>NW_027256882.1:292710705-292733205 GCF_029215685.1 Pituophis catenifer annectens | reverse complement strand
AAAGGTCCTAACCAGAAGCCCCCCCCCGTTCAATTCTGGAGTTGACTGGAAGTCCGGTTCCCCCACCATAGAGTCTCTTCCTAGCGTGGCGTCCTTTTTCCTCTACCTGTTCTAACCGAAAGCCCTATCAATTGTGGAGCCGATTGGCAACAGGGAGCTGCAGCAGAGGGATGAAAGAGCCACATGCGGCTCCAGAGCTGCAGGTTGCCAACTCCTGTTCTAGAACCTGAAGGCCAAACTCATGTTTCAGCGTGGCTTTTAGGTGGTTGTAAGTGTGTGCACTAGCAAGGCGTAAGTGCAAATATATGCATGCAAAGCTCTTGATTATTTAGTCTACATCCCATTTTTTTTCATCCCAAATGCCAAGCTTGGGAAAAATGCCAACCTTGGAAGTCTCCTGCTTTAACTTTACAACAAGGATGGATAGAATAACAATGTGTTTGGTTTACGTTTGAATGCAAATGGGACACACACACAATGCATGCTTTCCAGAAGGATACCTCAAGGAATATACAACTGTTGTACCATTATTTGCATTTTCTGGGAAGGCAATTTCCTTGTGCTCAAGACTTTTAACATTTATTCATTTAATTCTTTCTTTGTTTAGGACTCTGGCTTGGGTGCCGTTTTAATCTGGGTAGCTCTTAAACTGCTTACAAAAGTCAAAATGCAAACAACCATGAGGAAATCTAATAATGAGTGTATTAATAACCGACATTGCCTCTGCAAAGGAGTGGAAGAAACAGTGGGTCTCCCGGTTAGCTGTTGCAAGAAGATCGAACAGACTGAGTACAAACAACGGCACGACAAAGTAGCAACAATGACGCACCAGAAGAACAGCAAGAAATACCAGTTGCCTGCAAGCAAGAACTGGTGGCAGTGGTGGGTTTCACATTACGTTACTACTGGTTCACTGCACACGCTCACTTCGTGCGCATGCCCCCAGTTTGTCTGAGTGCCCCCGGTTTGTGTGCGCGCCTGCCTTCCGCACATGCACCCTGCCACACATGTGCCCGGCCTCAAAAATGTGCCTAAATAGGATGGTATAGAGCCGGGGCAGGAGCGGGGGGGAGGGGAGGGCTCCAGCAATTTCCGCTACCAGTTCGGGCAAACCAATCCGAACCGGCTGAATACCAGCTCTGACTGGTGGTACCGTAAACTAGAAAAAATGAAGAAGCTAAACTTCTCTGGTGTCAACTCTGAAGCTGGCCTGGCCGAAGCCTTCTTGGAGCTTCAGTGCTGCCACACTGGAGCTGAAGGATAGGGAGGAGGGGATTAGAGATAGCTGGGGTTGTGTAGTCAAAACAAAATACTTTCTCTTGAGAACCAAGGACGTTCTCACACCTGGTTGGAGGATGGAGGAATAATGTTACCAGATCAGCGGACGTTGCCTTGATTGGGCCATGTGACTGATTTGTTTGGGATTGGGGGATAAACTTTCACTTGTAATTACGGGAAAACCAAGAGAGACTTCAGAGTCGGTTTTCACCAGATCTGTGCCAATATGATATTTCCAATAAAGCTATTCTTTGAGGAATCTACCTGCCTCGGAGTTTTTGCTTGCAATGGATCTATTACTTGGAACCCTGACATCTGGGACTGGAGAATTCAAACAGACAAACACCTGCCACACAACACTCCAGACTTAACACCTGTCGGTAAAGAAAGATTAAAAAAAAAATATCTTGACAGCAGACATGGCAGTACGCAGATACAGCAGAAGAGAAGAGAAAGAACTGGAGCGGATAACAAAATACAAAGACTTGCAAATAGAAATAGAACTGTGGCAAAAGTAACGCCAATAGTCATGGGCGCCTTGGGTGCAATACTAAAATGTCCAGATGTGCGCCACTGGAACACCATCAGCATTGAGAACTTCATCATCATCAGTCAATTGCAAAAGGCAGCTTTACTCGGAATGGCTTACATCCTGCAACAATCCTTTGCATCTTTCACAAACTTTTTTTTTTTTAAATTTGATTTATATGCCGCCCTTCTCCGGAGACTCAGGGCGGCTTACAATGCGTTAAGCAATAGCCTTCATACTTTTGTATATTTTTATACAAAGTCAGCTTATTGCCCCCACAACTGGGTCCTCAATTTACCTACCTTAGAAAGGATGGAAGGCTGAGTCAACCTTGAGCCTGGCGAGATTCGAACCTGCAGTAATTGCAGGCAGCTGGTCTTAATAACAGGGTGCTTTAGACCACTGTACTACCAAGGCTCGAAAGCAATTGCTCTCTTCCCATTGGTGTGTCTGTGCGGTCACACAAGTCAAGATGGTGTGCACCACTCCATGATCAAAACCCTCCTGAAATTTTAAGTCACCAGAAGTTTGGGGATACAAACTCTTCACTGTCTTATTCTGGATGAATATCTTGAAGGCATCCAACCCAGAGAAAATCTCTTTCTGGAGCATGTCTCTAAGGTGCCAACAAAGGTCTTTATTCAATCAAGGAACCACCAAGAACCTTTCCACCAACATTGACAGGGCAAGCCACTTGTGTATAAAGAGACAGCAAAACCCACTTCTTTCTAGAACTGGTGATGTTATTTAGTTGGGTAATGAAATGTCTGCAAGAAAACCATCACGTTCAGAGAGCACCAAGGACCTCAGAACTGGAGCTGCAGTATCAAGGTTACTATCCTGAACTTTTAAACTATATCTTGCAGGCAGAGAGCATCAAGGACTCCACAATTCTTCTCCTCCTCTCCACAAATCCCACTCCCTTCTAACACTGATGATGTTACCTAGTTGGGTAACGAAACGACTGTAAGAAAACGACCAAACTAGAGAATACCGAGAAACCTACAGTCTTTTTCCTCCTCCTCCTCCTCCTCCTCCTCCTCCTCCTCCTCCTCCTCCTCCTCCTCCTCCTCCTCCTCCCCCCCCCCACCCAAAACACCTCCCTTCTAGCACTGACGATGTTACCCTCGTTGGGTAATGAAACATCTGCAAGAGGCGAAAGATTTACACGATCTGAAGAGAAACCAGAGTTACTAAAGATAAAATTCAACTTATAATTCATATTACAGCAGAGGCTAGATTAGTCTATGCGAAATTTTGGAAAGATAAAACCATACCACGAGAGGAAATTTTAATAAATAAAATTTTGGAGTGCGCAGAAATGTCAAAACTAACGAACGAGCTAAACAACGACGAGAAATCTAAACACCAAGTAGTATGGGGAAAGTGGTATGAATGGTTAAATAATAGGATAAAATTATGATGTCAGGGTATGCTTATTTTTTGCAATTTAAATGTGAAATGTACAGTACCTGATGTATATCTTGTAAATATGTACAAACACTGCACTTCTGATTTTAGTAGAGATTTGATGTTTTTTAACTACAAAACTAATAAAGTATTTTTTTTTTTAAAAAAGAAACATCTGCAAGAAAACTACAAAACTAGAGAACACCCAGAAACCTACAGTTTTCCTCCTCCTCCTCCTCCTCCCAAAACCCCTTCCTTCTAGCACTGATGTTGTTACTTAGTTGAGTTATGAAATGTCTGCAAGGAAACCACCAAAAACTCAGAGAACACCAAGGACCCTACCATCCTCCTCCTTTTCCTCCTAAACTCCACTCCTTTCTAGCACTGACGATGTTACCTAGTTTGGTAATAAAACATTGCAAGAACCACCATGCTCAGAGACCACCCAAGGACCCCACGTGTCTTTACTTTTTGCTACCATGACAGGGTGTCTACCAAGTCAGGACGCATCAGGAGAAATGCTCCACATTCTGCAGCCAACGGTGGCTTCTAATTTCATTTATTTTATTTTATTTATTTTTATTTATTATTGCGATTTATATGCCGCCTTTCTCCCTAGGGACTCAAGGCAGCTTACAATATGACAAATTCCAAATACAAATCACAATGAAATAAAATTAAAATCAGCAACCCTATTAAAAAACAGTTTAAAATTATGACAGTGTATCCCCAAAGGGATCAGCTGAGTTGACGAAAGAGCCACGTCTTCAGCTCGCGACGGAAGGAAAGAAGAAGTTAGACCTAACCACACCCCAATTCGCTCCCTCAGGTGGCCTTTTGGGGTAGACTGCCAGAAAAAGTCAGAAGCGAAAAGTTTGATTTATTTCGCCTTTATTTTTATTTTTTTAATTTTCCAGGCCTGAACGAGCTGTCTGTAAATTCAGCACACCATGGTCTACGGCAGGGACCGGGAGCTGAATCCAGCCCTTGGGGTTCTTAGATCTGGCCGATGCCCCCCACTTCCTGGAAATAGCAAAGGACCGGCCCACGGTACTGCTGCCAGTGAAAACGGAGCTTGGGAGGGCCACACGCGGCTCCCCCAAGCTCCGTTTTCACTGGCAGAGGGTTGCAGGAGGATGTCCCAGCCAAAAACCGAGCTTGCGAGGACCACGTGTGCCCCCCAAACTCCGTTTTCACTGGCAGAGGGTTGCAGGAGGCCATCCCAGCCGAAAGCAGAGTATGTGAGGGCCACATGTGTCCTCCTGAACACCATTTTCATGAGCAGAGTGTTGTAGGAGGATGTCCCAGCCAAAAAAAGAGCAGACGAGGGCCACATGTGGCTCCCCCAGCACCATTTTCACTAGCAGAAGATTGTAGGAGGACGTCCCAGCCCAAAACAGAGCACACAAGGGCCACATGTGCCCCCCACAAGCTCCATTTTTACTGGCAGAGGGTTGCAGGAGGATGTCCCAGCCGAAAACTGAGCTCACGAGGGCCACATGTGCCCCCCCAAGCTCCATTTTTACTGGCAGAGGGTTGCAGGAGGATGTCTCAGCCCAAAACTGAGCTCACGAGGGCCACATGTGCCCCCCAAACTCCGTTTTCAATGGCAGAGGGTTGCAGGAGGATGTCCCAGCTGAAAACTGAACTCGCGAGGGCCACATGTGCCCCCCCAAGCTCTGTTTTCAATGGCAGAGGGTTGCAGGAGGATGTCCCAGCCAAAAACTGAGCTTGTGAGGGCCACGTGTGCCCCCCAAACTCCGTTTTCACTGGCAGAGGGTTGCAGGAGGCCATCCCAGCCTAAAACAGAGTACGTGAGGGCCACATGTGTCCTCCCGAGCACCATTTTCACGAGCAGAGTGTTGTAGGAGGACGTCCCAGCCAAAAAAAGAGCAGACGAGGGCCACATGTGCCCCCCCAAGCACCATTTTCACTAGCAGAAGATTGTAGGACGACGTCCCAGCCCAAAACAGAGCACACAAGGGCCATGTGTTCCCCCCACAAGCTCCGTTTTTACTGGCAGAGGGTTGCAGGAGGATGTCCCAGCTGAAAACAGAGCACGCGAGGGCCACGTGTGGCCTCCCCGAGCTCTATTTTCACTGGCAGAGGGTTGCAGGAGGCCATCACAGCTGAAAACGGAGCTCAGGAGCCCATTTTTGCTGGCAGAGCACTCGGGCCACCACAGGTGCCCCCCCCAACACAAGTGACATCATGCTGGCCATGCCCGCTCTGGTCACACACACATACACACACACACACACTCGAAGTCAAAAAACACAAATCTGATGTGGCCCTCAATGAAATCGAGTTTGACATCCCTGCTCTACAGTGGTGCTCAAAACTTTTCGGCATCAGCCGCTCCTCCTGATCTTCCAGTCTGCTGAATTTTTGCCCGCAGAATAACCTCAGAAGATCCCAGCTGCCAACGAGAGAGAGAGAGAGACCAGGATGGCAAGCGGTGCGGTGCCCTATGAATGATTTTGTCCTTGATGTTCTTTCTCCTTGGAAAGATGCCAGAGGCCCTGCAATGCGTTTTAAGGTGTGGGAAAATATCTTTCCTTGCCTGCAGGTAATTTCGGAGGTGATTTTATGATCCTGCCAGTTCTGGGATGTGGCCCGCCTGGGAAACGGTGCTTCAAAAAGGAAAAGGGATCCCCCACCGTCTCTCGAGGGGTGAGGAGTTCAAACCCATCCTCATTTGCAAAGCTCATTTTTGCACACACACACACACAAAAAAAAATGCAAGCGCGGCCTGATTTTTATTTTATTTTTTAAAATATGCAACTGTGCGAGAGACCAGCTGAAGTTTTATGAATGCAGATGAACAGAAGGAATTCGGAAACCACAATGATCTGTGTGGGGTTTTTAAACCCAAGAAGACAATTGGTCAACTTCGAATCACAGAATCGTAGGGCCCGACGGAGGTAAGAAAAAGATTTTATGCTTTCCTGGCCAAATGGTTGTCCGGTTTACTTATGAAAAGTTCCAGTGATGAGACATCCTCAGCTGAGGGGTCCTTGGTGCTCTCTGAGCTTGGTTGTTTTCTTCCAGACGTTTCATGACCGAACTAGGTAACGTCATCAGTGCTAGAAGGGAAGTGGGGTTTGCTCTCTGTTTATATACAATAACAGGCTACTGTGTATATACAGGAAGCAAAGCCCACTTCCTCCTAGCACTGATAATGTTACCTAGTTGGGTCATGAAAAGTCTGCAAGAAAAAAACAAGCTTAGAGACACAAAGACTACACGGTCCTCCTCCTCCTCCTCCTCCTCCTCCTCCTCCTCCTCCTCCTCCTCCTCCTCCTCCTCCTCTCCACAAACTTCACTCCTTTCTAGCACTAATCCTTCTTCTCCTTCTCCCTCCTCCTCCTCCTCCCTTCCTTCTTCCTCTCTCCCTCTCTCCACCCTCCCTCCCTCCCTTCCTCCTCTCCTCCTCTTCCTCTTTCTCCACCTCCACCTTCTTCTC
Source organism: Pituophis catenifer annectens (assembly GCF_029215685.1). NCBI lineage: Eukaryota > Metazoa > Chordata > Lepidosauria > Squamata > Colubridae > Pituophis > Pituophis catenifer. Next base: position 292,726,522 of record NW_027256882.1, on the reverse strand, counting down.
CACTCCTCAAACTTCACTCCTTTCTAGCACTGATAACATTACCTAATTGGGTCATGAAATGTCTGCAAGAAAACAACCAAGCTCAGAGAGTACCTAGAACCTCTCCCAATCCTGAGCTACAAATATTCTCCTTTAACAGGACACACTACGCTTGGAGGCAAGCTATTCCATTGGTTAATTGTCAGAACATTTCTCTTTATTTCCAGGTTGGATCTCTCTTTAATAAATTTCCACCCATCACTTGTTGTCCTGCTTTGGAGAATAGATCAGCCCCCACTCTTCTGTGGCAGCCCCTCAAATACTGGAAGACTGCTATCATGTCTCCCCTGGTCCTTCTCTTCACTAGACTAGCCATGCCCAGTTCCTGCAACCGTTCATTGTGTTTTAGTCTCCAGTCCCATCATCATCCTGGTTGCTCTTCTCCGCACTTTCTCCAGAGTCTCAATATCTTTTTTATAGTGTGGTGACCAAAACTGGATGCAGTACTTTAGTTGTGGCCTTACTAAGGCTTTATAGAGTGGTATTAGTACCTCGCTTGATCTTTATTGTATCTGTTAATGCAATTTAGGATTGCATTGGCTTTTTTAGCTGCCACTGCACAAAGCTGGCTCATATTTAGCTGATTGTCCACTAAGACTTAGACTTATATGCCGCTTTATAGTGCTTTGCAGCCCTCTCTAAGCAGTTTACAGAGTCAGTCTGTTGCCCCCAACAATCTGGGTCCTCATTTTACCCACCTCGGAAGGATGGAAGGCTGAGTCAACCTTGAGCCTGGTGAGATTCGAACTGCCAAATTGCAGGCAGGCGGCAGTCAGCAGAAGTAGCCTGCAGTACTGCACTCTGACCACTGAGCCATGGAGGCTCTTACTCAAGATTCACATTGTTATGATTCTTGTGGTCTGGGCTGTTTGTGCTGCGTGATTTAATTGTTTTATGTTTTCTTATGGTATTTGTAACCTACTCAGCGTCCACTGGACTGGGCCACTATATTACATTTAAATTAAACATTATTAGTATCTGGAATGTGGAATATGAATTTGACACTTAAAAAAAAAAAGCTAGGGAATCCAAGGAGAAATGCAGTCTCTTTGAATTTTGGAAATATATTTAATGGGAGCTGTTTGTATTTGATGGGCAATTGAAAAATAAATACTGTAGGCAAAGTGGCCAACGGAAGGCAGCCCTGTTTCATCTTTCTTTCTTTCTTTCTTTCTTTCTTTCTTTCTTTCTTTCTTTCTTTCTTTCTTTCTTTCTTTCTTTCTTTCTTTCTTTCTTCTTTCTCTTTCCTTCCTTCCTTCCTTCCTTCCTTCCTTCCTTCCTTCCTTCCTTCCTTCCTCTCTCTCTCTCTCTCTTTCTTTCTTTCTTTCTCCCTCTCTCCTCTCCTTCCTTCCTTTTTTCCCTTTCCCTTCTTTCCTTTCCTTTCCTTTCCTTCCCTCTTTCCTTTCTTCCTCCTCCCTCCCTTCCTTCCTGTCTTTTTTCCTTTTCCTTTTCCCTTTCTCTTTCCTTTTTTTCCTTTCCTTCTTTCCTCTCCTCTCCCGTCCCCTTCCCTCCCCTCTCTCTTACCCCTTTCCCTCCCTTCTCTTCCTTCCTCTCCCTTCCTTCCTTCCTTTTTTCCCTTTCCCTTTCCCTTTCCTCTTCCCTTCCCTTCTCTTCAAGCTTAAATATTTATGTGCAATTTATGCACATTTCTCTCAGTCAGCTTATAAAATAAGTTCCATTGATGATTTTTTTACAAACACATACCTTTTTCAAGCACCTGTTTTTATTAACATATAGACCTCTGTGAGTCTTTGTCCTTCCCCAAACTGCATACCCCCTAAACATATGCAGAGTGTATTGGTTCTGAAAAATAGTAGCCTATTACATTCATGTGAGCTTCAGCTGGATTTCTCACACTTTAATGATACACACACAGAGAGAGAGAGACGTTATGCAACACACTACTTAACTGGCACACAGCTCCAGATGTCCCATGTGGTGTTTGTTTGATTTTTCTGATTGCTATTATTCTGAGAATAATTCTCATTTTTTTAAGACTATAAGAAAAGGGCCCGGGATAGTCATTCCTGGGAAATATTGTTTAGCTTTTACATGGTTTAGAAAGTGTTGTGTGTGTGTGTGTGTGTGTGTGTGTGTGTGTGTGTGTGTGTGTGTGTGTTGGGGCTCAACACACACACACACACACACACACACATACAACACTTTCTAAACCATGCAAAAGCCAAACAATATTTCCCAGCTGGTGATTCAAATAACCCAGCTTGGCTTAACTGGGGAAATGTTTAGGGAGAAACAAGACAAAACAAAATGAACAAAAGAGAATTTTCGCGCCATTGAAAAAGCCACAAGATGGCATCGCAGAGCAATTTTTTTTAAAAAAATAAAATAAATGCTTTCTTTTTAACTCTTGCCAAAAAGGATGCCCATAAAAGCGATAGGTGTTCCTTGTTACTAAGTTTGGAGATGTGGGCTGTCTCCCATCAGCTGACCAATTGCGCTTGGATAAGCGTTAGGTTGTCAGGATTTCAGGTGGCATCTCGCCTCTCGCTTTGCGTTGTGTCCGATCTATCGGCTGCTCTTGTGTCACTGGTTGCTTGGGGTGTGTTTTGCGTGTCTTCTCACCGAAGAATGACGCTATTGTGGAGGACACTCCTTAAAATAATCTGGCTTCTCTTCTTTCTTTCTTTCTTTCTTTCTTTCTTTCTTTCTTTCTTTCTTCTTTCTTTCTTTCCTTCCTTCCTTCCTTCCTTCCTTTCCTTCCTTCCTTCCTTCCTTCCTTCTTTTCTTTCTTTCTTGCCTTCCTTCCCTCCCTTCATCTATCTATCTATCTATCTATCTATCTATCTATCTATCTATCTAGCTATCTATCTATCCATCCATCCATCCATCTTCTGTCCCTGTCTCTGTCTATATTCTTCTTCATCATCATCCATCCATCCGTCTGTCTATCCATCCATCCATCCATCCATAATAAAAAAAAAAGTTTGGAACAGAATCATTAAAAAAAAAAAAAGGAAATTCAACAGTAAGGTAAAATTAGATTTACTGACCCAATCCTCAAATGACAAAGCACTCATAAGCTCATTAAAGCATTTCTCCCGATAAGAGTAATGAAGCAAATTAAATAGAATAAATTCAAGTAAAATAAAAAAAAAAATAAGGGATGGTGACAACCAAAGTATCAACCCCCAAAAAATCCCATCTTAAGTAAGCTTGATGTTGTAAGTTGTAAGCCCACCCAGAGTCTCCATATCTGAGTTCAGGGACGGGTGGGTGGGTGGGCATATAGACGTGTCTAATAAATAAATAAACTTATATTAATGGGGGAAAGTGTTCCAGAACACCACAATGGCAACGAAAAATCCACCCCTCCTTTTCTGTTTGAGCCACAGGCAACGAAACTAATAATGGTTCTTCCATTTAAGGCGGAAAGTCTTCTTCTCTTCTTTTAACCGAAGGCACACTCAAGATTCTGGTATTGTTTCAACATTAATTTTCAGGCTGGCAGGGAAGGTGAACTTGGGGGCAAGAGCTCAGTTCTGTTTACAGCTTGGCCACCGTTCTTAACATCAAATTTATCATGATGTGAGCTCAAGGGAGAGCAATGGAGGTCGGGGAAGACATGCCGGAGGGGTCAGGGTTCTCCTGGAAATGCTCTGGAAAGGATATGGGGTTGAAGAGAGTAGCGTTGTTGGCAACAATAGCTGCAAAACAATGGAAGGGGAGAACTTCCCTTCGCTACAACTCACAATGTTAAAGGGAAGGTGTTGGGGGGAGATTGGTGGAGCCAGGGCGGAGGAGTCAAGCAGGGAACTAGTCTGGAATCCTAACCCTGTGCGGCAGCTGGCAAAAAAGGCCAATGCAACCCTAGGTTGCATCAACAAAGGGATACAATCAAGATCACGTGAAGTGTTAGTACCGCTTTAAAATGACTTGGTAAGGCCACACTTGGAATATGGCATTTAGTTTTGGTTGCCAAAATATAAAAAAAAAGGATGTGGAGACTCTGGAAAGAGTGCAGAGAAGAGCAACAAAGAGGATTAGGGGACTGGAGGCTAAAAGATATGAAGAACGGTTGTAGGAACTGGGTTAGTGTAGTTTAATGAAGAGAAGGACCAGGGGCAGTAGTAGGTTTCGCTTACCTTCGCTAATGGTTCGGAACTGTGAGCGTGTGCGCACGTATGCTCGCTTCGCTCATGCGTGGTGCTACTGCACATGCACAGAACCTTCAGCGCATGCACAGAGTGTCCGTGATGACACTGGAAGGCGCGGGGAGGGGAGGGGCCAGCCAGCAATTTAACTACCGGTTTGCCTGAACTGGCCTGAACCAGCTAAATTCCACTAATGGCCGGGCCCCATTTTTCTAGCCAGGTTTTCTTTTCCTTTCTTTGAAGCTGACATCAAGGAAGTCAGAGGAATATTTGGCGTCCACTTTTGCTTTTCCACAAATTATCTTTTATTTTATTTTCATTCCTCCCTTCCCCCCCCCCCGGCTCCTTCCTTCCCAGGGAGGAAAATGGAGAATGCTGGGCCAACTGGAATGAAGTAAACACACACACACACACACACACACACACACACACACACACACACATACAAACACACACACTGTTGATGTTGTCATGGCAACTAATGGGTTTAAGTGTTTGTAAGGAAGAGGCAGTGGGGGAAAAAAAAGAGAGGAAAAGATCACACATCCCCTCCACGTGGGCACACAGAGACAAGTGGCGCGTCCCTTGAGAAAAATCGAGAAAACAGTCATGAATTCTGCAGAGCCGTGCAGAAGTTTGAAAGCAAAACAAGTAGACCAAGGAATGCAAGAATGCTCGCGTAACTTTTGTTTGCAACTGCTTTAAAGTAACTGCATCTTCATCCAAGATTTGAAGTAGCTGTGTTAAGGAGTTAAAGGACGGGTGCTATAGAACTGAGTTGATGTATCCCAAAGCATTTTGCTGGGGGGTCCTTGGTGCTCTCTGAGCTTGGTGGTTTCCTTGGAGATGTTTCATTACCCAACTAGGTAACACGATCAGTGCTAAGAAAGAGTGGGATTTTTGGAGAGAAGGAGGAGGAAGATTGTGGGGTCTTTGGTGTTTTCTGAGCTTGGTGATTTACTTGCAGAGGTTTCATTATCCAACTAGGTAACATCATCAGTGCTAGGAAGGAATGGGATTTTTGGAGAGGAGGAGGAGGAGAACTGTGGGGTCCTTGGTGCTCTCTGAGCTTGGTAGTTTTCTTGCAGGCATTTCATTACCAAACTCGGCCAAAGAGGTTGTAAAAAAAATGCTTTTAAAAGGCTCTGACGATCCCAGCTGAGCCGCGCAATCATCAGAGGCTTTTTTTTTTTTTTTACTTTTAAAAGCAATTTTTCAGCGGAAGAGGTTGTAGAAAAAATGCTTTTAAAAGTTTTTTTAAAAAGCCTCTGATGATCGAGCGGCTCAGCTGGGTGTGTGGGGGGGGGCAGGGATTTTTGCTACCGGTTCTCCGAACCACCCGCCACCATCGCTACCGGATTGGGCGATCCGGTCCAAACCAGGAGCATTTCACCCCTGCCTCCAAGGTCCTTTTTAGCTCTGTTATTCTGTTATTTTATGTTCTGATTGAAAAAAAAAAAAAAAACTCAAGTGGTCCTTGAATTTGATTAATCATTTTTGAAGAAAAATGTGGATAATCATTGTTCAGGAATGGTACAGAGACTCCTGCTTGAAGAGGGCTTGGATCAAAAGACCTCTTCCAACTCTGTTATTCTCTGTTGCTCCGTTAGATTACAATAGTTGCAATCTAGTTATACGAAATGCTCTCTGCACTTACCGTTAAAAGCTATGTATCCTATTTATTATTATGAAAAATAAATCGGGGCGCATAAAAATGTTTGGAAGGAAGAAGGCGGACATCCCATTTCGATGGCTGGAACAGTTCAAGGGTTTTATCATTTCTCTCGAATAACGTAATTTGTCTTTTCCAGGTTGAAATGAATTTATACCGATTCAAGAAAATCATTCTCTGCTAACAAGATTAACCTGGTGGTTGTTTAAACTGAGACCAAATAAATTGGGTATATAAGAATTCCCATTTAATAACACGTCAGTATTATCAGTAAACATTAGATCAAAAATACAGCAGTCAAATCTCACAGGTTTGTCCTTCTACACTGATAGAAACCGCTAGGCAAATAATAAACTCGCAATTTTTTTGCAGCCGATTAGAACTGCAGAAGAAACAATGGCTACCAACTTGCCTTCCATTGAGGACGTGCAGTGGTGGAATTCAGCCGGTTCGTAAAACTTCGGGAGAACTGGTTGTTAACTTTCTGAGCAGTTTGGCAAACTGGTTGCTGGAACAAATCATTAGGACAGAGAACCGGTTGTTAAATTACTTGAATCCCACCACTGAGGACGTGTATACTGCACGAGTCAAAAAGAGGGCTGTGAAAATATTTACAGACCCTTTACATCCTGGACATAAATTGTTTCAACTCCTACCCTCAAAACGACGCTATAGAGCACTGCACACCAGAACAACTAGACACAAGGACAGTTTTTTCCCGAACCGGCATCACTCTGCTAAACAAATAATTCCCTCAACGCTCTCAAACTATTCACTAAGTCTGCACTACTATTAATCTTCTCATCGTTCCTACCACCCATCTCCTCCCACTTATGACTGCATGACTGTAACCTTGTTGCTTGTATCCTTACGATTTCTATTGATATTGTTTCCTGATTGCTTATTTGTACCCTGTGACTATCATTAAGTATTGTACCTTATGATTCTTGACGAATGTATCTTTTATTTTATGTACACTGAGAGCGTATGCACCAAGACAAATTCCTTGTGTGTCCAATCACACTTGGCCAATAAAAAATTATATTCTTTCTATTCTATTCTATTTCCAAAGTCAGTACCTTGGCCTGATTCATCCTCACCCCACCAATATTTTTAAGATCAAAATATAATTATTATTATTCCGGTCCTGCCTCGCTCTCAATTTTAAAACGCGGCTGTGAGCTCAGAAATTTAACTCAAACGCATCTCAAATGTTGAGAAATAATAACGAAAGAAGTAATTTCCACCACCAAATTTAATTAGCAAATTAAGGGTGAGATTTATGAATTCGCATATCTCAAAATCCAAACGTAGCAGGATTAAACCACCCAAGCGATTCCTGAGGGAAACTGAAGAGGAAGAATAGCTGTCTCCATCTCCAGATCAACAATCAGACATGACAATACAGAATTACGGTAAAAGCTCTTGTAGTGGGGAGACTCATTGGAGGAAGCAATTATGCTTGCAAGCGTTAGCAGTAAAACGGAAACCAGGCCATTGATGAACAAGTGGATGGACACCAGTAAAGCTGACAATAGCCAGAGCAGAGGACAACTCAAAGAAGTGATGCAAGATTGGAAGATTGTGGAGAGCTATAGAGACACCTGGCCTAGACAATTGCCCAGAGTCGGACATGAATCGCCACAAATTGGACATGTTACCAATGGTTAACATCATCTGTGGAAAGACAGGTGGCACATGACTCTGCGCTGATCATCTCGATGGGAAAAGCATGAAGGAAAACAGCTGTCAGGTTTTGATGCTATCTCAAAATAAAGGAATTTCCAAACTGCCGATCTTTAAGGAAATTTTCTCTTTATTGAGCATAGTGATCTGTCCCTGGCTCTTTCGCGGTCAGTACTGACCTTTGCCCCCCAATCCCTCCCTTTCCGATCCCCAATTCTCTGCGTCTCATTGGCTATCTTCCAAGCCACTTTCCTCATCCCTTCTCCGTCAGATCACAGGAATGTCCCCCTCCTCCCATCTCCGAGGAGACAGAATCTTCAAAGGAATTAAGTAGGCAAAAGTTCAAGCTTCTCCTCTCCTTATATATGTCAGTGCTGGGATGCTGACAACAGCATGGTATCCCAGCTACATGTTAGTCCGTGTTTAGTTTGTATGCTGAACGTCAGGGCAACCTCACAATATAGAGAAGGAAAAGATAAGAAGATTTAAGAAGCAAATCTCTTCAAATTAACAAAAAATGTGATTTTAAAGAAGGGAGGAATGAAGAGAGGGGGGAGGGAAGGAAGGAAGGAAAAGGAAGGGAGGGAGGGAGGAAATGGAAAAAAGGATGGATTGATGGATAGATGAATGAGAAAGGAAGGAAGGAAGGAAAATGGAAAGAATGATGGATGGATGTACAGAGAAGGAAGGGAGCGAGGGAGGAAGGAAGGAAAATGGAAAGAAGGATGGATGGATGGATGGGTGAGGAAGGAAGGAAGGAAGGAAAATGGAAAGAAGGATGGATGGATGGATGTACAGAGAAGGAAGGGAGGAAGTAAAATGGAAAGGATGGATGGATGAGGAAGGAAGGAAGGAAGGAAGGAAGGAAGGAAGGAAGGAAGGAAGGAAGGAAGGAAGGAGCGAGCACCTGCAGGCAGGACAAGAAGTAATGGATTGAAACTAATCAAGGAGAGAAGCAACCTAGAACTAAGGAGAAATTTCCTGACAGTGAGAACAATTAACTAGTGGATTAATTGAACTACCTGCCTCCAGAAGTTGTGGGTTCTCCATCACTGGAGGTTTTTAAGAAAAGACTGGACAGGCATTTGTCTGAAATGGTATAAAGTCTCCTGCTCGAGCTGGGGGTTTGGACTAGACCTCCAAGGTCCCTCCCGACTCTGCTATTCCGTTATCCTGCTGTTTTGCAAAGGCCTCCCTCCTCCTGACACAGCAATCTAGGCAGATGCTCCTCATGATGGAGCGCGAGGAGGAAAGACCTCAAGCCTGCTCAGAAGCCACCACCATCTCCTCCGAGTCCCGCCTCGCAGCCGATACCAAGATGGAGTGACGCTTAATCCAAAAAGCAAATGTTTGCTCGCATGAAGCCACCCCAAAGGTTGCTACTCTGTAAAAAATGTATTAATCTGGGTAAATATTGCATCGGAAAGTCTAACTGCTTTGTTTGGGCTGAATTCCCACGCCTCCTCAGCACCGTCAAGTCTGGGTTAACGTGTGCTAACAATCCATCACCCGGGTGGAAAAAAGGAAAATGGCAGCCAGGAAGGGGGGGGGGGAAGGTCATGATGGAATAATTTATATGGCATTAGAATAGCTGAGGGTAAGCATGGAGAGAAATGAGGAGCTGTCGTGGAGAACCGGTGTGCAGGAGCAGCCACCGCAGGTCTCACTATTTGCTTACTACAGGTAGTCCTCAACTTACTGTTTTAAAGAAGGAAGGAATAAAGGAAGGAAAGGAAGGAAGGAAGGAAGGAAGGAAGGAAGGAAGGAAGGAAGGAAGGAAGGAAAGAAAGAAAAAGTTGGAAGGAAGGAAGGAGGGAGGGAGGGAGGGAGGGAGGAAGGAAAAAGATGGATGGAAGGAAGGAAAAGGATGAAAGGAAGGAAGGAAAGGAAGAAAGGAGGGAGGGAGGAAGGAAGGAAGGAAAAAGATGGATGGAAGGAAGGAAGGAAAGAAAGAAAAAGATGGAAGGAAGGAAGGAAAAGGATGAAAGGAAGGAAGGAAATGGAAGGAAGAAAGGAAGGAAAGAAAGAAAGAAAGAAAGAAAGAAAGAAAGAAAGAAAGAAAGAAAGAAAGAAAGAAAGAAAGAAAGAAAAGGTTGGAAGGAAGGGAGGAAGGAAGGAAAAAGATGGATGGAAGAAAGGAAAAGGATGAAAGGAAGGAAGGAAAAGGAAGGAAAGAAGGAGGGAGGGAGGGAGGAAAAAGATGGATGGATGAAAGGAAGGAAGGAAGGAAGGAAAAAAGTTGGAAGGAAGGAAGGAAGGAAAAGGATGAAAGGAAGGAAGGAAATGGAAGGAAGGAAGGAAAGAAAGAAAGAAAGAAAGAAAGAAAGAAAGAAAGAAAGAAAGAAAGAAAGAGGGAGGGAGGGAGGGAGGGAGGAAAAAGATGGATAGAAGGAAGGAAAAGGATGAAAGGAAGGAAGGAAGGAAAGAAGGAAGGAAGGAAGGAAGGAAGAAAAAGGAAGGAGTTGATGGAGCACCTCTGAAGGCAAGCTATTCCACTGGTTAAAAGAATAACAGATTTGGAAGGGACCTTGGAGGTCTTCTAGTCCCACCCCTGCTTGTGCAGGAGACCTTATACCACTTCAGACAAATGGTTGTTCAGTCTCTTTCTGAAAGCCTCCAGTGATGAAGAACCCACAACTTCTGAAGGCAAGCCGTTAAACTCATTAATTGTTGTAATTGTCAGGAAATTTCTCCTTAATTCTATTGAACTTCTTTCTCCTTGATGAGTTTCCCTCCATTGCTTCTTGTCCTGCCCTCAGGTGCTTTGAAGAATAGCTTGTCTCCCTCTTCTTTGTGGCAGCCCCTGAGATATTGGAAGACTGCTATCATGTCTCCCCTGGTCCTTCTTTTCATTGAACTAGATATGAACTAGTTTAATATTGAACTGGTCCAGGAGAACCCCTTAGATGACACACCAGATCTGTCTAGGGCAGTGTGAGCCCATCCAAGATCAAAGATGGCAATTCTCCTGGACAAAGAACCCCCAAATTCTGTCTCATCTGGGGGATGTTCTATGATAAAACAGGACCGACTCTGTGCATAGGTCATAATTCATTAAGCCAACGTTGAGATTATTAGCCTCTGGATGTTTCAGACTGCAGTTGCCACTGGCCTTGGTCACTGGCCTTGCTGTGTGAAACTGATGGGCATTGTAGTCCAACACACCCAAGATGCACTGTAGAGCTTCTGTAGAGCCCAGGATCTAACATTTCTTGGAACGTTAGATCCTTTTGTTTAACCCAGGGGCTGGGGAAATAAGGTAGGAGACCCGTTTAAAAAAACAAAACAAAATGTGATTATAAATGGCAGAAAACATTTTGCATTGCACTCCGATAAATGCTTACTCACAGGTCAATTCTTGGAAGCTCACTTGACCTGCACTAACTGGAGACGGAGAGGAAGGAAGGAAGGAAGGAAGATGTAGAAATAATGCCTGCTTGGATGGGCCTAGTTTCTTTGCTGCTCTGTTTGTAATTCTACACAATCCCATGTCTAATTTGATATGTAGAACATCTGATGAAATGCGGCTGATGTAAAAAGGCATATTTAAGGCTGCAGGGTTACTATTACTGTTCCTTTGCCCATCAGCTTCACTGAATACAGTAACACTTACTTAAGCGTAAAAATGTTCCCGATTTTGCCCATAATGTGTGAGAAGGAGGAAGAGAGGCGGGAAGGAAGGAAGGTGAGAGAAGGAAGGAAGGAAGGAAGGAAGGAAGATAAGGGAAGGAGGGAGGAAGATGAGAGGAAGGATGTGTGGAAGGAAGAAAAAAGGAAAGGTGGAAGGAAGGGAGGAAGGAAGAAAGGAAGGAAGGAAGGAAGGAAGGAAGAAGGAAGGAAGGAAGGAAGGAAGGAAGGAAGGAAGGAAAGAAAGAAAGAAAGAAAGAAAGAAAGAAAGAAAGAAAGAAAGAAAGAAAGAAAGAAGATAAGAAGGGTGGGAGGGACGGAGGAAGGAAGGATAGAAGGATGGATGGAAGGAAGGCCGAAAGGAGCTTTTTCAAGAGGGAGGGAGGAAGATGAGAGGAAGAATGGGTGGAAGGAAAGGTGGAAGGAAGGAAGGAAAGGAAGAAAGAAAGAAATAAAGAAAGAAAATAAGAAGGGAGGGAGGGAAGGAAGATGAGAGGAAGGATAGAAGGATGGATGGATGGATGGATGGAAGCAAGGGAGGGAGGGAGGAAGGAAGGAAGATAAGGGAGGGAGGGAGGGAGGGAGGAAGATGCGAAGAAGGATGGGTGGAAGGATGGGTGAAAGGAAAGGTGGAAGAAAGAAGGAAGGAAGGAAGGAAGGAAGGAAGAAAGAAAGAAAGAAAGAAAGAAAGAAAGAAAGAAAGAAGAAAGAAAGAAAGAAAGAAAGAAAGAAAGAAAGAAAGAAAGAAAGAAAGAAAGAAAGAAAGAAAGAAGGGAGGGAGGGAGGGAGGGAAGGAAGAAGGAAGATGAGAGGAAGGCTAGATGGATGGATGAATGGAAGGGAGGGAGGAAGGAAGATGTGAAGAAGGATGGGTGGAAGGATGGGTGGGTGGAAGGAAAGGTGGAAGAAAGAAGGAAGGAAGGAAATAAAGAAAGAACAAAAGAAATAAAGAAAATAAAGGAGGGAGGGACGGAGGGAGGAAGATGAGAGGAAGGATAGAAGGATGGATGGATGGAAGGAAGGAAAGGGGAAAGGGAGGGAAGGTGAGATGAGCACAAGAAAGGATGGAAGGATGGAAGGGAGGAAGAAAGGAAAGAAGGAAGAACGGAAGAAAAGAAGGGAAGAGGATGAGAAGTCAGACAATTCCCAGAATATTTCTCTCCTCTCTCTCTCTCTCCCTCCACCCAAAAGCATCAAACTTCTCTCAACCAAAGAGACCAAAGCAGTGCCAAACTTGGAGGAGGAGGAGGAGGCCTATGTTCGCACACTAATTTAATTCTCTAATCCCCCTATAACTCTGGTTGCTGTTTACCCACTGATAAAGTGTGCCAGACCAACACATCTGTGCAACCTGACCGCCCATCTTCAAGGCTATTTACTGAAAGCGGACAAATATGGAAACGGGGAGGCATGGGGGATGGGGAGACGTGGTCTTGAAGGAATAGATGAGTGGGGAGGGGGGATTTCTAGTCTTGCACACTTCCCTCCCCCATTCCTCCTCCCTGCTGTGTTTGTGCAAACACTTCAGAGGTGCAGTCTTGCTCGAGAGATCGAGAGAAGGTGGGGGAGAAGCTGCCCCCCCACCCCACCCTCACCGTGATTTGTTCCTTCTTTCCCAGGAGCCCCTTATCATCCGCGTAAGCTATGCAAATGAAGTGTTTCCGTCTCCAGAGTTGCGCCTTCTCACGTATCCAATGAACTGAGAATAAATTCCTTCGCTTCCATGTGGAATTCACGGCTTGCCGTAAGAGAGGCCGCCGTTTCTCAACCAGGAAAAGTTGTGTGGGCTAAAACAGGGGGTCCACAACCGCACACATACCCCGGGACACGGCCCATTCGGAACTGGGCTGTACCAGCGGCAGAAAAGCATGTGCACACATGCGAATACAATAGAATACATTTAGAATACAATAGGAATAGGAATAGGAATAGGAATAGGAATAGAATAGAATAGAATAGAATAGAATAGAATAGAATAGAATAGAATAGAGTAGAATATGACTTAGGAATAGAGTGGAGTGGAGTGGAGTGGAGTGGAATAGAATAGAATAGAATAGAATAGAATAGAATAGAATAGAATAGAATAGAATAGAATAGAATAGAATATGACTTAGGAATGGAGTGGAGTGGAGTGGAGTGGAGTGGAGTGGAATGGAATGGAATGGAATGGAATAGAATAGAATAGAATAGAATAGAATAGAATAGAATAGAATAGAATAGAATAGAATAGAATAGAATATGACTTAGGAATAGAGTGGAGTGGAGTGGAGTGGAGTGGAGTGGAATGGAATGGAATAGAATAGAATAGAATAGAATAGAATAGAATAGAATAGAATAGAATAGAATAGAATAGAATAGAATATGAATTAGGAATAGACTGGAGTGGAATGGAATGGAATGGAATGGAATGGAATGGAATGGAATGGAATGGAATGGAATGGAATAGAATAGAACAGAACAGAACAGAACAGAACAGAACAGAACAGAACAGAACAGAATAGAATAGAATAGAATAGAATAGAATATGACTTAGGAATAGAGTGGAGTGGAGTGGAGTGGAGTGGAGTGGAATGGAATGGAATAGAATAGAATAGAATAGAATAGAATAGAATAGAATAGAATAGAATAGAATAGAATAGAATATGAATTAGGAATAGACTGGAGTGGAATGGAATGGAATGGAATGGAATGGAATGGAATGGAATAGAATAGAACAGAACAGAACAGAACAGAACAGAACAGAACAGAATAGAATAGAATAGAATAGAATAGAATATGAATTAGGAATAGAGTGGAGTGGAGTGGAGTGGAGTGGAATGGAATGGAATGGAATGGAATGGAATAGAATAGAATAGAATAGAATAGAATAGAATAGAATAGAATAGAATATCGCGCACAAATCACGTGCAAATTGCGTGTGCGAAGCGAACAGGTGGTAACACCGGTTGAAACCCACCATTGATACAATCCCTATATTGTCTTGGCTTGGACAGCTAACTGATTTCGTTGTGGGGCCAGAAACGGACAGAGCTGGACGTCCTTAGGCACAAAAACTGACTTTGGGTCAATTACTAGGAGATGGAGAGTTCTAGTCCCACCTCAGGCATGAAAACCAACTGGCTGATTTGCACCAATCACAGGAGGCAGTGAGGTGGTCCCAGTTTAGGCAGGAAATCAATCCCAGTGACTTTGGGCCAATCACCAGGAGTGGGGGAGTTCTAGTCCCACCTTAGGCATGAAGGACGGCTGGGTGTATTTGGGCCTGTCACCCGCAGACCACGAGTTCAAATCCTGATTTAGGCATGAAAGTCAGCTGGATGATTTTAGGCTGTTTTTGTGGGGAGAACAGCAGGAGAAAGGTATACCAGATATGTACGCCACCTTGAGTTATTTATATAAAAAAAATAATAATAAAGACTGAATAAAAAAAAAATAAATAAAATTGCTTCTGTAAGTGAAGAGAAGCCAGGCAGGGGAAAAAAAAAAAACAAACGCACCTTCCAATATGGTCCAAAATGGGGCCTCTGTGATTTTCCTGCCATGTGTAATCCCCATCTGAGCTTTCAAAAGTCAGTGACCTGATTTCTTGTTTCAAGCCAGGAAATCCCCCATTGGCTGCTACGTGCCACATTACCTGGGGCTTAACAGAGTTGCAAAGATGTTTTGGGAAACTGGAGGTTTTGTTGAAAAGAAAGGGATGATACAAAAAGAAAGAAAGAAAATGAGAAGAGATCTGGAGGCTAAACTTTACAACGGAGACCTAAGGGGATTAGGTATCTTTCAGTCTAAGAAACCGAAGGACGAGGGATGACATAATATCAGCTTTCCGATATTTGAGGGGCTGCCACAAAGAAGAGGGGGGGGGGTCAAGAGCCTTGATAGTACAGTGGTCTAAGCACCCTGTTATTAACACAGCTGCCTGCAATTTACTGCTGGTTCGAATCTCTCCAAGGCTCAAGGTTGACTCAGCCTTCCATCCTTTCTAAGGTAGGTAAATTGACAATTGTGAAATGAGTTTTGTCCCATTTCCTTGCCACGGGTTTTAAGGAAATGAACTGCAGTTGTTAAGTCAGTAACACAGGTGAGTAGAGTAGAGTAGAGTAGAGTAGAGTAGAGTAGAGTAGAGTAGAGTAGAGTAGAGTAGAGTAGAGTAGAGTAGAGTAGAGTAGAATTCTTTATTGGCCAAGTGTGATTGGACACACAAGGAATTTGTCTTTGATGTATACACTCTCAGTGTACATAAAAGACAAGATACATTCGTCAAGAATCATAAGGTACAACACTTAGTGATAGTTTACTAATAGGTTACTAATAAGCAATAAGCAAAGAAGGAGCCTGGATAGCTCAGCAGACTAATGCATTGTAATTTAACTCCAGCTGTCTGCAATTAGTAAGTTCGAATCTTGCCAGGCTCAAGGTTGACTCAGCCTTCCATCCTTTCTAAGGTAGGTAAATTGAGGACCCAGTTTGTGGGGGCAATAAGCTGACTTTGTATAAATATACAAAAGTATGAAGGCTATTGCTTAACGCATTGTAAGCCGCCCTGAGTCTCCGGAGAAGGGCGGCATATAAATCAAATTAAAAAAAACAAAAAAAAAACTTATTCTCCAAACCACTTGAAGGCAAGACAAGAAGCAATGGATGGAAACTCATCAAGGAGAGAAGCAACCTGGAACTAAGG
>NW_027256882.1:292690705-292705705 GCF_029215685.1 Pituophis catenifer annectens | reverse complement strand
ACCACACAGTTCTCCTCCTCTATTTATTTATTTTATTTATTTCGTCGCATTTCTATGCCGCCCCACTCCCAAGGGACTCTGGGCAGCTCCTTCTCCACCTCCTCCTCCTCCTCCTTCTTAGAGAGGGCTGTAAAAGCACTGAGAAGCGATATATAAATCTAAGTGCTATTGCTATTGATGCCACGGTTGTTCCCCAAAGTTGCTTTTTCCAAAAGGCAACTGTCAGAACTCAGAGAGAGCACCAACGACCAGAGGACTGCAAGGGATATAAATCCTTCCATTCTCCACCATTCACTCAGAACTGATGAAGCTTCTTGGATGAGAAGCGAAACCTCTTCAAGGAAAAAAAACAAAACAAAAACAAAGCAAGTCCAGTTGCTTTTTGAAAAAGCACCTTTGGGATAGTTTGTTAAACGCCTGTGGCTTTGAGGAAAAATTTGGCTGTTCTGCTCTTCTGGCTAAAAATTGGAACCACAGCATGAGCCCGAAGGAGCAAATACACACAAATATTTTTCTCGGTAGTAATTAATAGATGATTAATAAAAGGAGCCCTTGGGATGAAGTAAGAAGAAACATTTCCAATGACGGTGATGGGATGAGTTGACAGGAGGCACCTGATGGTTGAGAGCCAATCTTTAAGTGGTTCTGAAATTGCAATATATGACAATATTTATCTGCGTCTCCTCTGGTACATGCCATGACAAGGAGTGGAACAACTTATCAGCTAAAAAAAAGCAATTTCCATTAATCACTCGTTAATTATTAGTTAAGTGTCACCTTAATTTAAAGTGTGCTTCCGAGGCGCCAAACGCAGCTCGATACAGCTAGTTCTCGACTTACAACCGCAAGAGAGACCAACCTTTCAGTTGCTAAGTGAGGCATCTGTCGAGCGAGACTTGCCCCATTTTACAACCTACCCTGCCCCAGTGGTTAAGCGGATCACTGCAGTTGTTCAATTAGTGGCGCGGTTGCTAAGTGAATCTGGCTTCCCCATTGACTGGGGACGAGGGTCGCAAAAGGCGAATCAGACGACCTTGCGACTGTCACAAATACGAGCCAGCGGCTATATTTTGATCACGTGACTGCGGGGATGATGCAATAGTCATGAAAAAGGGTCAAACAATGGGTGGAAACTAATCAAGGAGAGAAGCAACCTGGAACTAAGGAGAAACTTTTTGACAGTGAGGACAATTAACCAGTGGAACAGCTTGCCACTGGAGGTGTAGGTGCTCCATCACTGGAGGTTTTTAAGATGACACTGGGCAGCCACTTGTCTCAAATTGTATAGGGTTTCCTGTTCTGTCCCCCGTCCCCACACAGGCAAACACACAACCAGGCACGCCTGCCAAGTTTTTATTAAGCAATCAGACTAGAAACCCTTGCAGATAAGAGTTTTGGCAGTCAACTGTGAAATGCCTGCCAAGTCAGTTTTCACTCACAGTAAGCAAGAGAGAGTTTATCCTCAGTCTGGTTCAGTAGCAAAAAGTAATCCACGAAGCAAGAGTTAGCCAAGGTCCAATCCAAATATGTATAAGCCAGATTCCAGGTAACGTGATGTGACTCTCAGGTTTTTAACTTTGACCGTCACAAAGCCTGAAGAGCAATCACACCCACTTTTATTCCTTGTGGGGTGTGGCTCTGTGACTCAGCTCAATCTCTGGCCCTCCCATGCCTCTTTCGTTGCTGCGCACGCTTCTCCCTCCGACACTGCCTGAGATCAAGCCAGGATTCATCATCCTTGCTCCCTCTCTGTTGTTGTTCCGATATGCTTTCCTCCAGGCATTTCCCAGGCTGTTCCTCTTGGCCTTCGGATGGAACCTGAGGCATTGCCAGAGAGGAGGGTCCTGGAGAGGGAGGCCTTGTCAGTTCCTCCCCATCACCTTCTGAGTCCTCTTCCTCTGTTAGGACAGGCTCGGGAGTCGGGGTCACAACAGTTTCCTGCTTGAGCAGAGGGTTGGATTAGAAGACCTCCAAGATGCCTTCCAGCTCTATTCCGATTGATTGATTTTGATCACAATCTGAGCATTTGGGATGCTCAAACACAAACAGTAAACAGTGCAAAGAAGAGCAACTAAGACGATTAAAGGCCTGGAGACTAAATCATATGAAGAATGATTGCAGGATTTGGGTATGGCCAGTCTAGAGAAAAGGACGACTAGGGGGGACATCAGTGATGGGTTGCCCCCAATTCGGACCGGTTCGCAAGAACCGGTAGTAAAACTGGCGGGAAGCCCCGCCCACTGCCCCAGATGTCGTCATCGGCGATCTGCGCATACGCAGAAGCTTCCCATTGCAAACCAGTAGTAAAGGTAAGTAGAACCCACCCCTGGGGGACATGATAGCACTATTACAGTATTTGAGGGGCTACCCCAAAGAGGAGAGGGGGGTCAACACAGTGATGGAATTCAATTTTTTTTACTACTGGTTCTATGGGTGTGTCTTGATGGGCGTGGTGTTGCTTGGTGGGTGTGTCTTGGTGGGCGTGGCAGGGGAAGGATACTACAAAATCTCCATTCCCTCCCCACTCCTGGGGGAAGGATAGTGCAAATATCCTCCATTCCCTCCCCACTCTGGGGTCAGCCAGAGGTGGTATTTGCCGGTTCTCCGAACTATTCACAATTTCCACTACCGGTTCTCCAGAACCTGTCAGAACCTGCTGAATAGCAGCTCTGGGTCAACTTTTTTTTCCAAAGCACCAGAAGGCAAGACAAGAAACAATGGATGGAAACTCATCAAGGACAGAAGCAAACCTGAGAAACATCCTAACAATGAAAACAATTAACCGGTGGAACAACTTGCCACTAGATATTGTGGATGCTCCATCACTGGAGGCTTTCAAGAAGAGACTGGACAGTCAATTGTCTGAAATGGTATAGGGTCTTCTGCTTGAGCAGGGGGCTAGAAGACCTCCAAGGTCCCTTCCAGCTAAATTCCGATTCTGTCCCAGGAGGAAGACCTCATCTTACAATTTGCAAATCCCAACACTAGAACTTGGGCCTAGAGCAACTCAAAATGTTCCCATTCATCATCAAGACCAAACCCTAAAGAGCTCACATCTGTGGGAACCTCATATTGGACGTCGTCATGCCAACTCATAAGGAACGTTCCTTGCTCAATATCTTCCTTCTGAAGCAAGGGAGCAATTACAGATTTTTATTTACCTACCATAAAATGAATTGTTAGCCAGTGGGAGAACTCATTGTAGGGCAAGAGCCAACAGAAATGACTCGGTGACCTCTATTTCACAGAGCGTGGACTATTTAAAGCAATTGGAAGAGGAGAAGACGAAGTATAAAACCACCGGTCAGCTGTCTTCTTCTGAAGGCCTGCCTTTGCTGATTTTCATGGCAACGCTTTGCTCCTCTCATTGTTTTGGGGGATGTCTTCTGCTTTTCCAAGTTTTGATTTGGCCAGGGGTAGAACAAAAGAAAGAAAGAGGGGAGGAGAGGTATGGCCACTCCAATTTTTGATACAATAAGAGAACCTCCCCCCCCCCAGAGGGTGGTCATTTGCTCAGAGAACGGAGGGACTAACTTCTGGTGAGGAACAGCTGGATTTCACTATGGGAACCATAGTCAAATAAGAAGAGAATATTTGTAGCTTGGGGTTGAACCGTGGGATCCTTGGTGCTCTCTGAGTTTGGTCATTTTCTTGTAGGCGTTTCATTACCCAATTAAGTAACTAGGTGCTACAAGGATTTGTCAGAAGGAGGAGGAGAAAAGAAGAAGGAGGGGGAGGAGGAGGAGGAGGAGGAGGAGGAGGAGGAGGAGGAAGAGGAGGAGGAGGAGGAGGAGGAGGAGGAGAACTGTGGGGTCCTTGGTGCTTTCCGAATTTGGTTGTTTGGTTGCAAACATTTCATGACCCAATTAGCTAACATCCTCAGTAGTAGAAGAGAGTGAGGTGTTTGGAGTGAAGAACAAGGAGAGAGGCAGGAGGACGAGGAGGAGGAGGGGGGGGGAGGAGGAGGACTGTGGGGATACTCTCTGAGATTGATTGTCTTTTGGTATGTGTTTCATGATCCAACTAGGCAACACCATCAGTGCTAGAAGGGAGTGGGATTTGTTGTTATTTTTATATACTATTGGCTTGCTATGTCAGTGTGGGTGAAAGTGTTCTTGATGGCTCCTTGATTGGGCTATTTACTGAGTCGATCATTCCGTGTCTTGGATAAACAGAGAGCAAAACCCATTCCCTTCTAGCACTGAAGATGTTCCCTAATTGGGCCATGAAACATCTGCAAGAAAGCCACCAAGCTCAGAGAACACCAAGGACCCCACAATCCTCCTCCTCCCCCTCCTCCTGCTCCTCCTCCTCTCCACAAACCCCACTCCCTTTACCACTGATGACGTTCCCTAGTTGGGTCATGAAACATCTGCAAGAAGCTGAGAGAGCACCAAGGACCTCACAGTTGTCGTCCTCCTGCTCCTGCTCCTCCTCCTGCTCCTCCTCCTCTCCACAGACCCCACTTCCTTTACCACTGATGAAGTTCCCTAGTTGGGTCACGAAACATCTGCAAGAAAGCCACCAAGATCAGAGAACACCAAGGACCCCACAGTCTATTTTTGTTGCACATTTTGTAGCCTGCAAGTTAAAACACATGTTCTGAAGTTAAGCCTCCCTGTTTTGTAGTCACAGTGTTGAGTTGGAGCAAGGGGTGACCCTCTATTTACTCGACGACTTTTAGAGGCTACTCCTTTCCTAACACCTCCAGCATGGAACTGCCCCTTCTGTCTTTATAGACTTGAGCTGCCATCATGGGCTCTTCTCAACGAGGCCTTCACGTTTCTCGACAATGGCTTTTTCCTCCTCGCCCAAAAACCTCAAGGTTGATCCCAGAGCCAAACCTGGAAAATGTCAACCTGGAAAATGTTACCCAGAGAGTGATTTGCATGCATTACTGAGTGACAGATGACATAAGTGAGCAATCTCACCTAATGGATGATTAATGGGTTTGATGTTGACCGTTGGTGCTGACTTGTTCTCTGGCTCTTTGGGGAACGTCAAAGACAGCTGGCATTTCCTTCTACCAGGGTAGCGAAGCTCTTTAGCCAACCTTTATTACTTTATACGTGACTCAAGGTAGGGAGCATATGTAATACACCTTCCTCCTCCTATTTTCCCCACAACAACAACTACAACCCTATGTATTGGGTTGGGCTGAAAGAGAAGATCATCCAGGTGGCTTGTCATGCCTAAAGTGGGACTAAAATTCACCATCTCCTGGTGACTGTCCCAAAGTCACTCAGCTGGTTTTCATGCCTAAAGTGGGACTAAAATTCACCGTCTCCTGGTGACTGTCCCAAAGCCACTCAGCTGGTTTTCATGCCTGAAGTGGGACTAAAATTCACCATCTCCTGGTGACTGTCCCAAAGCCACTCAGCTGGTTTTCATGCTTAAAGTGGGACTAAAATTCACCGTCTCCTGGTGACTGTCCCAAAGCCACTCAGCTGGTTTTCATGCTTAAAGTGGGACTAAAATTCACCGTCTCCTGGTGACTGTCCCAAAGCCACTCAGCTGGTTTTCATGCTTAAAGTGGGACTAAAATTCACCGTCTCCTGGTGACTGTCCCAAAGCCACTCAGCTGGTTTTCATGCCTGAAGTGGGACTAAAATTCACCATCTCCTGGTGACTGTCCCAAAGCCACTCAGCTGGTTTTCATGCCTAAAGTGGGACTAAAATTCACCGTCTCCTGGTGATTGTCCCAAAGCCACTCAGCTGGTTTTCATGCCTACAGTGGAACTAAAATTCACCGTCTCCTGGTGACTGTCCCAAAGTCACTCAGCTGGTTTTCATGCCTAAAGTGAGACTAAAATTCACCGTCTCCTGGTGATTGTCCCAAAGCCACTCAGCTGGTTTTCATGCCTAAAGTGGGACTAAAATTCACCGTCTCCTGGTGATTGTCCCAAAGCCACTCAGCTGGTTTTCATGCCTAAAGTGAGACTAAAATTCACCGTCTCCTGGTGATTGTCCCAAAGTCACTCAGCTGGTTTTCATGCCTAAAGTGAGACTAAAATTCACCGTCTCCTGGTGACTGTCCCAAAGTCACTCAGCTGGTTTTCATGCCTAAAGTGGGACTAAAATTCACCGTCTCCTGGTGATTGTCCCAAAGTCACTCAACTGGTTTTCATGCCTAAAGTGAGACTAAAATTCACCGTCTCCTGGTGATTGTCCCAAAGCCACTCAGCTGGTTTTCATGCCTACAGTGGAACTAAAATTCACCGTCTCCTGGTGACTGTCCCAAAGTCACTCAGCTGGTTTTCATGCCTAAAGTGAGACTAAAATTCACCGTCTCCTGGTGACTGTCCCAAAGTCACTCAGCTGGTTTTCATGCCTAAAGTGAGACTAAAATTCACCGTCTCCTGGTGACTGTCCCAAAGTCACTCAGCTGGTTTTCATGCCTAAAGTGAGACTAAAATTCACCGTCTCCTGGTGACTGTCCCAAAGCCACTCAGCTGGTTTTCATGCTTAAAGTGGGACTAAAATTCACCGTCTCCTGGTGACTGTCCCAAAGCCACTCAGCTGGTTTTCATGCCTGAAGTGGGACTAAAATTCACCGTCTCCTGGTGACTGTCCCAAAGCCACTCAGCTGGTTTTCATGCCTAAAGTGGGACTAAAATTCACCGTCTCCTGGTGATTGTCCCAAAGCCACTCAGCTGGTTTTCATGCCTACAGTGGAACTAAAATTCACCGTCTCCTGGTGACTGTCCCAAAGTCACTCAGCTGGTTTTCATGCCTAAAGTGAGACTAAAATTCACCGTCTCCTGGTGACTGTCCCAAAGTCACTCAGCTGGTTTTCATGCCTAAAGTGAGACTAAAATTCACCGTCTCCTGGTGACTGTCCCAAAGCCACTCAGCTGGTTTTCATGCTTAAAGTGGGACTAAAATTCACCGTCTCCTGGTGACTGTCCCAAAGCCACTCAGCTGGTTTTCATGCTTAAAGTGGGACTAAAATTCACCGTCTCCTGGTGACTGTCCCAAAGCCACTCAGCTGGTTTTCATGCCTGAAGTGGGACTAAAATTCACCATCTCCTGGTGACTGTCCCAAAGTCACTCAGCTGGTTTTCATGCCTAAAGTGGGACTAAAATTCACCGTCTCCTGGTGACTGTCCCAAAGCCACTCAGCTGGTTTTCATGCCTGAAGTGGGACTAAAATTCACCATCTCCTGGTGACTGTCCCAAAGCCACTCAGCTGGTTTTCATGCTTAAAGTGGGACTAAAATTCACCGTCTCCTGGTGACTGTCCCAAAGCCACTCAGCTGGTTTTCATGCTTAAAGTGGGACTAAAATTCACCGTCTCCTGGTGACTGTCCCAAAGCCACTCAGCTGGTTTTCATGCTTAAAGTGGGACTAAAATTCACCGTCTCCTGGTGACTGTCCCAAAGCCACTCAGCTGGTTTTCATGCCTGAAGTGGGACTAAAATTCACCATCTCCTGGTGACTGTCCCAAAGCCACTCAGCTGGTTTTCATGCCTAAAGTGGGACTAAAATTCACCGTCTCCTGGTGATTGTCCCAAAGCCACTCAGCTGGTTTTCATGCCTACAGTGGAACTAAAATTCACCGTCTCCTGGTGACTGTCCCAAAGTCACTCAGCTGGTTTTCATGCCTAAAGTGAGACTAAAATTCACCGTCTCCTGGTGACTGTCCCAAAGTCACTCAGCTGGTTTTCATGCCTAAAGTGAGACTAAAATTCACCGTCTCCTGGTGACTGTCCCAAAGTCACTCAGCTGGTTTTCATGCCTAAAGTGAGACTAAAATTCACCGTCTCCTGGTGACTGTCCCAAAGCCACTCAGCTGGTTTTCATGCTTAAAGTGGGACTAAAATTCACCGTCTCCTGGTGACTGTCCCAAAGCCACTCAGCTGGTTTTCATGCCTGAAGTGGGACTAAAATTCACCGTCTCCTGGTGACTGTCCCAAAGTCACTCAGCTGGTTTTCATGCCTAAAGTGAGACTAAAATTCACCGTCTCCTGGTGACTGTCCCAAAGTCACTCAGCTGGTTTTCATGCCTAAAGTGAGACTAAAATTCACCGTCTCCTGGTGACTGTCCCAAAGTCACTCAGCTGGTTTTCATGCCTAAAGTGAGACTAAAATTCACCGTCTCCTGGTGACTGTCCCAAAGCCACTCAGCTGGTTTTCATGCTTAAAGTGGGACTAAAATTCACCGTCTCCTGGTGACTGTCCCAAAGCCACTCAGCTGGTTTTCATGCCTGAAGTGGGACTAAAATTCACCGTCTCCTGGTGACTGTCCCAAAGCCACTCAGCTGGTTTTCATGCCTAAAGTGGGACTAAAATTCACCGTCTCCTGGTGATTGTCCCAAAGCCACTCAGCTGGTTTTCATGCCTACAGTGGAACTAAAATTCACCGTCTCCTGGTGACTGTCCCAAAGTCACTCAGCTGGTTTTCATGCCTAAAGTGAGACTAAAATTCACCGTCTCCTGGTGACTGTCCCAAAGTCACTCAGCTGGTTTTCATGCCTAAAGTGAGACTAAAATTCACCGTCTCCTGGTGACTGTCCCAAAGCCACTCAGCTGGTTTTCATGCTTAAAGTGGGACTAAAATTCACCGTCTCCTGGTGACTGTCCCAAAGCCACTCAGCTGGTTTTCATGCTTAAAGTGGGACTAAAATTCACCGTCTCCTGGTGACTGTCCCAAAGCCACTCAGCTGGTTTTCATGCCTGAAATGGGACTAAAATTCACCATCTCCTGGTGACTGTCCCAAAGCCACTCAGCTGGTTTTCATGCCTAAAGTGGGACTAAAATTCACCGTCTCCTGGTGATTGTCCCAAAGCCACTCAGCTGGTTTTCATGCCTACAGTGGAACTAAAATTCACCGTCTCCTGGTGACTGTCCCAAAGTCACTCAGCTGGTTTTCATGCCTAAAGTGAGACTAAAATTCACCGTCTCCTGGTGACTGTCCCAAAGTCACTCAGCTGGTTTTCATGCCTAAAGTGAGACTAAAATTCACCGTCTCCTGGTGATTGTCCCAAAGCCACTCAGCTGGTTTTCATGCTTAAAGTGGGACTAAAATTCACCGTCTCCTGGTGACTGTCCCAAAGCCACTCAGCTGGTTTTCATGCCTGAAGTGGGACTAAAATTCACCGTCTCCTGGTGACTGTCCCAAAGCCACTCAGCTGGTTTTCATGCCTAAAGTGGGACTAAAATTCACCGTCTCCTGGTGATTGTCCCAAAGCCACTCAGCTGGTTTTCATGCCTACAGTGGAACTAAAATTCACCGTCTCCTGGTGACTGTCCCAAAGTCACTCAGCTGGTTTTCATGCCTAAAGTGAGACTAAAATTCACCGTCTCCTGGTGACTGTCCCAAAGTCACTCAGCTGGTTTTCATGCCTAAAGTGAGACTAAAATTCACCGTCTCCTGGTGACTGTCCCAAAGCCACTCAGCTGGTTTTCATGCTTAAAGTGGGACTAAAATTCACCGTCTCCTGGTGACTGTCCCAAAGCCACTCAGCTGGTTTTCATGCTTAAAGTGGGACTAAAATTCACCGTCTCCTGGTGACTGTCCCAAAGCCACTCAGCTGGTTTTCATGCCTGAAGTGGGACTAAAATTCACCATCTCCTGGTGACTGTCCCAAAGCCACTCAGCTGGTTTTCATGCCTAAAGTGGGACTAAAATTCACCGTCTCCTGGTGATTGTCCCAAAGCCACTCAGCTGGTTTTCATGCCTACAGTGGAACTAAAATTCACCGTCTCCTGGTGACTGTCCCAAAGTCACTCAGCTGGTTTTCATGCCTAAAGTGAGACTAAAATTCACCGTCTCCTGGTGATTGTCCCAAAGCCACTCAGCTGGTTTTCATGCCTAAAGTGGGACAAGAATTCACCGTCTCCTGGTGATTGTCCCAAAGCCACTCAGCTGGTTTTCATGCCTAAAGTGAGACTAAAATTCACCGTCTCCTGGTGATTGTCCCAAAGTCACTCAGCTGGTTTTCATGCCTAAAGTGAGACTAAAATTCACCGTCTCCTGGTGACTGTCCCAAAGTCACTCAGCTGGTTTTCATGCCTAAAGTGGGACTAAAATTCACCGTCTCCTGGTGATTGTCCCAAAGTCACTCAACTGGTTTTCATGCCTAAAGTGAGACTAAAATTCACCGTCTCCTGGTGATTGTCCCAAAGCCACTCAGCTGGTTTTCATGCCTACAGTGGAACTAAAATTCACCGTCTCCTGGTGACTGTCCCAAAGTCACTCAGCTGGTTTTCATGCCTAAAGTGAGACTAAAATTCACCGTCTCCTGGTGACTGTCCCAAAGTCACTCAGCTGGTTTTCATGCCTAAAGTGAGACTAAAATTCACCGTCTCCTGGTGACTGTCCGAAAGTCACTCAGCTGGTTTTCATGCCTAAAGTGAGACTAAAATTCACCGTCTCCTGGTGACTGTCCCAAAGCCACTCAGCTGGTTTTCATGCTTAAAGTGGGACTAAAATTCACCGTCTCCTGGTGACTGTCCCAAAGCCACTCAGCTGGTTTTCATGCCTGAAGTGGGACTAAAATTCACCGTCTCCTGGTGACTGTCCCAAAGCCACTCAGCTGGTTTTCATGCCTAAAGTGGGACTAAAATTCACCGTCTCCTGGTGATTGTCCCAAAGCCACTCAGCTGGTTTTCATGCCTACAGTGGAACTAAAATTCACCGTCTCCTGGTGACTGTCCCAAAGTCACTCAGCTGGTTTTCATGCCTAAAGTGAGACTAAAATTCACCGTCTCCTGGTGACTGTCCCAAAGTCACTCAGCTGGTTTTCATGCCTAAAGTGAGACTAAAATTCACCGTCTCCTGGTGACTGTCCCAAAGCCACTCAGCTGGTTTTCATGCTTAAAGTGGGACTAAAATTCACCGTCTCCTGGTGACTGTCCCAAAGCCACTCAGCTGGTTTTCATGCCTGAAGTGGGACTAAAATTCACCGTCTCCTGGTGACTGTCCCAAAGCCACTCAGCTGGTTTTCATGCCTAAAGTGGGACTAAAATTCACCGTCTCCTGGTGATTGTCCCAAAGCCACTCAGCTGGTTTTCATGCCTACAGTGGAACTAAAATTCACCGTCTCCTGGTGACTGTCCCAAAGTCACTCAGCTGGTTTTCATGCCTAAAGTGAGACTAAAATTCACCGTCTCCTGGTGATTGTCCCAAAGCCACTCAGCTGGTTTTCATGCCTAAAGTGGGACTAAAATTCACCGTCTCCTGGTGATTGTCCCAAAGCCACTCAGCTGGTTTTCATGCCTAAAGTGGGACTAAAATTCACCGTCTCCTGGTGACTGTCCCAAAGTCACTCAGCTGGTTTTCATGCCTAAAGTGAGACTAAAATTCACCGTCTCCTGGTGATTGTCCCAAAGTCACTCAGCTGGTTTTCATGCCTAAAGTGGGACTAAAATTCACCGTCTCCTGGTGACTGTCCCAAAGTCACTCAGCTGGTTTTCATGCCTAAAGTGAGACTAAAATTCACCGTCTCCTGGTGATTGTCCCAAAGCCACTCAGCTGGTTTTCATGCCTACAGTGGAACTAAAATTCACCGTCTCCTGGTGACTGTCCCAAAGTCACTCAGCTGGTTTTCATGCCTAAAGTGAGACTAAAATTCACCGTCTCCTGGTGACTGTCCCAAAGTCACTCAGCTGGTTTTCATGCCTAAAGTGAGACTAAAATTCACCGTCTCCTGGTGACTGTCCCAAAGTCACTCAGCTGGTTTTCATGCCTAAAGTGAGACTAAAATTCACCGTCTCCTGGTGATTGTCCCAAAGTCACTCAGCTGGTTTTCATGCCTAAAGTGAGACTAAAATTCACCGTCTCCTGGTGACTGTCCCAAAGTCACTCAGCTGGTTTTCATGCCTAAAGTGGGACTAAAATTCACCGTCTCCTGGTGATTGTCCCAAAGTCACTCAGCTGGTTTTCATGCCTAAAGTGAGACTAAAATTCACCGTCTCCTGGTGATTGTCCCAAAGCCACTCAGCTGGTTTTCATGCCTACAGTGGAACTAAAATTCACCGTCTCCTGGTGACTGTCCCAAAGTCACTCAGCTGGTTTTCATGCCTACAGTGGAACTAAAATTCACCGTCTCCTGGTGACTGTCCCAAAGCCACTCAGCTGGTTTTCATGCCTAAGGCGGGACTAGAACACTCTGTCTCCTGGTGATTGGCTCAAACTCAGGCTCAAATAGGAGTCTGAGTGGCGCAGCAGACTAATGCTACTGTTAAAGGTAGTATTTAGCTTCCAGCTGCCTGCAATTACTGCGAGTTGAAGTCTCACCAGGCTCAAGGTTGACTCAGCCTTCCATCCTTTCTAAGGTAGGGAAAATGAGGACCCGGTTTGTGGGGGCAATAAGCTGACTTTGTATAAAAAATATACAAAAGTATGAAGGCTATTGCTTAACACATTGTAAGCCACCCTGAATCTCCAGAGAAGGGCGGCATATAAATAAATAAATAAAAAATTCACCCACCTGGCTTTCATGCCTTCACTTGCATTCCCCATGTCTCAGAAAACCTGGCCAGGTAATTGAGTAGTAGCTCCCTTCTTTGTGATCTAGAACATTGGGGCAATGGGAGCTGTTTGCATACGCAGCGTAATTAAATGTCCATCAGCCGTGGGCTGTCAAAAGATCAACACCCATTGACAGTTTGCTTTAAGTGGCCCAATTAGCGTAACAAACGACTTGCCAAAAGTTCTGAAGGCATCCTGTTGATTAATGCCATCCATCTCTCAAACCAGGCAGCAGACGGCCGAGCCATTCCACGCTAATGATGATTATTATATATATACACATGCATGTTTAGAGGAAGCTTGCTATCGGAGAAATGTGGGGGTTTACAAGTCACTTAGGTGCCTTTTAAAGAGCATTAAAAGTCAGCCGCGTGTTAGGCCTTGCCTGGGAAAGGAGCTGGGCTCTTGCAAGAGTTGATCAAGAGAACTGGAATTTTGGAGGGGAGGAAGGAAGGATTTGGAGCAGAGGTAGGTTTCAGCAGGTTCTGACCAGTTCTGGAGAACCGGTAGCAGAAATTTTGAGCAGTTCAGAGAACGGGTTGTAAAAATTCCGACTGGTCCTGCCTCCATCTATTCTCTGCCTCCCGAGTCCCAACTGACTGGGAGGAAAGGGGGATTTTAAGAGCCTGTAGTACAGTAGTAGTCTGTAGTACATAAGTAGCCAGTAGTACAGATTTTAAGAGCCTATAGTACAGAAATGGGGATTTTAAGAGCCTGTAGTACAGTGGACTAAAGCACTGTAATTAACATCTGCTGCCTGCAATTTCTGCTGGTTCGAATCTCTCCAAGGCTCAAGGTTGACTCAGCCTTCCATCCTTTCTAAGGTAGGTGAAATGAGGACCCAGTTTGTGGGGGCAATAAGCTGACTTTGTATAAATATACAAAAGTATGAAGGCTATTGCTTAACGCATTGTACGCAGCCCTGAGTCTCCGGAGAAGGGCGGCATATAAATTAAAGCAAAAAAATAAAATAAAAAATTGCAGTAACCTTCCCCTGGATTGGGGACGGAATGGGGATTTTACAGTATCCTTCCCCAGCCAAGCCACTAGAACCAGTAGTAAAAAATTTTGAAACCCACCACTAATTTGGATCCAGAAAGACAGGCACCTGCGGCAAGGGGAGGAGTTCAATCAGAATAGAGATGGAAGGGACCTTGGAGGTCTTCTAGTCCAACCCCCCCTCCTATACCCTATACCCATGATGGCAAACCTATGGCACAGTGTGCCCAAAGTGGCATGCAAAGCCATGTTGCCCAGCACGCACGGCCTTGCCTGTTTGTCTTCCGAGTTTCTGGCATGCATGCGACAATCTTTTTTTTTTTTTTTTTTTAAATTGATTTGTATGCCGCCCTTCTCCGGAGACTCAGGGTGGCTTACAAGGCGTTAAGCAATAGCCTTCATCCTTTTGTATATTTATACAAAGTCAGCTTATTGCCCCCACAAACTGGGTCCTCAATTTACCTACCTTAGAAAGGATGGAAGGCTGAGAATGAAATATTTTAGGAAATATTAAAAAGACAGAATATTATGTTTTCCTGGATGAGAAATGGAGAAGCATGTTTTAAAGACGAAGCAGCTCCCACCTTCTTGCTCCCCCCACCCTCTGTCAATGGGCCAGAGGCAGAAACTCAATTCCCTCCCATCTTTGTCCATGGACCATCATCTGCAACACAATAGGACTCATCTAGCAACAGAAACTCACCACATGGCACCTGGGAAGCTTACAGCAAGGCTAGCTAAGACCCCCACCCCCTGGGAGTCTGACAACCAATCAGGATACTCTTTCGGGGCCCCAGGAAGTTCAAAGCCAGAGAGGACATAAAACCCGGGGACTCGCAGTATCTCCGCCCTTTTCTGTTCAGCAACTCAAACCATGTGATCCTGTCCACCATCTTTCCAAGCAGTCTCCATGTTCCCAGTGTCTTTTTCCCCACTTGGAGCTGAACCCAGAAGGATATTTCTTCTAACAAATCTGTAAGTGTATAACACTGTGTTCTATTTCTTTATTCCTATGTTAGCACTATATTCACTTTATCTTAATCACAGGTAGTCCTCAACTGATGACCACAATTGGAATGGCATAAGGTCTCCTACTCCAGCTCTGTTATTCTGAATTCCATTCAGGTTGTGCAGGGACTAACCTCTAGTCATTCTGACCTGTCAAATTCTTTGATTTTGTTTAAAGCTACCCTTTAAAATTAAAAAAAAAAATTTTCTTGTATCTTCTTCACTGCAGACAATCCATAAAAGAAAATTAGAACAATTGGGTTAATCCGCCCTGGGTATTCGGAGTAATTCAATCCCCTTTAATGAAATGTGTGCTTCTTGTAGGAAGTGTGTATCTTGCTGGCACAGCCCAAGGGCATTAAAAAGAAATCTCCGCAGACCAAGGGAGGAAGAAATGGTCTCCTTGAGAAAAATATTTGGAGATCTGCGAAGATTGACCATCCATAAGCAATGTTTCTCATCCTTAGTATCTCTAAGATGCGTGGACTTCCACTCCCAGAATTCCTAAGGCCATCGT
>NW_027256882.1:292668205-292685705 GCF_029215685.1 Pituophis catenifer annectens | reverse complement strand
TCTATTCTATTCTATTCTATTCTATTCTATATCCGTCAAGGAGAAAGACAACTTGATAGTTCACCTTCAGGGAAGTGTGTGTGTTTGTTTGTTTGTGACCTGATTAAGACACATCTTAAGTGGGAAGGAAGAGCCTTGTGTCTGTAAACAAATTATTGGATTTGCCTTTGCGTGAAGACATGTTTGTCTTTCCAGATCCGGCGGGAATGGGAAAGCGAGGCATCATTAAATGTTCCTTGTTCTCAACCCTTTGAGATCGGGTTTTGGCTTTTGAAGGATTGAGGAATGGAAGGAGTGGTGGTGTTATGAATATATCCTTTTTATTTTATTTGATAAACTGTCACCTGACTTTGAGCTACCCGAAACCAACATAGCTTTCCTCCTACAAAGTTAAAAAGGTTTAGTAATTCTGAATAGCAGGGTTCCAATATCTAAGAGGCTGCTACAAAGAAGAGGGGTTCAAACTATTTGTCCAAAGCACTTGAAGGCAGGAAAAGAAACAATGGATGGAAACCAACCAAAGAGAGAGATTTTGGAGAATTAAGGAGACATTTCCTGACAGTGACAACAAGTATTCAGTGGAAACAACTCGCTTCCAGAAATTGCGGGTGCTCCCAACACTGGAGTCTGTAGAGATTCTCAGTCATCCAGTTGTTGTGGCCCACCAGCGGCCTGCACAAATTGTGGCTGATCCCGACGACGAGGAGGCTGGTGTGGTATCGCGCCAGCAGCCTGTGCAGTCGGCGCTTGAGTCGGACAGCGAGGAGGCTGAAGAGGATGTGGTGCCAGAGGCAGAGACTCAGCCAGGTCCTTCAGAACCTCCAGAGGCTCCTTCAAGTGAAGAGAGTGAAGTAGAGGAGCCTCTTCTCAATGCTCGAGCCCGCAGGGCTGCCAAAAGGCAGGAGTGGCTACTCAGGAGGAGGAGGTCTTCTCGAGAGTAAGGCTTGGGGCTAATTGGCCACTCCCTTAGCCTATTTAATTTCGCACACAGCTGGCAAATGTTGCTGGAAACAACGCTTGGTCCTACGCAGAGCATTTTGAGAGTGAGTTTTTTGTTACAACTTGGTTTCTGGGCTGATTGCCAACCCTTGTCGGACTTTGTTTAATCTGTGTAATTCATAGCAGGCTGATAAGGACATTTGTGGTTAAAGCCTGCATTTTGAAAGGGGTCTGTTTGCATTAAACTGAGTTTTTGGAGCTGTGTGTGTGCTACACTTCTTGGGACCCGTAGCTGGGTTATGGTTGTCCCAAAGGTGCTTTTTTCAGGAGGCAACTGGACTTTCTTGTTTTTTCTTTGAAGATGTTTCGCTTCTCATCCGAGAAGCTTCTTCAGTTCTGACAGGATGGTGGGGAATGGAAGGATTTATATTCCTTGCAGATAGCTGGTCATTTGCATCCTTGCATCCTGTCAGAGATGAAAAAGCTTCTTGGATGAGAAGTGAAATATCTTCAAAGAAAAATCCAGAAAGTCCAGTTGTCTCTTGAAAAACCACCTGTGGGACAACCACGACCTGAATGACTGAGAACCTCTGCAGAATTTTAGCTATGCAATTTGGGATGAACACCCTTTGAACGGTGTGGGAGTAGGAATGCATTTTCAGAGAAAAATTGCTGGCTATGTTCTGTCCCCGTCTCACACATGCACACAAACAGTCAGCCAGGAGTTAAAATAAATTTGCAGACAATAATTTCCTTCGATAACAGAATTGGCAGCAACCCAGTAGCTGCTTGCCAAAAACTTTACTCACAGAGGGAGGTGTTCCTCCTCTGTCAGATAAACCAAAATAAATTCACAAAGCCAAAGAATTGTCAAGCCCAGTCCATAATAAATCCAAGGAAGACAGATAACGATGTTCCAGAGACATAGTATGACTTGCTAGCTGTTCAGTTTTGTCCGTCACAAAGTCTGAATGGCCACCACACCCCCTTTTATCCCCTGTGGGGTGTGGTCCAGTGACTCAGCTTAATGTCTGGCACGCCTCTTTCTCTGCTGCATGCGCTTGTTTTTCCGACGCTGGCGGGGATCCAGCCAAGACTTATCTCTGTCGCTGTCTAACTGCGGCTGCTCGGAAGTGCCTGGCTCCTGGCCTATCTCTTCTCCTTCGGGAGACACCTGAGGAATTGCCAGAGAGGAGGGTCCTGGAGAGGGAGGCCTTGCCAACTCCTCTCCTTCACTTTCAGAGTCTTCTCCCTCCGATAAAATGGGCTTGGGGGTCGGAGTCACAACAGGCTACAGGAACCAGGAGCACCATCAGGTGACCCTGAGGACACAGACAAACCTCCAAGTGGCCTCAACCACCCTCTAAAAGGATGCAAATGACCAGCTGTCTGCAAGGAATATAAATCCTTCGATTCCCCCCCATCCAGTCAGAGCTGAAGAAGCTTCTTGGGTGAGAAGCGAAACGTCTTCAAAGAAAAATCAGAAAGTCCAGTTGCATCCTCAAAGAAAGCACCTTTGGTCCAACACTGGAGGTTTTAAAGAAGAGATTGGACAACCAATTGGCCAGAAAGGTACAGGGTCTTTTATTTGAGCAGGGGGTTGGACTAGAGGACCTCCAAGGTCCCTTCCAACTCTGTTATTCTGAATGGACTGCTCGGCAGCCAAAGATTTGCAGCATTTTAAGCAGGCTCCCGAATAGGTGGCAATCCTCAGTGACAAATTGATGGGCTGAATCATCATCACAAAGTCATCTGCTTACATCTAATTTACAATCTGCTCCTCTCTAATTTACATATTATTCATTGCTAAGTAACACTTGGGAATTT
This sequence comes from Pituophis catenifer annectens, assembly GCF_029215685.1. Lineage (NCBI taxonomy): Eukaryota > Metazoa > Chordata > Lepidosauria > Squamata > Colubridae > Pituophis > Pituophis catenifer. The sequence goes on along the minus strand of NW_027256882.1, from coordinate 292,682,939 downwards.
CTGCTCGGAGGGCACTGATCATTGAAGAGCTGAGCTTTTTTTAATTTTTTTTTTCCCCTGCAAAGCTTTTTTTTTTTTGGTTTGCAATTTCATCAAAGCGCCGATAAACAAACAAATAAACAGATTCAAGAGAGCGTTATAAAGCCGTTGAGGGCCTCCAGATCTACTCGAGAAGCTGGTAGAACTTCTAGGATTTGGACAAACCAGGTCTAAATACATTGGAGGCCCAAATGCTTGACCATCTTAGATGACTCAGGGAGGGAGGGAGGGAGGGAGGGAGGAAGGAAGGAAGGAAGGAAGGAAGGAAGGAAGGAAGGAAGGAAGGAAGGAAGGAAGGAAGGAAGGAAGGAGATTATAATGCAAGTAAAGGAAGGTCTAAGGCAGTGATGGCTAACCTTTTTGCCATCGAGTGCCAAAAGAGGGGGTCGCGGGGGGGGTCGCACATGTGTGTGCCCACACCCATAATTCAATGCCCCCCTGCGCCCGTGCCCCCACTGCTTTTGGCACGGGATGGCATGGTGGGCCCAATAAGCTCGTTTTTCGCCCTCCCCAGGCTCCAGAGGTTTTCTTGGAGCCCGGGGAGGGCAAAAACAGCCTTCCCCACTGTCCCAGACGTCCTCTGGAGGCCGGAAACAGCCCATTTCTCGATTTCCAGTGGGCCCGGAAGGCCCGAAAATTGGCTGGCGCTCTGGAGCTGAACTAGGGCAATGCTTGTTTGCCCACAGATATGGCTCCGCGCCACCTGTGGCACCCGTGCCATAGGTTCGCCATCACGGGTCTAAGGGAAGTCCTGTCTTAGCACTTGGCCACCACGGGTGATCCTGCCACAAGTCCTGTGTCATGCCCACTGTGGCCATGCCCCACGCCCCCCCCCCCAGCCCTCTGAAGTCAAACACAACCCTGATGCAGCCCTCAATGAAATCGAGTGTCAGCGCTCCAAACTATGATTTCCCCAGCGCTGACATGAATGAGTGGGAAAGAGCCTGTTAGAAATAGTAGCTTGACTTTTCACCCAGTTCTTTCCCCCAGCAGATAACGTCACCTAGGTGATGGGAGGAGAGGGAAATTCCTGTGACTTGAAGTAACTGAGATGGAAGATGGACTTGGAAGATGGCCAATGAGACACTGAGATTTGAGGAATGGAAAAGGAGGGGTTTGGGATCAGAGGATCAGTTTCGGCTGCAAATGAGTTCAGGACTAGATCGTTATTCTTCAATAAATAATAGATTTCATCAAAGACTTTGTGTTTGAGAATGAAATTTATTTGAGATAACATCGGAACCTGACATCGAGTTTGACACCCCTGACCTAAACCAATTCCATACACAAAAACATTGCCTTTAAAATCTGCAATGGCACCACTGTTCAAAGCGTGTAAACGGATCAGAAGTAATCTCATTACTAAACCAAGTAATGCAGGGAAACTAAAACAACAGCCTAAGTAAACCTCTCGGGGCATTTAAACCACATATCTTTCATTCTTACTCAGATAGATGGATGGATGGATGGATGATGGATGGATGGATGGATGGGAGCCTGGAGGCTAAAACAGACAATGAACGGTTGCAGGAACTGGGCATGGCTAGACTAGAGAAAAGAAGGACCAGGGGTGACAGGATAGCAGTCTTCCAATATTTGAGGGGCTCTTACAAAGAAGAGGAGGCGGTCAATTTATTCTCCAAAGCACCTGAAGGCAAGACAAGAAGCAACGGATGGAAGCCCAACAAGGAGAGAAGCAGCAATAGAGCCGAGTTGGCGCAGTGGTTATAGTGCAATACTGCACTCTAGAGGTTAGAGTGCAGTACTGCAACTATTTCAGTTGACTGCTAGTTCAGCAGATCAGCCGATCAAATCTCACCGGCTCAAGGTTGACTCAGCCTTCCATCCTTCCAAGGTGGGTAAAATGAGGACCCAGATTGTTAGGGGGCAATATGCTATTTAGTATACTGTCTTTGGTGTAAGCCGCCCAGAGTCCTCGGAGAGTGGGCGGCATAGAAATATGACTAATAAATAAAATAAATAAATAAACTTAGAATTAAGGATAAACTTCCTAACAGTGAGGACAATTAACCAGTGGAACGACTTGCCACCAGAAATTGTGGATGCTCCATTACTGGAGGCTTTCAAGAAGAGACTGAATAGCCACTTGGTTTGGAATGATATAGGGTCTCCTGCTTGAGCCAGGGGTTGGACTAGAAGACCTCCAAGGGTGTTGTGGCCCATCAGCAGCCTGTGCAGCTAGTAGCTGATTCCGACAGCGAGGAGGCTGGTGTGGTGCTGCACCAGCAGCCTGTGCAGCTGGCACCCGAGTCAGACAATGAGGAGGCTGGAGAAGATGTGGTGCCAGAGGCGGGGATTCAGCCATGGCCTTCAGAACCTCCAGAAGCTCCTTTAAGTGAAGAGGACGAAGAGGAGGAGCCTCTTCTCAATGCACGGGCGCACAGAGCTGCCAAAAGGCAGCAGCGGCTCCTCAGGAGGAGGTCTCCTCGAGAGTAAGGCTTGGGGCTAATTGGCCACTCCCTATTTAAGGAAGGACGATGACTAAGGCAATTTGCAGGGAACAACTTCGTTCACTCTCCTTCGCGTCCTGATCTTAGTTTCCTGCAAATTGCTTCTTGGGCTTTCTGCCAACCATAGTAAGATTACGATGATTTATTCTTTGGATTCTTGTAGGCTGTTAAGAAAGTTAATGAGCAGCCTTTGTTTGAAAAAGACTGATTTAATTTAGTAAACTAAGGTTTGTACAGACTTTGTGCGTGCCGCATTCTTTGGGGTCCGTAGCTGGGGCAGAACAAAGGGCCCTTCCAACTCTGTTATTCTGTTCATCAGTGGAACGGCTTGCCTTCGTCAGTCCCCTTTTTTTCCCACTGCCGTGGTAGCTTTGAACGGTCTCTAAATGAATTGTAAGCACGATTGAACTCAATGGGAGTCAATCCAGAGTCGATCTGGAAGGAATTCTGTTATAAACGGATGGAGAGAGGAATTCGATTGCAGAATTGGCACGATACAGCAACAGTTTCTGTGTTTCTTCTCCCTGCTCCATCTCAGAGTAAGGAAGGAACGAAAAACTAGGGGAAGAGAATGATGGAGGAAAATGGTTTTGATCCTTTACTCATCAGCACCAGGGGACCGATCGTCCCCGGCTTACCACAGTTCATTTAGTGACCGTTCGGCACTGGGGAAAAAACGGACTTATGACTGTTTTTCACCCTTACGACGGTTGTGGCATTCCCCACCTGATCGAAATTCAGGCAATTGGCAAGCAGTTCCTATTTACAATGAGGAGGGCCCCTGAAATTTCTAAGCAGCCACACTGAACTTGCACAGAGGATATGTTAGTGGGAGTATTGTTTTCTTTCTGCTGTTTACAAGGACAAACTACTTGTATATAAACAGTGTGGGGGAAAAAACCTCCTTTCTAGCACTGAAGATGTTATCTTTTTGGGTAATTAAATGTCTGCAAGAAAACAACCAAGCTCAGAGAGCACCAAGGACCCAACTGTCGGTGTCGGCCTCCTCCTCCTCCTCCTCCTCCTCCTCCTCCTCCTCCTCCTCCTCCTCCTCCTCCTCCTCCTCCTGACAAACCTCACTCCCTTCCAGCACTGAGAACATTACCTAGCTGGGTCATGAAACGTCTGCAAGAAAGCCACCAAGCTCAGAGAGCTCCAAGGACCCCCACAATCCTCTTCCTCTTCCTGCTCTTCCTCCTCCTCTCCCCCAACAAACCTCACTCCCTTCCAGCACTGAGAACGTTACCTAGCTGGGTCATGAAACATCTGCAAGAAAACAACCAAGCACAGAGAGCTCCAAGGACCCCCACAATCCTCCTCCTCCTCCTCCCGACAAACCCCACTCCCTTCCAGCACTGAGAATGTTACCTAGCTGGGTCATGAAATGTCTGCAAGAAAGCCACCAAGCTCAGAGAGCTCCAAGGACCCCTCACGTCAACCCTGAGCTACAAGTATTCAGGAAAACCAAAACACTTTGTGTTAGAGGGCAAATACTTGTTCCAATTTTTTTTTAAAAAAAGCATCTCAAAAAGGAAACTTTGGGGGCGGAGGGGTGGCGGCTGAGATTTCTAAGCAGCCACGCTGAACTTGCAGAGGGGATAATAGCCCCAAGCAACTGCGGTAATAAGTGCAAGCGATCTATTGCAAGATTCAACATTTGATTAAAGCATTTAAATTTTTAAACAAGGGAAATGTGACTGGTCCGTTTCTCGATGTACAATGCTCTTGCAGGGAATATGACTGCAGGGTAAATAATTTTGAAGAAACAGCTATAGGGAAGCAGGCAGTCTTTCAAGGAGGTCCTCGACTTGCGACCTCCATCAAGGCCAGAATTTGTGTTGCTAAGTGAGACACTTGTCAAGGGGGATTTTGCCCCATTTTACCCATTTTTCTTCGCCACAGTTGTTAAGATAGAAATACTTAACACTTGTTAAGTGAATCTGGTTTCCCTCTTGAGTTAGCTCGTCAGAAGGTTGCAGAAAGGGATCATGTGACCCTGGGATGCTCTGACCGTCGTAAATAGGAACTGCTTGCCAAATGTCTGAATTTCGATCATTTTATAATGCCGTTGTAACTTCAAACGGTCATTAAACAAACTGTATTCCTGTATTTGGAATAAAAGCGAATTTAATTCCACTCGGCCAAAGGCAGTGGTGGGATTCAAATAATTTAACAACCGGTTCTCTGCAATAGGACAGCTGGGTAGGCGTGGCTCGGTAGTCATGTGACCGTGTGGGCGTGGCCAACTCAACGTCACTCACGTCGATGGGCGTTTCGTCTTAGCTGTTACAATGTAATAAGGGTTAACCAGAGAGGCAGTTTCTGTAAGCAGGGCAATAAAGATTAGGCTAGAAACACCACCAGAATGTTTCCTTCCTGCCTGCCTTACAGGATTAGCCCTGTGAAGTGGGGGAAAAAAAAACAAAATAAGATTTCTTCCAACAACCGGTTCCCCGAACTGCTTAGAAAGTTAACAACCGGTTCTCCTGAATAGGTGCGAACCGAGGTAAAATGCTACTGGTTTGGACCAGTTCAACCGAACCGGTAGCGATAGCGGCTGGTGGTTTGGAGAACCGGTAGTGATGGAGGCCTGAGGCTCCGCCCACCTCATTACTTCCTGGTTTTAACCAGGAAGTAAACTTTTTTAACCCTCTGTGCATGCAGGGAAGGTAAGTAGATTTCACCCTGGTGCGAACTGGCTGAATCCCACCACTGGCCAAAGGTATTCCATGATCTTCTACCTTCTTCTACCCTTTTAGTGAGTGACGAAGGCTAAATCCTTCTGTTTCTAAAGAACATTTTTTCTCTTATCTTTTTTTCCTTCTTTCTCCTTTAGACACCGAAAAGGAATCTATTTTTACAGGGGATATTGGAAAACTGAAGGCTGAGAGACCGAAACACCAGATTGTAAGGGAGATACTAGCTAAAATCACTAATTATTTCCAAGGGTATCTAACAAACAATCTGTTTTTCATTTTGTCCCCTGTGGTTTTTGTTGGCTTTCTGGACTTCAGGTATGTTTTATTTCTGGAATTTAGCAAGTGTTTACTCCTGCCTACTATACTCACCAAGAAGGAACAGTAGAATAGAATAGAATAGAATAGAATAGAATGGAATGGAATGGAATGGAATGGAATGGAATGGAATAGAATAGAATAGAATAGAATAGAATAGAATAGAATAGAATAGAATAGAATAGAATAGAATAGAATAGAATAATGCAGTTGGAAGGGACCTTGGAGGTCTTCTAGTCCAACCCCCTGCTCAGGCAGGAAACCCTATACTATTTCAAACAAATGTCTGACCAGTCTCTTCTTAAAAGCCTCCAGTGATGGAGCACCCACAACTTCTGGTGGCAAGTTGTTCCGCTGGTTAATTGTCCTCACTGTTAGGAAGTTTCTCTTTAATTCCAGGTTGCTTCTCTCTTTGATGAGTTTCCATCCATTGCTGCTTCTCCTGTTTTCAGGCCCTTATTTCTAAGTTTGGTTCCCCTCACCAAAATCACAACGAGATGGTAGCAACTGATCATTCGTTTATTAATTAATTTGATTGTGTAGCCTCCATCTCAACTATATAACTCTTTTTTAAAAAAATTTGATTTATATGCCGCCCTTCTCCGGAGACTCAGGGCGGCTTACAATGCGCTAAGCAATAGCCTTCATCCTTTTGTATATTTATAAAGTCAGTTTATTGCCCCCACAACTGGGTCCTCAATTTACCTACCTTAGAAAGGATGGAAGGCTGAGTCAACCTTGAGCCTGGCGAGATTCGAACCTGCAGTAATTGCAGGCAGCTGGTCTTAATAACAAGGTGCTTTAGACCACTGTACTACCAAGGCTCCCACCAACCTGGGTGACTTACAGCAGTGGTCCCCAACCTTTTTATCGCTGCGGCCCGCTGAGCGCGCGCAGGGGTGGGGCCACGGCCCAGGAGCCTTTGCGCTGCAGCGTTCCTGTCCCCCGGCCGCTGCGCGGCCCGGTGCCAGGTACTCCACGGCCCGGCACCGGTCCGCGGACCGGGGGTTGGGGACCACTGACTTACAGCAGTTAAACTAGTCCCAAAAATTTTATTTAAAATAGAATTTTGCTACTTAATCTTGTTTTATACCCCAGTTTGGCAATCTAAAAAGGAACCGGATTGCAACGCAATCTTAGGTTGCATCAACAGAGGGATACCATCAAGGTCAATAGCAGTTTGTGGCTATTGTTTTTAGGATTACTACTACCCTGTTTCCCCCAAAATAAGACATCCCCTGATAATAAGCCCAATCGGGCTTTTGAGTGCATGGCAATAAGGCCAAGCGCTTATTTCAGGGTTCAAAAAAATATAAGACAGCGTCTTATTTTGGGGGAAACACGGTAGTAAAAAGTAGATATACTACTGGTTACTACTATTGCTGTCAAACATCATTGACTGAATGCTTTGAAAGTGTGATTGAAAATACACTGTAGAATTTGTATATCAGGCCTCATGTCTGGTTTGTCTCTGCAACCCAACAAGACAGAAACAGACTTCAGAGGATATTTAGAGCTGCAGAAAAAACAACAGCTACCAACCTGCCTTCCATGGAGGACGTGTATACTGCACGAGTCAAAAAGAGGGCTGGGAAAATATCTACAGACCCCTCGCATCCTGGACATAAACTGTTTCAACTCCTACCCTCAAAACGACGCTATAGAGCACTGCACACCAGAACAACTAGACACAAGGACAGTTTTTTCCCCAACGCCATCACTCTGCTAAACGAATAACTCCCTCAACACTGTCAAAGTAGTTACTAAGTCTGCATTACTATTAATCTTCTCATCGTTCCCATCACCCATCTCCTCCCACTTATGACTATAATCATGTTGCTTGTATCTCTACAATTTATATTGTTTTATTTGTTTCCTAGCATGATTTGATTGCTTATTAGTAACCTATGACTATCACTAAGTGTTGCATCTTATGATTCTTGATGAATGCGTTTTACTTTTCTTTATGTAGACTAAGAGTATATGCACCAAAGACAAATTCCTTGTGTGTCCAATCACACTTGGCCAATAAAGAATTCTATTCTATTCTATTCTATTCTATTCTATTCTATTCTATTCTATTCTATTCTATTCTATTCTATTCTATTCTATTCTATTCTACTCTACTCTACTCTACTCTACTCTACTCTACTCTACTCTACTCTACTCTATTCTATTCTATTCACCTGTGTTACTGACTTAACAACTGCAGTTCATTTCCTTAAAACCGTGGCAAGGAAATGGGACAAAACTCATTTCACAACTGTCTTGCTTAACAACAGAAATCTTGGGCTCAATTGCGATCGTAAGTTGATTGTTTCTTAGTATGATTTGATTGCTTATTTGTCCCCTATGACTATCATTAAGTGTTGTACCTTATGATTCTTGATGAACATATCTTTTATTTTATGTACACTGAGAGCGTATGCACCAAAGACAAATTCCTTGTGTGCCCAATCACACTTTGGCCAATAAAGAATTCTATTCTATTCTATGTGCGAAATATTGCTCTATTATTACTATGTACTAACATTCACTGCTATTATTTTTTTATGCTCCTAATTGAGTGGTATTTTGAACTGGTTTATTAGAAAAGCTCTATTTTATGGACTTATTTATGATTAAGTAAGAATTTGTGAGTCAATTGGTTCCTTTTATGGCTACTCATTATAATCACCTATAAAACTGGACTTAACCCTTCTTTTTCTCTGTATAACTTTGAAAGAGCAATACTTTAAATGTGCATTATTTATACCATTTTGATTTATATGTCAGGAAATATAGTAGGACAGATCCAAATTGACAGCAAAAGTCTAGCCTAACTAATATGCCCCAGGCAGAGCAAAAAATGTTCAACAGGACAAGAAACTCAATAACCCAAATAAATAAGTAAATACTTATAAAAGAGAATATTTGTAGCTCAAGAGTTGAACTTTGGGATCCTGAGTGCTTTCAGTACTTGGTTGTTTTCTTGCAGACATTTCATGACCCAACTAAGTAACATCATCAGGGCTGGTGATGTTACCTAGTTGAGTAATGCAATCTTTTCAAGAAAACCACTCAACTCAGAGAGCACCAAGGAGCTGACATTATTCATATTGGTAAGCAATGAGGACAACAGAGGAGAAATCACGAATCAAGGATTGTTTTTTAACAGATGAACAGAGTTGGAAGGGATCTGGTAGGTCATCTAGTCCAACCCTTGCCCAAGCAGGAGACCTTACACCTTCTGACAAATGGAAGTCCAGTCCCTTCTTGAAAGCCTCCAGTGATGAAGCTCCCACAACTTCCGAAGGCAACTTCTATTCCATTGAATATAGAATACCAGAAGCACCCACAACTTCTGGAAGCAAGCAGTCCCACTAATTAGCAGAATAACAGAGTTGGGAGGGACCTTGTAGGTCATCTAGTCCAACCCCCCACCCAAGAAGGAGACCCTACACCAGTGATGGCTAACCTTTTGCCATCGCATGCCAAAAGCTGGGGGAGTACAGGGTGGTCACGCGTGTGCGTGCCCACACTCATAATTCTATACACCCTGACCCCCCATGTATGCGTGTGTGACCCTCCCCCATGTTCCCCCCACTTTTGGCATGTGATGGCCCGTTAGGCCCGTTTTTTGCCCTTCCCAGGCTCCAGAGGCTTTCTAGGAGCCTGGGGAGGGCAAAAAACAGCCTCCCCCACCTCCCCAGAGGCCCTCCAGAGGCCGGAAACAGCCCGTTTGCTGACTTTCATTGGGCCCAGAAGACCCAAAAATCAGCTGGCCAGCACGCACATGTGTGCTAGAACTGAGCTAGGGCAACACTCACGTGTCCACCAATATGGCTCTGCGCGCCACCTGTGGCACGCGTGCCATAGATTCGCCATCATGGCCCTATACCTGTTGTGGCTCCGTTGCCTGAGCCTGGGCTATCGACAGATGCAGACTCTGAGAGTGAGGGAGAGGAGTTGGCAAGGCCTCCTTCTCCAGGACCCTCCTCTCTGGCAATGCCTCCGGAGGACACCAAAGGCCAAATGATAGGCTCAGAGCCAAGCACGTCCCCACAGCCACAGGTGGACAGCGATGAAGGAGATAAGTGCTGGCTGGACCCTCGGCAGAGGCGCAGGGAGAAGCGTGCTCAGCAGAGGGGAAGGCATCCCAGAGATTAGCTGAGTCACTGGACCACACCCCACAGGGTATAAATGTGGGTGTGGTGGCCGGTTCAGTTTGTGACGAGCAAAAACTGGAAATAATCCATGATCTCTGCGTTACTGGACTTCTGCCTGCCTTGTCGGACTGCATTTGGACTAATCCTTGTATTGTTGAAACTCTGCCTGCTTTATCGGAATGCTTGCAGTCTAATCTTTGTTTTGTGTGAGTAAAGTCTGAATTGGCAGCTAGCCACTGGGTTGCTGCCAGCTTTATCTTCAAAGAGTTTTGTTGTGTGGCTTATTAACTCCAGGCCGTCCGTGGGGGTGCATGTGTGGTACGGGGACAGAACAATACCATTTCTGACCGATGACAGTCCAGTCTCTTTTTGAAAGCCTCCAGTGATGAACACTGGACCGCCTTCGTCTGACATGCTATAGGGTCTCCTGCCTGAGGAAGGGGTTGGACTAGAAGACCTCCAAGGGCCCTTCCAATTCTGTTATTCTACTAATTAGTGGAACTCTTTGATTTCAGAAGTTGTGGGTGCTCCATCACTGGAGCCTTTTAAAGAAGAAATTGGACGGTCATTTGTCTCAAACGGTAAACCATCTTCTGGGTGACCAAGGGGTTAGACTAGAAGACCTTCAAGGCCCCTTCCAGCCCTTCTTATTCTGACAACACAAAGATCGGAAAGAAGAACCTCTTTGAAGAGGATAACAAAAGCAATGAGGCTTTCAAAAATGTTCTCTTAGAAAGAAAACGTTATTTTTTTTTTCCCCTCCAGCCCCTGAAATCTTCCTGGACACCAAGATTATCTGCTTTGCTTGTGAGTGAAGACACAATAACCTTGTGTCTGATAAATAGCTGGACTTTGTGTGCTTCCTCAAAGGATGCTCTTTACGATAATAATTGTAGGTGGTGACTTGCTGCCATATATCTTGCCTGGCATGTGGTGATAACATAACTATGTTATGTGTCCGGAGGCTTCAGCTAGTCCAAAATGCAGCCGCGCGGGGTAGTTACGGGGGCGTCTAGATACTCCCGTGTAACACCTCTCCTGCGTGAGCTGCACTGGCTGCCGGTGGCACTCCGGATACGTTTCAAGGTGCTGGTGCTCACCTATAAAGCCCTCCATGGCTTAGGCCCGGGGTACTTGCAGGACCATCTCCAGCCGTTCTCCCATCGTCCTGTGCGCTCTCACAGAGTCGGCCTCCTCAGGGTGCCGTCGGCCAAACAATGTCGGCTGACGACCCCCAGGGGGAGGGCGTTCTCTGTGGGAGCCCCGACCCTCTGGAATGGATTGCCCACTGAGCTCAGGACAGCCCCCGACCTTCTTTCCTTCCATCGCGAGCTGAAGACGTGGCTCTTCCGCCAATTAAACTGATCCGTTTGGGGGTACACTGGTATAATTTTAAATCGTTTTTAATTGGGTTACTGATTTTAATTTGATATTGTATTGTGATTTGTATTGAAGTTGTCATTTTGTAAGCCGCCTTGAGTCCCTAGGGAGAAAGGCGGCATATAAATCGCAATAAATAAATAAATAAATAAATAAACTAGAGTTGTGTTGTGTTTCATTTCTCCTGCTCTTAAGGCGCCTTCTCCTATTAGAGTGGAGAGGCGGAAGGACTCGGAGGCCTGCAAGAAGTTTACAATTTACCACCTGCCTCTCCTCAGGTGAAGACTAGCCAAACTCCAAGCCAAGGACAGGTCTTAAGGTATGTGTCTAGAACATTATTTCTCAACCTCGGCTGTTTGAAGGTGGGTGGACTTCAACTCCCAGAATTCCCCAGCCAGCTGGCCGGGGAATTCTGGGAGTTGAAGTCCACCCACCTTCAAATGGCTGAGGTTGAGAAACACTGATCTAGAAGCTTTAATTGATTCAAAATGGGGTGTCCCTCATGGTTTAAGATAGTCTAACAGAATAGCCGAGTTGGAAAGGACCTTGGAGGTCTTCTAGTCCAACCCCCTGCTGGGGTTGGTGAGTTCTAGTCCTGCCATAGGCAAGAAAACCAACTGGGTGACTTTGTGCCCCTTTGTTACTAGTAGTTTGGTGAAAGAAAACAGCCACGTTTACAAGAAAACAGGCAAGCTCAAAGAGCAGAATAATTGAGTGAGAAGGGTCCTGGGAGGTCTTCTAGTCCAACCCCCTGCCCAGGCAGGAAACCCTACACCACTTCAGACAAAGGGTTATCCAACATCTTCTTAAAAACTTCCAGTGTTGGAGCATTCGCAACTTCTCGAGGGAAGTTGTTCCACTGGTTAATTGTTCTCACTGTCAGGAAATTTCTCCTTAGTTCTAAGTTGCTTCTCTCCTTGGTTAGTTTCCACCCGTTGCTTCTTGTCCTGCCTTCAGGTGCTTTGGAGAATAGCTTGACTCCCTCTTCTTTGTGGCAACCCCTGAGATATCGGAACACTGCTATCATGTCACCCCTAGTCTTTCTTTTCATCAGACTAGACATTCCCAGTTCCAGCAACTGTTTTTTATACGTTTTAGCCTCCAGTCTCCTAATCCTCTTGGTTGCTCTTCTCTGCACTCTTTCTAGAGTCTCCACATCTTTTTTACATCGTGGTGACCATAACTGGATGCAATATTCCAAATGTGGCCTTACCAAGGCATTATAAAGTGGTATGAACACTTCACGTGATCTTGATTCTATCCCTCTGTTTATGCTGCCTACAACTGTGTTGGCTTTTTTGGCAGATGCTGCACACAGCTGGCTCATATTTTCACTAGGACTCCGAGATCCCTCTCACAGTTACTACTATTGAACAAGGTACCGCATATACTGTACCTGTGCATTTTGTTTTTCTTGCCTAAATGCAAAACCTTACTTTTATTCTAGATTTGTGCATGTGTCATCTCTCTTGCAGGAGCTGCATTGGGTGCTGAGTTGCTCCAGGATCCAATTCAAGGTTCTGGTTTTCTCCTTTAATGCCCTACATGGTTCAGGACCAGATTATTTGAAGGACTATGCTTCCTGGGTCACACCTATGGGAGCCAAAGGATGTTATGAGTCCTCCTCTTAAGGAGGTCCATCTGGTGGGACCCAGAAGAAGGGCCTTCTCCGTGATGGCTTCCTCCCTGTCATTTGAAGGATCATCGTTTCCCAGTCCTCTCTACCTGACCCATCAGAGTGGGGAGGCAAGGGATGCTACAGATGGCTTCTCTTAAGGAGGTCCATCTAGTGAGACCAAGAAGAAGGGCCTTCTCCGTGGTGGCTCCTTCCCTATTATTTGAAGGACCATCATTTCCCAGTCTTCTACCTGACCCACCAGAGCAAGGAGGCAAGGGATGTTCCATGTAAAATTCATGAAGGAGTTTTCATCCTTATAAATAATTTGATGTAATCGCTGATTGGGAGTTTAGAACGTAATCTTGTTTTTGATATGTATTTCTTTATTATTTTTTCTTGTTATGCAATCATATGGGCATTTATTTCAGGCAATAACAAGCAGTGGTGGTGACTTCCGGAGAAATATTACTGTTTGGAGTTTTGTAGTGATTTGCCATTATTTCTCAAGACCATAGAATGATTTTAGTTTTATATGTCCCATTAATTATTGAATCAATGAACGAATGAATTCTAAATTTTATGACAATTGTAAATTCTCTATTCATTTACCGATGTTTTATTTTCCAGCAAGTCCCCCACCCCCATTTTTTTAGTTTGTCATGTATTTTATGTTTGAAATGTTTTAAAATAAATCAATTAGAAAGAGAAAATAAAGTATATATATATATGGGAGTGAGGGAGGAATGAAAAATGGCCAGTATCAATTCTGTTCCTTTTGATCAGGAAAGAATTTCTCTAAATGTGCTAGTTCAGACTTTTCTGCAAACTGAGCTATAGTTCAACCGAGGTATAGGATTTTATTTATTTTTATTCTATTGATTTATATCCTGCCCTTATTATTTTTATAAATAACTCAAGGTAGCAAACATACCTAGTATTTCTCCTCCTATTATCTCACATCAATAACCCTGTGAGGTGAGAGATGCTGAGAGGGAGGGGCTGGCCCAAAGTCACCCAGTTGGCATTTGTGCCTAAGGCGGGACTAGAACTCACAGTCTCCTGGTGATTGGCCCAAAGTCACCCAGCCAGCTTTCATGCCTAAGGCAGAACTAGAACTCACAGTCCCCTGGTGATTGGTCCAAAGTCACCCAGCCAGCTTTCATGCCTAAGGCGGAACTAGAACTCACAATTTTCTGGTGATTGGCTCAAAGTCGCCTAGATGCTTTCATGCCTAAGGCAGAACTAGAACTCAAGGTCCCCTGGCAATTGGCCCCAACTCACACAAGTCAGCTTTCATGCCTAAAATGGAACTAGAACTCACAATGTCCTTGTGATTTGTCCAAAGTCACCTAACTGCTTTCATACCTAACATGGGGCTAGAATTCAGTCTCCGGGTGATTTTTCCCCCCAAAGTCACTCAACTAGTTTTCATGCCTAAGTTCTCCGGGTTTCTAGCCTCATGCCTTAACCATCCAATTGAGAAATTACTGAATGACTCTAAATTTGCCACGGGATTATTTTCCTACCATCAGCCTTCCATAAGAATAACAAAATGAACAAACAAACAAATAAACACACAACCCACCGGCTACTATTATTATTTTCTTATAATAACAGTTAACGTCTTTGACAAGAATTTCTCTAAAGTCGAACCAAGTTTCCAATTACCAATCTGAATTGGTCTCTCCACACGTCATCCTTAGTGAAATGTTGCAAACCAGCATCTGCAGTTCCTACATCTGATGAGCAGAGCACATCTTTCTCTTTTCTGTCCTGGCCATTTTTTTTTATAGAGGCACAATTGAGAGCCTTTTAACAACCCTGTTTGGTTTGGTGGCAGCAACGCCTCAGATAGAAAGTCCCTACAGAGAGTGGTGAGGACAGTGGAGAAAGTTATAGGAAGCTTGCTTCCTGTTATTCAGGATGCCACTTATGATTGCTATGTGCTTAGAGTTCGAAGCATTGTTAGAGACCCCATATATGCACTTCACGGTCTGTTTCTGTTGCTCCCCTTTGGGAGGAGGATTCAAAGTATCTATAGCATATAATATCCTTCCTTCCTTC
>NW_027256882.1:292580705-292663205 GCF_029215685.1 Pituophis catenifer annectens | reverse complement strand
GGGCATCTCTCTGCTGAATCTGGAAGGTTGGTCAGCGCGATGACATACGTGTAACATGTTGTTGCAAGGACGCCACGTCCCTTGTATACATAGAGATTCCTTCATTGTAATACAGGCAAATCCTCGATTTATGACCACAATGGAGCCCAAAATTTTCGTTGCTTCCTGAGAACGGTGGTTAAAGTGAGTTGTGCCTCATTTTACGACCTTTCTCGCCAGAATTATTAAGCGAATCCTTGCAACGAGTAACACGGTTGTTAAGGGATGAAAAGAAGGTCGCAAAAGGGGATCATGTGATCCCTGAAACACTGCAATGTCCCGTCATCAATATGAGTCAGTCGTGCAGTGTCTGAAAGTTGATCATGTGACTGTGGGGATGCTGCAATGGTCATAAGTGTGAAAACGGACACAAGTCACTTTTTTTCAGTGCTGTTGTAAACTACGAACGGTCACTAAGCGAGTTGCTGTAAGCCAAGGATTACCAGTACTCTTTATGGGAGCCACTCAGTGGTAGTTTGACCCTGGTTTGGACCGGTTCGCAAGAACTGGTAGTAAAACTGGTGGGAGGCTCCGCTCACCAACCCCGACGTCATCCGGAAGCTTCTGCACATGCGCAGAAGCGCGCGCCCGTGCCCCCATTGTGAACCGGTAGTAAAGGTAAGTAGAACCCACCCCTGGAGCCACTGATTGACCAACAAAAACCAGCAAAGCATTGTGTGTGTAGACAACAGAGTAGAGTACTACAATACAAGTCCTGACCTTGATGTATTAACCTGTGTGGAATTTTACAGACGATATAGCAAAATTTTGCAAGAAGTAGGGAAAAGGATGCAGTTCTGTCCAAGAATAAATTATTCAAATTGTTATCAGGGTTATGATAAAGTACTCTCTAAAGGCCTGGACCACCTGCCTTAGGCAGAACTAGAACTCACGATCTCCTGATGATTGGCCCAAAGTCACCTAGTCAGCTTTCATGCCTAAGGTTCAACTATTTATTTTTTATTTATTTATTTTATTGAATTTGTATACTGCCCTACTCCTGAAGGACTCAGGGCGGTGAACAGCCATAGAATAAAGCATATAAATACAAAATTTAAAATAGACTAAAACAAATTAAATAATTTGGCTGAACAAATTTAAAACCCCAATAATTTAAAACCAAATTTAAAATTTCCATTTAAAAAGGGGAAAGACTTAAGTCAGGCCGGCTTGATGAAATAGGAAAGTCTAGAACTAGAACTCACCATTTCCCTGTGATTGGCCCAAAGTCACCTAGTCAGCTTTCATGCCTAAAGTGGAACTAGAACTCACCATTTCCCTGTGATTGGCCCAAAGTCACCTAGTCAGCTTTCATGCCTAAAGTGGAACTAGAACTCACCATTTCCCTGTGATTGGCCCAAAGTCACCTAGTCAGCTTTCATGCCTAAAGTGGAACTAGAACTCACCATTTCCCTGTGATTGGCCCAAAGTCACCTAGTCAACTAAAGTTTTATAAGTTTGGTCTAGTGGTTAAGGCACCAGGGTAGAAGATGGGAAATTGTGAATTCTAGTCCCGCTTTAGGCATGAAATCCTCCTGGGTAACTTTGAGCCAATCACCAGGAGACGGTGAGTTCTAGTCCTGCCAAAGGCAAGAAAACCAACTGGGTGACTTTGTGCCCCTTTGTTACTAGAAGTTTGGTGAAAGAAAACAGCCACATTTACAAGAAAACAGGCAAACTCAAAGAGCAGAATAATTGAATTGGAAGGGTCCTTAGAGGTCTTCTAGTCCAACCCCGTACTCAAGCAGGAAACCCTACACCACTTCAGACAAATGGTTATCCAACATCTTCTTAAAAACTTCCAGTGTTGGAGCATTCACAACTTCTGGAGGCACTGATTAATTGTCCTCACTGTCAGGAAATTTCTCCTTAGTTCTAAGTTGCTTCTCTCCTTGACTAGTTTCCATCCATTGCTTCTTGTCCTGCCTTCAAGTGCTTTGGAGAATAGTTTGACTCCCTCTTCTTTGTGGCAGTCCCTCAAATCTTGGAAGACTGCTATCATGTCACCCCTAGTCCTTCTTTTCATCAGACTAGACATTCCCATTTCCTGCAATTGTTCTTTGTATGTTTTAGCCTCCAGTCTCCTAATCCTCTTTGTTGCTCTTCTCTGCACTCTTTCTAGAGTCTCCACATCTTTTTTTACATCGTGGAGACCAAAACTGGATGCAATATCCCAAGTGTGGCCTTACCAAGGCATTATAAAATGGTATTAACACTTCACGTGATCTTGATTCTATCCCTCTGTTTACGCAGCCTAGAACTGTGTTGGCTTCCCCGCCCCACCCAAAGAGATGGCTGAGGATTCTGGGAATAAAAATCTACCTCTTTGGAGGAAGGTTCAGCATCACGCTGAAAAGATGGGAAAATGGGATTCAATCCTTCACCCAGATGCTTAAACCAGGCTTCTTCTTGCAAAAAGAAGGCTCTGAATGAATTCCAACATGGATTGAGATGGTTTTGTGATCATGGCTGAGGCAGCTGTGATGAATGAGATATACAGAGGGACTCCTACAGAAATGGATTTAAAATGCCCTCCTTCCAGAATTTGGAAGGGAGGGAAACAGAATCCTATATCTTCTGGTGTAGACTGCTGTGAAACTATTATCCTTTTACCTGCTCGGAATGTACTATGAATCAAGGTCATTGAATGAGCCCAATTGCTAATTTATCTCCTGTCAGGGAGAGAAAATTCTCCTGGATACTTGCTCCTATCATTTTTCCTCCGGTCTAATGAAAGAACATTTTTTTCTTGAGAAATAACTTTTAAAGGAGAAGAGAAATTGAGATCTATTTATCTGGGTAAATGCGTGGCATTCCTCCCCTTAATGGGGAGGACCACATGACCAAGGGGTCTTGTGGAGTCCTCTCTCTCTGACATCTTCAACCTCTCTTTGGTCGCAAAGGAAGGTACCCATTGTCAACTCACAAAGCATCCCTAGTCTACTCTCGAGTTGCCATAGGCCAGGGGGCGATGGGAAACTAGCGAAACTGCACAGCAGCCAAAAACAGTTGCACATTCAATGCTTATCTCCCACAAGGCTGTATCCCAGGGGTACCTACAGCAGCCGAAGGGGAGTGACCTCTACAACCCACAAAATTGCTCCGCGAATGTGATTGATGACACATCCCGGGGGGAGGGGGAAAACAGGGTCATAATTGGAACATAAATTACATAGGGTCAGAGCTGGCTTCACTTGGGAACGTGAGGACATGAAGCTCCTAATAAATGACTGGATTTCTTTTGAAGTTTGGCTCGAGACTCATGATTTAATTAGGGCATCCATCGGAACCCTGACAGCCCATCGGTGGAGACGTTTCCTTGGGCAACGTTGGAGAAACCAGCTCTCCAATTCCTCTCCTCGCCAAGTGCTCAAGAATTGGAAAAGGCTCCTGAACCCTAACTCTAAAGCTAATCTAACGAAATAAGGAAGGAGAAGACAGGATATGATAGCGATATTCCAGTATTTGGGGGGCTGCTACAAAGAAGAGCGGGGGTTCAACCTATTTTCCAAAGCACCTGAAGGCAGGACAAGAAGCAACGGATAGAAAATAATCAAGGAGAGAAGCAGCCTGGAATTAAGGAGAAACTTCCTAACAATGAGGACAATTAACCTGTGGAACAGCTTGCCACCAGAAGCAGCAGATGCTCCATCACTGGAGGTTTTTATGAAGAGACTGGACCATCACTTGTTTGGAATGGTATAGGGTCTCCTGCTTGAGCAGGGGGTTGGACTAGAAGACCTCCAAGGTCCCTTCCAAATCTATTCTGATGGATTGATGGATGGATTGAAGGAGAAGGACCACAACATGTTTCTCTGTCTTGAAACACCATTGTAAGAGGAAGGTAGAATGCAGGATACAGAGTTGGAAGAGACCTTTAGAGGTCTTCTAGTCCAACGCCTGTCCAAGCAGGAGACCCTATACCATTTCAGACCAGTGGCTTTTCCAGCCTCTTTTTAAAAGCCACCAGTGATGGAGCAATAGCACTTAAGACTTATGTACCGCTTCATAGTGCTTTGCAACCAAATCTCGGTTGCTTTTTCTTTGCACTCTTTCGGGGATCTCAGCATCTGTTTTGCATCGGGGGCCCAAAACTGGATGCAGTGTTTCAAGGGTGGCCTCATCAGTACAGTACAAAGTGGTACTAGCAATTTACATGGTCTTGAAACTATCCCGCTGTTGATGCAGCCTAGGACTGCGTTGGCTTTTTTGGCAGCTGCAGCACACTGCTGCAGTTGAAGCACACCAGAAGGGTAAGTCCAGATAGAGACTTATTCTCTTTTTTTCAAAAAGATGGTGGGTTCTTTCTTTCTTTCTTTCTTTCTTTCTTTCTTTCTTTCTTTCTTTCTTTCTTTCTTTCTTTCTTTCTTTCTTTCTTCCCACCTACATAACTTCCTAGCTACCTACTTATCATCTATCTATCTATCTATCTATCTATCTATCTATCATCTATCTATCTATCTATCTATCTATCTATCTATCTATCTATCATCTATTATCTGTTTATCTATTTATATCTATCCTTATATCTATCTGTTTCTATATCTATCATGTATATCTACAGTATCTATTCTCTGTCTCTATCAGCTGTCTGTCTGCCTGCCTGCCTGCCTGCCTGTCTGTCTGTCTCTCTCCCTCTCCCCCCTCTCTCTATTTATCTATCTGTCTGTCTATCTATCTGTCTATCTATCTATAATTGTCTGTCTGTCTGTCTGTCTGTGTCTGTCTATCTACCTACCTACCTACCTACCTACCTATAGTCTGCCTGCCTGCCTGCCTGCCTGCCTGCCTGCCTGCCTGCCTGCCTGCCTGCCTGCCTACCTACCTACCTACCTACCTACCTACCTATCTATCTATCTATCTATCTATCTATCTATCTATCTATCTATCTATCTATCTATCTAGCATTGTCTGTCTGTCTGTGCCTGTCTGTCTGTCTACCTACCTACCTACCTATCTATCTATAGTCTGCCTGCCTGCCTGCCTGCCTGCCTGCCTGCCTACCTACCTGTCTGTCTGTCTGTCTGTCTGTCTGTCTGTCTGTCTGTCTGTCTATAATTGTCTGTCTGTCTGTCTGTGTCTGTCTGTCTATCTATCTATCTACCTACCTATCTATAGTCTGCCTGTCTATCTATCTATGTATCTATCTATCTATCATCTATCTATCTATCTATCTATCTACAGCCTAATCAAGGAATCACCAAGAACTTCCAACACTGACGGGGCCAGCCACTTGTAGATAAACAGAGAGCAAATGCCACTCCCTTCTAGCACTGATGATGTTACCTAGTTGGGTCATGAAAAGTCTTTCAAGAAAACAACCAAGCTCAGAGGGCGCCAAGGACCCCACAGTTCAACTCTAAGCTACAAACATTCTCTTATATTGTTAAGTCAATGCAGGTGTTTGTACAACATGCTCAGTCAGACACAAATGCAGCTTTTACTTTTCTAAAAATTCAGTAATTTCAAGCCTCTACTTCTAGTGGTAGGAAGATTTTAAAAAAGGCAAAATAATATTATTTTCTTATATATAGATGCTTATAAAATAATATTTCTGAAAGTGGCTCAAAGGCTGAAGGAATTCCTTTTATTCCCCTTTTTATTCCCGTTTCACTCCCACCAACATCCAGAAACAATCACCCAAGAACCTTTGGCACATCCTAAAAATAATTCTGACTATGCTTTTCCCACAAAACTTGGTATAATGTTACAAACCTTCATCGTGTCCTCCTTTAATCCTTTTTTTTTTCTACGTAGACTAAACAGGCCTCAGTGCCTTATCTGTAGTTTGATAACTGATAACACCACATTGTGTTTTTTATTCCAAGGGTCAAAACAGAGCCACAACAAAAAAATCTAATTAACCAGGTCAACACCTCCATGAATTAAAAATAGACGGAAAGACCATAGTATCCTTGTACATACAACGTGATCCTTTATATCCTTGATAGGCTTATATTTTCACCTTTGGAAAGGGGGGAGATTTTCCAGAGACAGACGTCAGAATATTTCCCTGTCTCCATGAGGGAAAATCAGCTCATCCAAGAGCAGAAAGTCGATGTGGAAAATCCCAAAGGTGCTTTTTTTTCAAGAGGCAACTGGACTTTCTGGTTTTTCTTTGAAGATGTTTAGCTTCTCATCTAAGAATGAGGGACAACCAAGACCTCAATGACTGAGAATCTCTACAGACTTTGAGCTATACAATTTGGGATGGACACCCTTTGAATGGTGTGGGAGTAGGAATGGATTTCCAGAGGGAATAATTGCAGACTACAGGAACCATTTGCACCACTCAGGTGATTCTGAGGAGACCAATAAACTTCCAAGTGGCCTCAACGCCTCTCTAAAAAGGATGCAAATGACCAGCTGTCTGCAAGGAGTATAAATCCTTCCATTCTCCCCCCCACCCCATCCAGTCGGAGCTGAAGAAGTTTCTTGGATGAGAAGCGAAATGTCTTCAAAAAAAAAAAAAATCCAGTTACCTCTTGAAAAAACACCTGTGGGACAACCATGACCTGGATGACTGAGAATCTCTACAGACTTTGAGCTATACAATTTGGGATGAATGCCCTTGGAATGGTGTGGGAGTAGGAATAGATTTCCAGAGGGAAAAATTGCAGACTACAGGAACCATTTGCACCACTCAGGTGACCCTGAGGACACAGATACACCTCCAAGTGGCCTCAACGCCCCTCTAAAAGGATGCAAATGACCAGCTGTCTGCAAGGAATATAAATCTTTCCATTCCCCATCATCCTGTCAGAGCTGAAGAAGCTTCTTGGATGAGAAGTGAAACGTCTTCAAAGAAAAAAACAAGAAAGTCCAGTTGCCTCTTCAAAAAAGCATCTTTGGGACAACCATGACCTGGATGGTTGAGAAAAACTCCATAGACATTGGATGTAGAAAAGGAACTATCTGTCAACTTGCAAAGCTTTCAAGTTGCCATGAGCAGGAGGGAGGGAGAACTGATAGAGCTGATTGATTTCCCTAACTGAAGTGCATTCCATACATTCTTCCTGACCGCAATCAGAAGGAGGGTGTTGGATTTCACAGCCAACCAAAGTGGTTAATTGGAGAATGCGATTTATGACATGGCCAGGGAGGAGGGGAGAGACAGGGTCACAGGGGAACGTAAGGATTTTTCATCAGGTTCGCCTGATTCGCCAGTTGCGTCCCTTTCTGGATCGGGACTCGTTACGCACGGTCACTCATGCCCTCGTCACCTCCCGCCTGGACTATTGCAATGCTCTCTACATGGGGCTCCCCTTGAGGAGCACCCGGAGGCTCCAACTGGCGCAGAGTGCGGCCGCGCGGGTGGTAATGGGAGCGACGTGGCGCTCCCATGTGACACCTCTCCTGCGCGAGCTGCACTGGCTCCCGGTGGTCTTCCGGGTGCGCTTCAAGGTTTTGGTTACCACCTTTAAAGCGCTCCATGGCTTAGGACCTGGTTATCTACGGGACCGCCTACTACCACCAATAGCCTCCCACCGGCCAGTTCGCTCTCATAGAGAGGGACTCCTCCGGGTGCCGTCAGCCAAACAATGTCGGCTGGCGACCCCTAGGGGGAGAGCCTTCTCTGTGGGGGCACCTACCGTCTGGAATGAGCTCCCCCCGGAGATACGGAGGATCCCGGATCTGCGCACCTTCCGCCGCGCTGTGAAGACCTTTTTATTCCAGCAGGCGGGCTTGGCCTAATCTCTTCCCTTTTAAATATGTAAATTTTAATCTGTTTTTAAATTATTGGGGTGTTTTAATCTGTCTGGGCCAAAATAATTTAATTTGATTTTATCTGGTTTTTAAATTTTTTATGTCTATGTTATTTTATTGTTTGGCTGTTCACCGCCCTGAGTCCTTCGGGAGTAGGGCGGTATACAAATCGAATAAATAAATAAATAAATAAATAAATAAATAAATAAATAAATAAATAAATAAATAAATAAATAAATCTACATGGGATTAGTTCTAACTGCATCCGAATATTGCCGAAATGGTGCTCCTAATAAATGACTGTATTTCTTTTGAAGTTCGGCTCATGGCTCATGAATTAATTAGGGCATCTTTCGGAAACTTCACACTATCTTTCCTTCTCCCCTATTTTTTATTTTTATGTTTGTATGGCAGCTGTGAATTTAAATTTGGAATGCAAATCCTAAAGGAGAGAGGGAGGGAGAGGGAGAGAGAGAGGGAGAGGGAGGGAGAGGGAGAGGGAGAGGGAGAGAGAAAGAGAGAGAGAGAGAGAGAGAGAGAGAGAGAGAGAGAGAGAGAGAGAGAGAGAGAGAGAGATTCATGAAAAATTTCAAGCACAGTTCTCCTAGGAACCATTTTCCAATATTTTCATCTTTGACAGGATGATAGAGAGATGACAGAAAGATAGATGGAGGATAGGTAGATAGACAACAACTCCCAGAATTCCTCAACTAGCCCAACTGGCTGGGGAATTCTGGGAGAAGTTGTCCAGACATCTTAAACTCGCCAAACTTGATAAGCCCTGTATTCGATATTTACTGTTGACTCTTAAGAGGACAGCCCCAAATACTAAATTTGACAGTGCTATTAAATTAAAAAAAAAAAAATCTTAGCTGTGTGACCGTTATCAAGATGATGGGTGGGTGGGAGGACGTGATATGATTTATCTAAGCTAAGGAGTCGAGATATCTTCACTCTCGCACATCCCAGGCCAGATTTTTTCATCAGCAATCGGCAGCCCCCTCTGATGTTTCATCTCAAGCCCCCTCCGTTCCCAGATGGTTCATCTCAACTTCACTCTGAAATATAAAGCCAAATCTGTTCAACACCCCCCTCCCTTCCGGCCACCTTCTGCAGAGGCCAAGGCGAAATTAATCTTCCTAACTACAAATCCCTTCCAACCAGAAAGAGTAATCTTCACAATTAATAAGAATCTTGAGGAGAAAGAGCCAGGTGGAAGAGTCTGAAGAATGGGATGGGTTCCTGAGATCCAGAGGATGTGACTCTTTGCAAAGTGTGGCTAAATGTTCACAGGATTGGTAAAAAGTTGCTGAACGGCAAGTTTAGAAAATGTATATCTGCTATGTGCACATGTAGCAGAAAGAGATAAAGGATGAGTTGTGGAATCTATGGGTGGTCATCTACAGAGTGACAGAGTTGGAAGGAAACTTGGAGGTCTACTAGTCCAACTCCTTGCTGAAACGGGAGGCCCTACACCATTTTGGACAAATGGCTGTCCAATCTCTTCTTGAAAACCTCCAGTGATGGAGCACCCACAATTTCTGGAGGCAACTTCCGTTCCACGGATCGATTGTTCTCATTATCCTCAGTTCAAGGTTGCTTCTCTCCTTGATAAGTTTCCATCTATTACTTCTTGCCTTGCCCTCAGGTGCTTTGGAGAAGAGGTTATCCCCTTCTTTATGACATCCTCTTAAATATTGGAAGACTGCTATCATACAAACCCTAGACCTTCTCTTTAATGAAAAGAAGGACTAGGGATGACAAGTTCCAATATCTAAGGAAGAAGAGGAGGTCAACCTATTCTCCAAAGCACCTGAAGGCAGGACAAGAAGCAATGGATGGAAACTAATCAAGGAGAGAAGCAACCTAGAACTCAGGAGGGATTTCCTGACAGTTAGAACAATTAACCAGTGGAACAGCTTGCCACCAGAAGTTGTGAATGCTCCAACACTGGAGCTTTTTAGTACAATTAAACTGACAGCTAGTTCAGCAGATCAGCGGATCAAATCTCACTGGCTCAAGGTTGACTCAGCCTTCCATCCTTCCGAGGTGGGTAAAATGAGGACCCAGATTGTTGGGGGGCAATATGCTAGTTAGTATACTGTCTTTGGTGTAAGCCGCCCGGAGTCCTCGGAGAGTGGGCGGCATAGAAATATGACAAATAAATAAATAAATAAATAAATAAATAAATAAATAAATAAATAAATAAGAGACAACCATTTCTCTAGAATCGTATAGGGGCAGATAGTAAGTCTCCTCTACTTCAGAAAACCAGAAAATCCTTCCTACAGTTTAGCCTGGCATCTCACAGTTTCAAGCTAATGGCTCCCCTCCAATGTATAATTAACTACAACAACTAATAATTAAGATAAGAAAGATAAGATAACCTTTATTGTCATTTTTTTTCTACTGTGAGCACACTGGCCCATGTTAAAAATGAAATTATGTTGCCTGCTCTCAAAAGAAAGTATACATCTATTCATATACATACATAACACACACATGGCTATACACACACAAATATGCAAATATAAATATTGGTAACAAGTCATGGTTTTAACCTGGATTTCACTCCTCTTTTTTTTTTAGAATAGAATAACAGAATTGGAAGGGACCTTGGAGGTCTTCTAGTCCAACCCCCTGCTTAGGCAGGAAACCCTACACCACTGATCTGTCCCCGTCTACACACACACACAAACACAGCCAGCCGAGGGTTAAGAAAGTACTTGGCACGCACACAGGTCGTTATCTCAAACTTGGCAACAATATAAGCACCGTCTGCCAACAGCTTTACTACAACAGATAACACAAAATTACATACGCATTGCAAATAGTCCAGCAAAACAATATTCCTTTCGGCAGCTTCAGGCATTGTTCAAGTGACTAGCCAAAGTTCGTTTTTGTTCGTCACGGAGTTTTACCAGCCACCACCCTCTCTTATATAGTCTCTGGGGTGTGGTCTAGTGACTCAGTTCTAATCCCTAGCACGCCTCCTTAACTGCTGCAACCGTTTATCACGCCTTCGTTGGTGTGCATCCAGGAACGACAGCTCTCCTTCCTCGCCCTCATCAGAGACACCTGGCTCCTGGCTAATCTCCTCTCCCTCGGCCGGCACCTGAGACAGTGCCAGAGGGGAGGGGCCTGGGGAGGGAGGCCTGGCTGAGTCCTCTCCCTCATGTTCGGAGCCTTCTTCCTCCGATGAGATAGGCTCAGAGGGCGGGGCCACAACAACCACTTCAGACAAATGGTTATCCAACATCTTCTTAAAAATTTCCAGTGTTGGAGCATTCACAACTTCTGGAGGCAAGTCGTTCCACTGATTAATTGTTCTCACTGTCAGGAAATTTCTCCTTAGTTCTAAGTTGCTTCTCTCCTTGATTAGTTTCCACCCATTGCTTCTTGTCCTACCCTCAGGTGCTTTGGAGAATAGCTTGACTTCAGAGATCTGAAACGAACGCTCCATTTCTGGAAAGAACAACATCCAGAATCGGAAATCACAGAATAGAGGTTAGCAGATCAACATTGATTTATAATACCAAATAATATATTCAGAGAAGCAGACTAGGAAGAGCCGCAAAGGGTCTATCCAGGGCAAGAAAATCGAAACCTTGCCAGAAGTAGCTCACCCCAAAATAAAATAATAGGAAAACCAGGGAATCAGAAAAAGCACTGTTTGCAAAATAAAATTCTTCTAGTTGGAATAAATCACTGCTCTGTCTTTTAGTGCTCTGTTGTTGTGGTTGTTTTTAGTTTAAGCTGGCAGGAATAGCTAACCCCCTAGATCAGTGATGGCTAACCTTTGTGACATCGCATGCCAGGAGGGGGGGGTGGAGGAGGTGCACATGCATGTGAGTCCACACCCATAATTCTATGCACCTCGCCCTGCGCATGCATGCACGACCCCCCCTCTTCCCCGCTCCTGGCACATGATAGCCCGGTAGGCCCATTTTTCTTTCTCACCTGGCTCCAGATCCTCTCTATGCATCTGGGGAGGGCAAAAATAGCCTTCCCCACGCCCTTGGAGGCCCTCTGGAGACCCGAAATGGCCCATTTCCCAAATTCCTGTTGCAGGAAGTGACTTTTTTGCTGCAACGACTGTTGCAGCAATTCCAAAGTCAAGTGATCTGGGTCTCATTGTCTAGTGAAGAGAAGGACCAGGGGAGACAGGGTAGCAGTCTTCCAATATTTGAGGAGCTGCCACAGAGAGGAGGGGGGTCAAGCTATTTTCCAGAGCACCTGAAGGCCAGACAAGGAATAATGGATAGAATCTGAACAAGGAGAGATTCAACCTGGAAATAAGGAGAAATTTCCTGACAGTGAGAACAATCAACCAATGGAACAGAAGTTGCCTTCAAGAAGTTGTAGGAGCTTCATCACTGGAGGCTTTCAAGAAGAGACTGGACTGCCATCTGTCAGGAATGGTGTAGGGTCTCCTGTTTGGGCGGGGGGATTGGACTAGATGATCTACAAGGTCCCTTCCAACTCTGATATTCTGTATTCTGTATTCTAATTGCGGTCATAAATTGAGGATTGCCTTTAAGCCCTTACAAATTCACATTCAGCCACCCACAGATTCACTGCTAGCTTTCTCTTCGCTTCAGTTGTTCCTCTTACTACGAAAACTTACCAGAATTATCTGCTATTCATATATACACAAAGCCTGCTCCCTCAATCAGTTTAAAAACCTTTTTGTTCAATGTATTTTTGCCGAAGTCTCACTGGCAGTGTTGTCATGTCTTGGTCCGAGCTGGGATAGTCATTTGGATGTTGGTGGTGAGATTCTATTTTATTACGCATTTTATTTGGTTGCGATAAAAAAGAATTATGGATGTCGTACAAGGGATTCTGGGACAATGACTCCATAAAGGCCATCTCAGAGAAAAGTAAGGAGCTACATCAGTGGTGAAATCCAAATTTTTTTACTACCGGTTCGGTGGGCGTGGCTTGGCGGGCATGGTGTGGCTTGGTGGGCGTGGCTTGGTGGGCGTGGCAGGGGAAGGATAGTGCAAAATCTCCATTCCCTCCCCACTCTGGGGAAAGGATATTGCAAAATCTCCATTCCCTCCCCACTCCTGGAGGAAGGATATTGCAAAATCTCCATTCCCACCCCACTCCTGGGGCCAGCCAGAGGTGGTATTTGCTGGTTCTCCAAAATACTCAAAATTTCCGCTACCGGTTCTCTAGAACCTGTCAGAACCTGCTGGATTTCACCCCTGATATTTAGGCAAGAAAAACTGAATGCATAAATATGGAATTGGTAGTCCCTGTCTCAAGAGTAGTAACTACGAGAAGGATCTTGGAGTAAAGGTGGACAATTACTTAAAGATGAGCCAGCCATGTGCTGCAGCAGCCAAAAAAGCCAACACAGTCCTTGGCTGCATTAAAAGAGGGCTAGAATCAAGATCTGGTGTTAATACCACTTTATCATGCCATGGTAAGGCCACACCTGGAATCCTGCATCCAGTTTTGGTCGCCACAATGTAAAACAGATGTTGAGATTCTAGAAATGGAGCAGAGAAGAGCAAGAAGGATGATTAGGGGACTGGGGGCTAAAACATATGAAGAACGGTTGCAGGAATTGGGTATGTCTAACTTAATGAAAAGAAGGACTAGGGGAGACCTGATAGCAGAGTTCCAATATCTCAGGGGCTGCCACAAAGAAGAGGGAGTCAAGCTATTCTCCAAAGCACCTGAGGGTAGGAAAAAGAAGCAATGGGTGGAAACTAATCAAGGAGAGAAGCAACCTGGAACTAAGGAGAAACTTCCTGACAGTGAGAACAATTAATGAGTGGAACAATTTGCCTCCAGAAGTTGTGGATGCTCCATCACTGGAGGCTTTTAAGAAGAGGCTGGACAGCCACTTGTTTCAAATGGTATAGGGTCTCCTGCTTGAGCAGAGGGATGGACTAGAAGACCTCCAAGGTCCCTTCCGGCTCTATTCTGATTGAAATACCATTTGCAATTTCCTGACCATGATCAGTGGAATGACGTTGAGAAGTTGTGGATGCTTCATCACTGGAGGCTTTTAAGAAGAGATTGGACTAACCATTTGTCTGAAATGGTAACAAGTTGGAAGGGACCTTGGAGGTCATCTAATCCAACCCCCTGCTCATGCAGGACACCTGTACTAGGGATTCAAACCACCGACCTTTCTGATCGACAAGCTCAGTGTCTTAGCCACTGAGCCACCTAGTCAGTATATATGGTATAGGGGGTTTGACTAAAAGACCTCCAAGGTCCCTTCCAACTCTGCTATTCTGTGATTCATGAGAAGATCTTGAACTTTTCCCCCACTGCCTGTTAAGTTTTTGTTGTCTCTATGAGCAGGAGAAGAGATCTGGCTGGTCTTCTTGAAATGGTCCATTACCCTAATGTTCCTTTCCCCAAACCAGGGATCTCCAAACTTGGCAAATTTAAGTCTTGTGGATGTCAACTCCCAGAATTCCTCAGTCAGCCATTCCGACTGAGGAATTCTGGGAGTTGAAGTCCGCAACTCTTAAAGCCTCCATGTTTGGAGACCCCTTCTTTAGAGAATGGACCATTTCAGGAACACCAGCTAGAGGTCTTCTCCTGCTCTAAACCTTGAGTTCTCCTCCTGCTCTCATAAATTATTGACATCAGAAAACCACAGAGGCATCAGATGGAGGTGACGGCAGTGTTATTTTTCTGAAGGGATGAATCAAGGATGAATTAATGAGCTGCGATGGATAAAAAGAGAAGCCACATTTAAACGGAGGGAGAGGAAGGCAGCAATCAAACATGACAATCCATCATCAGGTGCCTTTCAGAAAAGGTGGGTGGCTTTCAAACAGGTGTCACTGGATTTTAAGAAATGTACACCCCTAGGAAGATTGCTCTGGGCTCCTGTCACTGTCATAAACTTGGCCTTAGCTGCGTGGCTTCCTCATCAGTCATCATTTTTTCCCTGATTTAAGAACCTGCCTGCACAGTCTGATAAAAAACCCTCGCCAGGTGCTCGGCTGCGAGTCCATCAACGCTTTTGGAAAAAAGGGAGTGGGGTATCAGCCGGTTGCACCCAAATTAAGGAGATTGTCAAGCCCAGGAAATCAGGCCGTTCAGGCCATTCAGATGAATACGTACAGGTGTATTGGATGCTACAGCTCTGTACGAGAATCTGAACTCGTAACGGTCAAAGCAAGTTGGAGGTGGAGGTAGATAAAACTCAATGGAATTCAAGGTGGGTTGGATCTTGGACTCTTGTGGGTGTGAAGGGACTCCAGACTGATGTTGTGATGGATCCCTCCCTTGGGCTCAGCTTGGTCATCTCCTGGATGGATGGATGGATGATAGATAGATAGATGAATAGATAGATAGATAGATAGATAGATAGATAGATAGATAGATAATGGATGGATGGATAGATAGATAGATAGATAGATAGATAGATAGATAGATAGATAGAGATGGATGGATGGATGGATAGCTAGCTAGCTAGAGATGGATGGATGGATGGATGGATGGATGGATGGATGGATGGATAGATAGATAGAGATGGATGGATGGATGGATGGATGGATGGATAGATAGATAGAGATGGATGGATAGATAGATAGATAGATAGATAGAAATGGATGGATGGATAGATAGATAGATAGATAGATAGATAGATAGATAGATAGATAGATAGACAGACAGACAGACAGACAGACAGACAGACAGACAGACAGACAGACAGATAGATGATAGAGATGGATGGATGGATGGATGGATGGATGGATAGATAGATAGATAGATAGATAGATAGATAGATAGATAG
This sequence comes from Pituophis catenifer annectens, assembly GCF_029215685.1. Lineage (NCBI taxonomy): Eukaryota > Metazoa > Chordata > Lepidosauria > Squamata > Colubridae > Pituophis > Pituophis catenifer. The sequence goes on along the minus strand of NW_027256882.1, from coordinate 292,647,682 downwards.
ATAGATAGTCAAGCATTGGAAATCAGGAATCCAGGAAGTTCAAATGAATATATAGGCTTATTGTAAGCTTATACTCTCTACAGGAATGTGAATGTCTTGCAGTCAAAGCAAATTGATGGGGTGAACAAGAGATTTTCTTGTGGGCATGAAGATACTCGAGACTGATAAAACAGCTGACTTCCTCCCTCAAGCTCACTCAGGTCATCTCCTATAGATTGTGATCTATATAGACTTACACAATGTGCCAAATTTGGACAAGGTCCAATATCTCTGTTCGCAGCCAAGGCTGTATGGCTCTTCCCAAAATAAGGAGCAGACCATGGTTTAATGTGACGGCCAAGTTCACACAATCTGCTAAAATAACCTCGGGGATCCCACAACTGGTTGAACCACCAATTTTCCCTTTCCATTTTAGGCAAGCTTTAGCCAGGGTTAAGCTATGAGTTAGACCTCCATCCCCTTATGAAATAGTTTCTCAATAAAACCTGAATTACTCTCTTCAATTATTTACTTTTGGTTCCAAACCATGACCGTCTATTTCCCCACTTTGTCGCACAATACTCAGACCACAATTTAACATGATTTAATTATTTTTATTAATAGTCTAATCTCTTCTCTCTATGGTCGTGGGGACGGGTTCTTTTTCCTCCGGAAGGTTGTTTTAATTATCAATGATTAGGTTACACAATTGTGCTGATCTTGTTTTTCTCTCTATTCAAACCTTTTATTGTGTTGCCTTGTGTCTTTCAGTTACATAACACGGTGTTGGGCTGGTTTGTTTTTTAAATGCTTATTGAATGTCTAACAAATATGTTAAATAACAGAAGTAATAAAGCAGGAGGCAATCTGTAATAGCCGGCGGACCACAAAAGCAGAGACCCCGTGCCATTTTGAAAGACTCGTAAAAACGTTGGGAAATACAATACGAAGCTTTTCTGCATTCAAGAGTCACTTTAGAACCCAGAATATAAGAGAGTTGGAAGGGACCTTGGAGTTTTCACGTCCAAAGCTCTGATCAAGATGTTTTTTTGCAAGAGGCAAATGGACTTTCTGGTTTCTTCTTTGAAGACGTTTATTTATTTACTTTATTTATTTACTTATTGGTTCGATTTATATGCCCCCTTTCTCTGGAGACTCAGGGCGGCTTACAATGCATTAAGCAATAGCCTTCATACTTTTGTATATACCTGCTTAGTAGGGCTTTCGGGGGGCCCCTAAGCACTGTTCTTTTTTATACAAAGTCATCTTATTGCCCCCACAGTCCGGGACCTCATTTTACCTACCTCGGAAGGATGGAAGGCTGAGTCAACCTTGAGCCTGGTGAGATTCAGACTTGCAGTAATTGCAGGCAGCTGGCAGCTAAGTGCTATTTAACAGCACTTTAGTCCACTGCACTACCAAGGCTCTCGGATGAGAAGTTTCACTTCTCATCCAAGAAGCTTCTTCAGCTCTGACTGGAAGGTGGGGAATGGCAGGTTATTCTGGTTTTCTGGACCAGAAACTCTAGTTGCCTCTTCAAAAAAAGCACCTTTGGGACAACCATGACCTGGATGACTGAGACTATCTATAGACACTCTGCTCAAGCAGGAAACCCTATACTCAAGGTGTCAAACTCAAGGCCGGGGGCCAAATCCTGCCCGTGGGGTGCTTAGATCTGGTCCATGGGGCTGCCCTGGAAACAGCGAAGGACCGGCCCGTAGTGTCTCTGCCAGCGAAAATGGAGCTTGGGAGGGCCATACGTGCAGCTCCCTGGGCTCTGTTTTCGCTGGCAGAGGGTTAGCAAAGCAAATTAAAAACAATAGAAAAGGATAAATGTTTTCCTTTTTTTGCATTTGAGCCTGCAAGAAGGGACAGAAAGGAACAAAGGGAAAGAGGAAACAGAAAGAAAAAGAAGGGAAAATGGGAAGAGAGTGAGGAAGAAAACATAAGGAAAGAGGAGAAGGAAGAAGAAAGCAGAATAAAGAGGGAAGGAAAAAGAAGAAAAGGAAAGGGAAGGAAGGAAGGAAAAGAAAGATGGAAGGAAGGAAGGAAGGAAGGAGGGAGGGAGATGGGAATGAGGAGAAGGAAGAAAGGTGATGGAAAGGAAGGAAGGAAAGAAGGAAAGAGGAAAGGAGAGTGAAAGGAAGGAAGGAAGGAAGGAAGGAAGGAAAGAAGGAAGGAGGGATGGATGGAGGGAGGGAGATGGGAATTAGGAGAAGGAAGAAAGGTGATGGAGAGGAAGGAAGGAGGAAAGGAGAGTGGAAGGAAGGAAGGAAGGAAAGAAGTAAAGAAGGAAAGAAGGAAAAGAAAGAAGGAAAAAAGAAGGAAGGAAGGTTATAATGAGAGTGAGGGAGGGTCTTGGGAAGTCCTGCCTTAGCACTTGGCCACCAAAGGTGCCTCCGACATGAGTGATGTTGAGCTGGTCACGCCCATCCTGACCACACCTACCCCGGTCATGCCCACCCCAGCCCCTCAAGGTTAAACACAACCCTGATGCACCCCTCAGTGAAATCGAGTTTGACACCCCTGCCCTATAGCATCCCAGACAAGTTTTTATCCAATCTTTTCTTAAAAGCTTCCAGCGATGGAGCACCCACAATTCCTGGAGGCTAGATCTTCCAATGATTAATTGGAATTAACAATTAACAATGATTAATTGTTCTCGCTTACCGGAAATTTCTCCTGATTTCAAGGTTGGATCGATCTTCCACCCACCACTTCTTGTCCTGCGTTCAGGTGCTTTGGAAAATAGGTCAAACACCACCACCCCGCCACTTCCCCGTGACAGACTCAAGTACCAGAAGACAACTATCATGTCGCCTCTAGTCCTGAATGTTTTCTTGCTCACATTTCATCACCAAACTAGCTAACAAGGCTTAGGACCTGGTTACTTAAGGGACCGCCTGCTGCCACCAGTAGCCTCCCACCGGCCAGTACGCTCCCATAGAGAGGGGCTCCTCCGGGTGCCGCTGGCCAAACAATGTCGACTGGCGGCCCCCAGGGGGAGAGCCTTCTCTGTGGGGGCACCTACGATCTGGAACGAGCTCCCCCCGGAGATACGGAGGATCCCGGATCTACGCACCTTCCGCTGCGCTCTCAAGACCTTTTTATTCCATCAGGCTGGCCTGGCCTAACTGTTTCCCTTTTTTCCCTTTTTAAAATGTAAATTTTAATTCATTTTTAATTTATTGGGGTGTTTTAAATCTGTCTTCAGCCAAATTGTTTAATTCAATTTTATTCAGTTTTAACTTTTGTATTTATGTGTTTTTATCCTGTGGCTGTTCACCGCCCTGAGTCCTTCGGGAGTAGGGCGGTATACAAATCAAATAAAACTAAAACTAAACTGAACTAACAACATCGTCAGTGCTAAACGGGAGTGGAGTTTGTTCTCTTTCTATATACTAGTGGCGTTTCCTGCCAGTGTTGGAGTGAGTGTTCTGATCTTATAACCTAGTTTGGTCACGAAATGTCTGCAAGAAAACAGCCAAGCTGTTCTGACCTAGGCTCCCTTAAAAAATAGGAAGCAGAGTCTTGGTCCCGGCAAAACCCCTTTTAATTTACACAACTGTGAATTCCTTTCATTCACAGTCAGCAAGGCCTGTCCAAACAGTTTTTCAAAGGAATATTTATCAATACAGGTCTTATCTCACTTGGAAATCTGCCAGGTAATTAATTTCCAAACGCAGTACAAGGCAAAACTTGGCACAGAGTGTTCTCACCCGTCTCACACACACACACAAACAGACAGCCGGGGGTTAAATAAACTGGCAGACAATCAATTCTTCCGATAAGACGCTTGGCAGCAACCCAGTAGCTGCTTGCCAAGAACTTTTACTCAATAAACAAAATACACACAGTCAAGAATTGTCCATTTCTTAAAATAAATCCAAGGCCGATAATGTTGTTTCCAAAGATGCAATGTGACTCGATAGTAGTTAGTTTTGTCCGTCACAGACTCTGAATGGCCACCTCACCCCCTTTTATACCCTGTGGGGTGTGGTCCAGTGACTCAGCCTAATCTCTGGCACGCCTTTTCTTCTGTTGCGTGCGCTTATCTCTGCGAAGCTGCCGAGTATCCAGCCAAGACTCATTACCCTCATCACTGTCCATCTGTGGCTGTGTGGACGTGCTTTGCCCCGGCCCTATCTCTTGCCCTTCAGCGGACACTGAAGGCATTGCCAGAGAGGAGGGTCCTGGAGAGGGAGGCCTTGCCAACTCCTCTCCTTCACTCTCTGAGTCCTCTCCTGCCGATGACACAGGCTCAGGTAATGGAGCGACAACACTGAGTCTCTCAGAGTCACAGAATGAACAAATTGTTTCTTGCAAAAGCCCACTCCCTGTTTGCTTCTCTTTTGTTTCCTATGGGAGGGGCCAATCACCTCCAAGGTGTGACTTCACTCCCAAGTCAACCCTGCTTTCTTACTTGTTGCGCAAACTGGGAACAGGCTCCAGCTGTTTCTCTGCCTCACTGCTGTCTAGCTCCCTCTCTGCCTCCAACTTCCCTGAGTCTTCCGCATCACCCTGGGTTGGGTTGGCGCTTGGGGCTCAGGACCCCAAACAGCTCCTCAGCTTTGAGGAAACTGCTCTAATTTTAAAGGAGATTCAGGTTAATGTCAGGGTTCCAAGTAACACCCCCAACGAAATCAAACTCCGAGGCTTGAAGTTCCTCAAAGTTAACTTTTATTAGAGATGTCATATTGGCACATCTGGGAAAGCCTGAATCCGAAAACTTCCGGGTTTTCCACACCCACAAGAGAGTTCAAGACCTTGCCCACATCTCCCACATGTCCATCACAGCTCCAATCAGTTCTTTCCCGAACAGAAGACATCTTCCAATTTCTTCTTTGTACAGCTGCCGGACACCATGGCCTTGAACTTCTCTTAGAGAAGTTCGTTACGGCTATCTCTACTTCACTCATGCAATCCCCCCTCCCAACTTCCCACGGTATGATTGTGGTTGGCCTGGATCCTCAAGGCACACAGGTAATATGGCTTCCAGGCGTGACACCAACGCAGGGCCCTTGTCCAAGCTTTCCCTAGCCCCCAGGACTGGCCCATGTTCCTCCCCAACCTCCTCACTGTCCGACTCTGCTGCCAGCTCCGCTGGCCAACAACACAACACAAGCTCAGAGAGCCCTAGTAAAATTATCTGTGCTTTCTTGAAGACTTGAGTTGGGAAAGAGCTAAGGAATACGACAACGAACAAAGGGATGGTCAGATGGGATGAAACGATCTCAAATGCATAGACTTTTAAAACTGGGCCCTCCAAGTAATTTTTTTCTTCAAAAAAAGCATTTTCAATTAGGTATGAAATGAAAGAGCTCCTGTGATGTCCATTCTCTCGGAAAGGAATCCGTAATTTGTTTGTTCGAAAGGCACCGCTCACAGCCACCCCAAATGGCATTTAAATGTTAATCAAGTCAGGGGATTGGAAAATACATGCCAATCATGATTTCATTTAAGGTCAAGGGTTTTCTTTCTCTTCGTTCTGAATTTGAAATTCTTGATGGATCGCCAAGGAATTTCCCTTCTCCTCGTCCCATCATCTTCACCGCTAACTAAATTCCCTTCTCCTTGTCCCATCGTCACAGGATACGACACATCCAGTGGCCGAGATTCATAATCTCTAATAAATCTTATTGACTGATAAGCATCCAAGACAGAAGATGTAAAAAGAGGAAGCCAAAGGAAAGAGTGAAAAAATGGCTCTTGGTGCACATTTCTTCCCCATCTCTATTTATAGGCTAAAGATAATAAAAAATGACAATAAAGTTATCTTATCTATCTTAGATAATCCTGAAAATTTATGCCAATCTCACTTTCTACTGAAATAAATAAGCCGTATTTTTCAGAGTATAAGACACACCGGAGTGTAAGACGCACCTTAGTTTTTGGGGAGGAAAATAGGAAAAAAAAAATCTGCCTACCAGGTATTCATCTGGCTAGTCCTTAGCCTGGTCAGCTTCAGCACATTACTTCACCTGCTGGATTTGAGGTTGGGGTTGGTAGCGGCTAAAAAGCAGCTTCAAAAGCACAGCTGATCATCGGAGGGAGCAGCAATTAGAAAAGCAGGCAAAGCACGGAAGATCGCTTCGCTCGCGTTGGGGTGGAAAAACAGCTTCAAAAGCACAACTGATGATCGGAGGGAGCAGCAATTAGAAAATCAGGCAAAGCACGGAAGATCGCTTCACTCGCGTTGGGGTGGAAAAACAGCTTCAAAAGCACAGCTGATGATCGGAGGGAGCAGCAATTAGAAAATCAGGCAAAGCACGGAAGATCGCTTCGCTTGCGTTGGGGCAGAAAAACAGCTTCAAAAGCACAGCTGATCATCGGAGAGAGCTCCAGTGACTAAAGCAGGCAAAGCACGGAAGGAGTAAGAGAAGGCAGCAGCTGTTCCAGGTAGCCATCTTGGCACCGTGCGTCACATTTTCAGCTTCCAAACGGATCGCGTTTTCAGGCAGCGATTGTCGGCGATGTGCTTTGGCGATCCCCGCAGCCTTGAAAGGCTCTCAAATGGAGCATTTGGAGGCTGAAAATGTGACGCCTGGAGCCCAAAAACACAAGCCATTGTCGATGGCAATCTCTGCAGCCAGGAAGAGGATGCGCAAAGGCCGAAGGGTGGGGACTGGTGGGTGGGCAGGGTTACATTCGGAATATAAAACACACCCAAATTTTCAGCCTTCTAAAAGAGGGGGGGAAAGTGTGTCTTATACTCCGAAAAATACGGTACATTTGCTGAAGATGGCACTGTGCCCAATCTTCAAAGTAGTCCTACCTTTTAAATTGAGCACAGATACAAAATAATAATAATAATAATAATAATAATAATAATAATAATAATAATAATAATAATAATAATAATATCACTGAATGGTTATATTTGATATATAATATTATGTAATATTTCACAGCCCTGCCATGTTGCTCATTACTACTCTTGATGAACTAAAAAAGAATATTATTTGGCTTTGAGTTTACGACCATGTAACACAGGTATAGTCCTTGACCTGCAACCACAATGGAGCCCACAATTTCCGTTGCTAATGAAGACCGTGGTTAAGTGAGTTTTGCCTCCTTTGACGGCCTTTCTTGCCACAGTTGGTGAAGTTTGGCACACCACCGTTAAGCAAATCTGGCTTCACGTTGACTTTGCAGGTCAGAGGCTGCAAAAAGAGGATCATGTTAGCCCGGGGATGCTGCAACTGTCATAAATATGAGTCAGTTGACAAGCATCTGAATTTTGGTTGCATGACCCCTGGGGATGCCACAATGGTTGTAAGCATGAGAAAACAGCCCTCAATCCCGTTTTTTTTCACTGGTGTAACTTGGAATAGTCACTAAATGAACTTTTGAAAGCTGCAGATGACCTGTGTTGATCAGGAAACAATGAGATTTCAAGGACGGTCCAAGCAGTTTGGAAGTTGTGGATCCGAGGGTAGAAGCATCAAAGACCAAGACCATAAAAAGTGGGAAAGATCTACAGATATAGACATATAGACTGGGTGAAACCAGGCTTACTAGTAGTAACTGTGAGAGGGATCTTGGAGACTTAGTGGACAACCAGCTAAATATGAGGCAGCGACAGCCAGTGTGTGGCGACAGCCAAAAAAGCCATCACAATCCTAAATTGCATTAACAGAGGGGATACAATCAAGATCAAGTGAGGTACTAATACCACTTTATAAAGCCCTAGTAAGGCCACACCTTGAGTACTGCATCCAGTTGTGGTCACTACACTATAAAAAGATGATAGGACTCTAGAAAGAGTGCAGAGAAGAGCAACCAGATGATTGGGGCAATGGTGAAATCCAATTTTTTTTACTACCGGTTCTGTGGGTGTGGCTTGGTGGGCGTGGTGTGGTGTGGCTTGGAGGGCATGGCTTGGTGGGCATGGCAGTGGAAGGATATAGCAAAATCACCATTCCCACCCCACTCTGGGGCCAGCCAGAGGTGGTATTTGCCAGTTCTCCAAACTACTCAAAATTTCCGCTGCCGGTTCTCCAAAACCTGTCAGAACCTGCTGGATTTCACCCCGATTAGGAGACTGGAGGCTAAAACATATAAAGAACGGTTGCAGGAACTGGGCACGGCTAATCTAGTGAAGAGAAGGACCAGGGAGACAGGATAGCAGTCTTCCAATATTTGAGGGGCTGCCACAGAGAGGAGGGGGTCAAGCTATTTTCCAAAGCACCTGAAGGCCAGACAAGAAATAATGGATGGAAACTGAAGAAGGGGAGATTCAACCTGGAAGTAAGGAGAAATTTTCTGATAGTGAGAACAATCAACCCATGGAACAGAAGTTGCCTCCGGAAGTTGCGGGGGCATCATCACTGGAAGCTTTCAAGAAGAGACTGGACTGTCAGGTTTCGATGTCGTCTCAATTAAAATTGCATTTCCAAACAAATAATCTTTGATGAAATCTTTCATTTATTAAGAACGACAATCTGTCCTCGAAGCCAACACTGACTTCCTGACCCCAAACCTTCCCTTTCTGTTCCCCAATTCTCTGCGTCTCATTGGCCACCTTCCAAATCACTCTCCCCATATCTACTACTTCAGCTCCCAGGAATGTCCCCCCTCCCAACCCATCTCCTAGGGGATATTATCTTCAGGGAAAATAAGTAGGTGAAAAGTCAAGCATCCTCTTGCCAGCTGCCCCCTCTTCTCCTCCTTATATCAGCACTGGAACGAATGTAGCTTGAAGTGCTGACATTCCCATCTGTCAGAAATGGGATAAGGTCTCCTGCTTGGGTGGAGGGTTGGACTAGATGACCTACAAGGTCCCTTCCAACTCTGTTAATCTGTTATTTATATTAGATAGAGGGGGAGGGGGAGGGGGAGAAAGAGGGGGCTGTTCCTCTATCCACCCCTTCGTCTGCAGCTTTGTGGAGAACGTAGGCCAAGAATAATGCAAATGCGATCCGAAAAGAAAAGTGACATTTGGAGCTGCATTACCTTAAAGTCAATATCATTACCTCTGATATTTACCGTGGCATGCGAGGCTTAGAACAAAATGCCAAAGTTCATCCATCTCCCCATCTGCTCAACGGCTTCGGCCACGCCGTTTTCTATTGGCTTGCATTTATTGGCCTGTGCAAATTAACACTTCCCAAAGCCCTCCAGCAGTGGTTGGGAAAAAAACAACAAAATAAAACAACAACCAAAATTAACAAACCCAGCGTCGTATTGGAGGGGATCTACTTTTTGCAAACGCCATGGTGGCGCAGTGGTTAGGACGCAGTATTGCAGGCTGACTCTGCCGACTGCTAGCAGTTCGATTCTCACCTTCTTTTGGTCCAGCCCTCCCTACTCAAGTGAGAGACCTCATACAATTTGAGACAAGGGGATGTCTAGTCTCTTCTTAAAAGCCCCCACTGATGAATCACCCAGATTCTGACCAGCTCAAGGTTGACTCAACCTTCCATCCTTCCCAGGTTGGTAAAATGAGGACCCAGATTGTTGGGGGAAAGATCCTGATTCTGTGAACTACTTAGAGAGGGGTGGAAAGCATTATGAAATGGTATGTAAGTCTAAGTGATATTGCTATTCCTTCCTTCCTTCCTTCCTTCCTTCCTTCCTTCCCTCCCTCCCTCCCTCCCTCTTTCCTTCCTTCCTTCCTTCCTTCCTTCCTTCCTTCCTTCCTTCCTTCCTTCCTTCCTTCCTTCCTTCCATTATTATCTCCTCCTTCTTTTTCTCCTTGTTCTATCACTGGAGGTTTTCAAAAACGGGCTATTTGACTGAGATGATATAAGGCAGTAATGGCTAACCTTTTTGTCATCGCGTGCCGAAAGTTGTGAGTGCTGCCTAGCACCCCGTTTTAAGCCTGGAAGGCCTCCTGCACCAACCTATAAGCCAAAACGGGGCGCGGGGCACTATGCAAGGCCCCAAAATGCAAGGTGAGTGCCCCCCCCACACATGCCCCCTGTGCATGCACACGCGCATCCCCGGCATGTACCCCAGCCCCTGCACATGCATAGCAGAGAGCTGAAGACCAGCTAGCCGGCGGGAGGCATGCGCGCATGCATGGTGGAGCTGGGCTGGGGCGACAGCTGGCATGCCTGCAGATAGGCCTCTGCATGCCACCTGTGGCATACGTGCCATAGGTTCGCCATCACGAGTATAAGGTCTCCTTCCTTGAGCAGAAGGTTGGACTAGAAGACCTCCAAAGTCCCTTCCAGCCCTATGACTCCATGTTCTATGTGGTTGTAGCCAGTGGTGAAATCCAAATTTTTTTTACTACCGGTTCGGTGGGCGTGGCTTGGTGGGCGTGGCAGGAGAAGGATACTGCAAAATCCCCATTCCCTCCTCACTCCTGGGGGAAGGATATTGCTAAATCTCCATTCCCACACCACTCTGGGGTCAGTCAGAGGTGGTATTTTCCAATTCTCCGAACTACTCAAAATTTCCGCTACCAGTTTATTATTGGTTCGATTTATATGCCGCCCTTTTCCAGAGACTCAGGGCGGCTTACAATGCGTTAAGCAATAGCTTTCATACTTTTGTATATACCTGCTTAGTAGGGCTTTCGCCCCCACCCCCAAGCGGTGTTCTTTTTTTTATAGAAAGTCAGTTTATTGCCCCCACAATCTGGGTCCTCATTTTACCTACCTCGGAAGGATGGAAGGCTGAGTCAACCTTGGGCCTGGTGAGATTTGAACTTGCAGTAATTGCAGGCAGCTGGTGTTAATCACAATGCTATTAGTCTGCTGAGCCACCAGTATTTAATCTATTGATTTATTTATATCCTGCCAATGTTTTTTTTTTAAAAAATAACTTCAGTTGTCACACATACTAATACACCTTCCTCATCCTATTTTCCCCATAACAACAATCCTGTGAAGTGAATTGGACTGAGACTTGCCCAAAGTTACCCAGCCGGCTTTCATGCCTAAGACGGAACTAGAACTCACAATCTCCTGGTGACTGGACCAAAATCACCCACCTAGTTTTCATGCCTAAGGCGGAACTAGAACTCACCGTCTCCTGGTGATTGTCCCAAACATACCAAGCTGGCTTTCATGCCTACAGCAGAACTAGAACTCACAGTTTACTGGTGTTTGGCCCAACATTTAGTCTGCTGCGCCACCAAGTTCTCTAGAACCTGTCAGAACCTGCTGGATTTCATCCCTGGTTGTAGCCCATATTCCATCCTTCCTCTTTCTCTATCTCTCAGAAGATACCCCTGGGTAGCTTTCCGTGTCTTGCGAAGTTGGAGCAAAAGGCCGTCCAATCTCTTTGAAGATGAAAGATGCCATTCAGAAGCTTCCATTTCATTTATTAATAAAGAGACAATCCTTCTCGCACAGGAATGGCCACCAATTGTCTTCACTTCAAAAGAGGCCCCCTTCTCATTTAACATCTCTTTGTAATCGGACTTGAAGAGGACGTGTCCCCCCCTCCTCCTCCCTTCTCCGTGATTAAGGGAAAGATTTGCCAGATATGACATTACCTTACGCAAGAGATCAAGGCATCGCCTTTCCTTTTGTGGAAATGTGTGTGTGTGTGTGTGTGTTTTTCCCCAAAGAGTTTTGACAGAGCTAGCACAGGCTGATGATTTTGTCTTCAAGAAGAAATTCTCCGTATTAGTTCTACACATGCTAATGCGGAGGAGAGGAGGAGGAGGAGGAGGAGGAGAATGAGAGAAATTTCAATGAATAGAGATTTCGGAAGATGAGAATGCATGCTGATTAAAGAGCGAGGGATCCCGAATTAGCCCGGGCGAAAAAGAAAGGAAAAAAAAAATCCCTACACAATCTTTACTACAATAAAGAAGAGCGCAGCTGTGGTTTTGGCATCTCTCTGTAGGAGATGACCAGGATGGGCCTGAGGGAGGGGTCAAGTGTATCATCAGCCTGGAGTCCCTTCACACCCACAAGAAATTTAAGTCCAACCCACCTTGAATTCTGTTGACTCTTATCTACCTCCCATTTGCTTTGACTGCTAGGAGCTCAGATTCCTGTAGACAGCATAAGCTTGCAATAAACCTATATATTCACTTGAACTGCCTGGCCTCCTGATTTCCAGTGCTTAACTATAATCTATCTATCTATCTATCTATCTATCTATCTATCTATCTATCTATCATCTATCTAATCTATCTATCATCCATCCATCCATCCATCCATCCATCCATCCATCCATCCATCCATCCATCCATCCATCTATCTATCTATCTATCTATCTATCTATCTATCTATCTATCTATCATCTATCTATCTAATCTATCTATCTATCTATCTATCTATCTATCTATCTATCTATCTTCTATCTGTCTATCTTCTATCTGTCTGTCCATCCATCCATCCATCCATCCATCCATCCACCCACTTACATATAATCTGCCTACCTACCTATCTATCATCTATCTATCTATCTTTCCATCCATCCATCTATATCCATCCATCCATCCATCCATCCAGGAGATGCCCAGGCTGAGACCGAGGGAGGGATCAAACATGTCATCAGTTTTGAGTCCATACCCACGAGTAATTTAAATCCATCTCACCTTGAATTCCTCTGATTCTTATCTACCACCAATCTGCTTTAACTGTTAGTAGTTCAGATTCTTGTAGAGAGCTTAGGCTTGCAATAAACCTTTATATTCATTTGAACTGCCTGGATTCCTGATTTCCAGTGCTTGTCTGTCTGTCTGTCTGTCTGTCTGCCTGTCTGCCTGCCTGCCTGCCTGCCTGCCTGCCTGCCTGCCTGCTGTCCTGTCCTGTCCTGTCCGTCCATCTATCCCTCCATCCCTCCATAGACTAATAGAATAGAATAGAATAGAATAATAGAATAGAATAGAATAGAATAGAATAGAATAGAATAGAATAGAATAGAATAGAATAGAATAGAATAGAATAGAATGATAGAATGAAAGAATGATAGAATGATAGAATAACAGAATAACAGAATAATAGAATAACAGAATAACAGAATAACAGAATAACAGAAGAATAATAGACTTGAAAGGGATCTTGTAGGTCATCTAGTCTGAACCCCTGCTCTAGCAGAAGACCCTATACCGTTTCAGACAGGTTCCTGTCCAGTCTCTTCTTGAAAACCTCCAGTGATGAAGCACCCACAAAGTTTGAAGGCAGGCTGTTCCACTGCTTAATTGTTCTTACTATTAGAAAGCTTCTCCTTAATTCCAGGTTGATTCTCACCTTGATTAGTTTCCACCCATTGTTTCTTGTCTTGCCTTCAGGTGCTTTGGAGAATAGGTGGACCCCCTCTTCTTTGTGCTAGCCCCTCAAATACTAGAACACTGCTCTCATGTCACCCCTGGTCCTTGTTTTCATTAGACTAGACAAACCCAATTCCTGCAACCGTTCATTGTCTGTTTTAGCCTCCAGCCCCCTAATCCTCTTGGTTGCTCTTCTCTGCACTCTTTCCAGAGTCTCAACATCTTTTTTGATACGGTGTGCGGTGACCAAAATTGGATGCAGGATTCCAAGTCTTCAAACAAAGCGAACCCTTTCATGTCCTCCCATTAAAAATGTAAAGATGCAGCTGAGCTCTCCAGGAGCTAAAATTACTGACCCTCCCCCCCCCCTCCTCCTCCTCCTCCTCCTCCTCCTCCTCCTCCTTCTTTGTCCTTATAAGACAGCTGGAAAGTTCATTTCAGGACAACTTGGAATGGAATTGAGAAGCCAACTTCGGCCCCCACCACCACAATACACGGGAAAGAAAGAGAATTGAGGCTATTTTAAGAAGAAAAGAATCCCTTCTCTTCCCCTCCTCCACCCCCAAAGTCTAGAGTTTCATGCGTTTGGATGTTTCTATTTTATTAAATTAAAAAGAAAAGGGTTTTGCCTTGCCAGCCTCTCTTCGGCTGAGGGTGGGAAGGAGACAATCTGGATAGCAAAGGAAGATAAATGTTGGTGTCTCTTAAAGCAATGGTTGGGTTGCATGGCTCACTGAATTGGATAATAGTCAAATGGTCAGGTGCCTATGACAGGACTAGAACTCACAGTCTCCTGGTGACTGTCCCAAAGTCCCCCAGCCAGCTTTCATGTCTAAGGCAGAACTAGAACTCACAGTCTCCTGGTCATTGGCCAAAAGTCCCCCAGCCAGCTTTCATGTCTAAGGCAGAACTAGAACTCACAGTCTCCTGGTCATTGGCCAAAAGTCCCCCAGCCAGCTTTCATGTCTAAGGCAGAACTAGAACTCACAGTCTCCTGGTGACTTTCCTAAAGTCCCCCAGCCAGCTTTCATGTCTAAGGCAGGACTAAAATTGACCATCTCCTGATGATTGGCCCAAAGTCCCCTAGCCAGCTTTCATGTCTAAGGCAGGACCAGAACTCACAGTCTCCTGGTCATTGGCCAAAAGTCCCCCAGCCAGCTTTCATGTCTAAGGCAGAACTAGAACTCACAGTCTCCTGGTGACTTTCCTAAAGTCCCCCAGCCAGCTTTCATGTCTAAGGCAGGACTAAAATTGACCATCTCCTGATGATTGGCCCAAAGTCCCCTAGCCAGCTTTCATGTCTAAGGCAGGACCAGAACTCACAGTCTCCTGGTCATTGGCCAAAAGTCCCCCAGCCAGCTTTCATGTCTAAGGCAGAACTAGAACTCACAGTCTCCTGGTCATTGGCCCAAAGTCACACAGTCAGCTTTCATGCCTAAGGCAGAACTAGAATTCACTTTCTCCTTGTGATTGACCCAAAGTCACCCTCCTGTTCCCCTAACCACTAAACATAACTGGATCTGTTACTATGAAGTTATTTGTCAGGGTTCCAAGTAACACACTCAACGAAACATGATTGGACCATGTATTTATTTTATTAAATTTGTATTTATTTTAAATAAAATAAATACAAATTTAATAAAATGTGATGGACATATGGGTGCTGGGCAGGGTCTTGAACTTTCCTTTGGGTGGGGAAAACCTGGAAGCTTTCAGATTCGGGTTTTCCCAGATGTGCCAATATGACATCTCTAATAAAAATGGAGCTTTGAGGAACTTCAAGCCTCGGAGTCTTCTTTCGTTGGGGGTCTTACTTGGAAGCCTGACATTATTACTATCTCACCAGCCCTGGAGTCACGTGATCACAATTGGATTGGCAACCAGCTCGCATTTACGAATTGTTCGCAATATTCGGTGTTGATGGAATCACAATTTGTAAACTTCCTGGCCAGTTTCGGATAAGGAACATCAATTGAATAAGCTGAAATTTATTTATTTATTTATTATAAAATTTATTTTTTATTTAGAAAATGTATATTGCCCCCTACTCGCACATGGCGAATTTGCTTAACCACCAGGTTAAAAATGGTTGAAAAATCGTGACCAATCATGGGATGATTCACTTAAGGACCAAATCCCTAAGTGACTGACATTCCCATCTCTGTTGCGGTTGTAAGTCGAGGACTACCCATCCATGTGAATTGAATACAGGTAGCCCTCGACTTACCACAGTTCGTTTAGTGACCATTTGAAGTTACAACGGTACTGGAAAAAGTGACTTAGGGCCGTTTTTCACACTTACGACATCCCCAGGGTTACCATCGACCATGGTATCATGCTGCACCGGTTGGAAGAGTTGGGGATGGGGGGCACCGTGTTACGGTGGTTCTCCTCCTTTCTCTCCGACCGGTCGCAGTTCGTGTTGGCAGGGGGGCAGAGGTCGACCTCGAGGCCTCTTATATGTGGAGTGCCTCAGGGGTCGGTCCTCTCGCCCCTCCTGTTCAACATTTATGTGAAGCCGCTGGGCGAGATCATCCGTGGCTTTGGGGTGAGATACCATCAGTACGCTGATGACACTCAGCTGTACATCTCCACCCCAGGCCACCCCAACGATGCCCTTGAAGTGATGTCCCAGTGCCTGGAGGCTGTGCGGATCTGGATGGGGAGGAACAGGCTCAGGCTCAACCCTTCCAAGACTGAGTGGTTGTGGTTCCTGGCATCCCGATATAGTCAGTTGACTCCATCACTGACTATTGGGGGCGAGTCTTTGGCCCCCACAGAGAGGGCTCGCAATCTGGGAGTCCTCCTGGATATGCAGCTGTCCTTGGAGGAACATCTGACGGCTGTAACCAGGGGGACCTTTTATCAGGTTCGTCTGATCCGCCAGTTGCGGCCCTTTCTTGATCGGGATTCCCTGTGCACAGTCACTCATGCCCTCGTAACCTCTCGCCTTGATTACTGCAATGCTGTCTACATGGGGCTCCCCTTGAAGAGCACCTGGAGGCTCCAACTGGTCCAGAACGCAGCAGCGCGGGTAGTGACGGGAGCAGCGTGGCGCTCCCATGTAACACCGCTCCTGCGTGAACTGCACTGGCTCCCAGTGGTCTTCCGGGTGCGCTTCAAGGTGTTGGTTATCACCTTTAAAGCGCTCCATGGCATAGGGCCTAGCTATCTTCGAGACCGCCTACTGCCACCGACAACCTCCCATCGACCCGTGCGCTCCCACAGAGAGGGCCTCCTCGGGGTGCCATCAGCCAAACAATGCAGGCTGGTGACCCCCAGGGGGAGGGCCTTCTCTGTGGGGGCACCTACCCTCTGGAATCAGTTGCCCCCAGAGATAAGGAGAATCCATGACCTCAGTGCCTTCTGCCGAGCCCTTAAAACCTTCTTTTTCTAACAAGCCGGGCTGGCCTAATTCTTTTTAAGTGTTTTTAATTGTTTTGTTTATCGTTTTAATTAATGGAGCCAAATCTATATATATTTTTAACTGTATTTTAATATTTGTATTTGATGTTTTTATTTGGCTGTTCACCGCCCTGAGTCCTCAGGGAGAAGGGCGGTATACAAATTCAAAATAAAATAAAATAAAAAATAAATGATTTACATTTGGGTGCTTGGCAGCTGACTTACATTTATAACGGTCGCAGTGTCCCAGGGTCACGTGATCCCCTTTTGCGACCTTTTGTCAAGCAAACTCAAATGGGGAAGGCCAGATTCACTTAACAACGATGTGACTAACTTAACAACAGCATTGATTCACTTAACAACGTTGGCAACAAAGGTCATAAAATGGGATAAGCTCGCTTAACCAACGTCTCACTTAGCAACACAAATTTGGGGTTCAATGGTGGTCGTACGTCCAGGACTTCCTGAATTTTGTGGCTACTTAATCTCAATTTCCCGCCTTCCCAGCCAGTTTCCAACAAGGAATATCAAATTTGCTTAACAACCACAATAAAAAAAAAAAAAGGTTGAAAAATCATGACCGGTCGTGTGATAATTCACTTAAGGACCAGATTGCTTAGCAACTGAAATTCCAGTCCCGATTGTATATGTAAGTTGCGGACGACCTACCCTGCATCACCGAAAATAAGACATCCCCTGATAATAAGCCCAATCGAGCTTTTGAGTGCATGCGCTCCCCCTGAAAATAAGCCCTCCCCGAAAATATTTAAATGCAGAGCTGGAAATCAAGTAAGACGGCAAGAGGAGCCCCATCTTGCTCCATGCTCCCCAAAATAATAAGACCAAGCACTTATTTTGGGGTTCAACAAAATATAAGACAGGATCTTATTTTCAGGGAAACACGGTAGCCATATGAATGAAATACTCATAAAGGGTTTTTGTGAAGCTGAACCATATAATGCCAGAAAAGACGACAAACAAAGCTTTTGCAAGATTTTCCCGGTTTATTGCGGGAGAAGTGAAGCCCGTTCGAAACACACCTTGCGGAATTGGAGCCTCACATAAACCGAGAACGTTATTAAATCAGGGGAAATTAGAATCACATGAAATGGGATAAATCACGCCAAAAAAAAGCAGCTCGGTAGCCAAAGCTAAAGGCAGGTATTTATGGGAATTTGCCTAAAAAAAAAAAAAAAAGGAAAACAACAAAACATTTAAAGACACGCTTGGAAACCATCTCCAAAAGAAGGAATGGATGAGACTGTATAGAAGCTGGGAAGAAGGGATGGATGGAACAGGGGATAGAAAAAAGAGAAATGGTGATTTGGTTAGAAGCTTATTTTAGGAAGGACGACTCAACCCAGGATATTGTTCGTATTTATTCTATTGATTTATTTATATCCTGCCAATGTTTTTTTTTTTTAAATAACTTCAGTTGTCACACATACTAATTCACCTTCCTCATCCTATTTTCCCCACAACAACAATCCTGTGAAGTGAATTGGGCTGAGATTTGCCCAAAACCACCCAGCTGGCTTTCATGCCTAAAACGGAACTAGAACTCACAGTCTCCTGGTGATTGGCCCAAAATCACCCACCTAGTTTTCATGCCTAAGGCAAGACTAGAATTCACAATCTCCTGGTGATTGGCCCAAAATCACCCACCTAGTTTTCATGCCTATGGCGGAACTAGAACTCACAATCTCCTGGTGACTGGCCCAAAATCACCCACCTAGTTTTCATGCCTAAAGCAGAACTAGAACTCACAATCTCCTGGTGACTGGCCCAAAATCACCCACCTAGTTTTCATGCCTAAAGCGGAACTAGAACTCACAATCTCCTGGTGACTGGCCCAAAATCACCCACCTAGTTTTCATGCCTAAAGCGGAACTAGAACTCACAATCTCCTGGTGACTGGCCCAAAATCACCCACCTAGTTTTCATGCCTAAGGCGGAACTAGAACTCAACGTCTCCTGGTGATTGTCCCAAACATACCAAGCTGGCTTTCATGCCTACAGCAGAACTACAACTCACAGTTTACTGGTGTTTGGCCCAACATTACTCAGCCATCTTTCTTGTTTAAGGAAGGACTAGAACTCACCATATCCTGGTTTATAGGCTAGCACCTTAACTGCTAGACCAAATTGGCTCCCAACTGGGAGTCTCATTGGAGGTGGGGAGGAAAAAGCACTTCCGATCACTCACAGAGACCCTACCTTAATTAATGGACTATAAACGAGCAGAAGAAATTCTTATTTACATTATTCACAATGCAGTATTTACCCTAAAAATCAAAGAGACAACAGAATCTACATCATTTTTGTTGTCTTGATGTGACTAAGTTGCCGGGAGCTCCATAAGAAGGAACATCAGATGGAAACTTCAAAACACAAAGCAGTTTGGAGGAGGAGGAGGAAGAGGAGGAGGAAGAGGAGGAGGAAGAGGAGGAGGAGAGAATAGCAATAGCACTTAGACTTATATGTCATTCCATAGTACTTTTCAGCACTCTCTGTGGCTTACAGAGTCACCCTTTTGCCCCCCAACAATCTGTATCCTCATTTTCCGACCTTGGAAGGATTGGAAGATTCAAGCTCCTGGAAGTAGGTAGAGTTGCCTACAATACTGCATTCTAACAGTATTAGAGGAGGAGGAGAAGAGAGAGAAGGAACAGATTAAGGAAATAGAGAAGAAGAAGAAGAAGAAGAAGAAGAAGAAGAAGAAGAAGAAGAAGAAGAAGAAGAAGAAGAAGAAGAAGAAGAAGAAGAAGAAGAAGAAGAAGAAGAAGAAGAAGAAGATTAAGGAGGTGGAGAAGGAAAAGGTTAAGGAGATAGAAAAGGAGAAGGAGAAAATTAAGGAGATGGAGAAGGGGAAGATGGAGAAGGAGAAGGAAAAGCAGAAATAGAAGGAGAAGGAAAAGATTAAGGAGATGGAGAATTAGAATTAGAAAGAGAAGGAGAAGGAGAAGATTAAGGAGAAAGAGAAGGAGAAAGAGACAGACAGAGAAGGAGAAGATTAAGGAGATAGAGAAGGGGAAGGGGAAAAAGAAATAAAAAAAATAGGAGAGGGAAAAGATTAAGGAAATGGAGAAGGTTCAGGAGATAGCGAAGGAGAAGGAGAAGCAGAAATAGAAATAGAAGGAGAAAGAAAAAATGAAGGAGATGGAGAAGGAGAAGGTAAGGAGATAGAGAAGGAGAAGGAGAATTAGAAAGAGAAGGAGAAGGAGACGATTAAGGAGACAGAGAAGGAGAAGGAGAAGAGGGAGAGGAGAAGAAGCTTAAGGAGACAGAGAAGGAGGAGAAGCAGAAGCAGAAGGAGTTAGAGAAGGAGATGGAGACAGAGAAGGAGAAGGAGACAGATGGAGAAAGAGAAGGAGGAGGAGGAGCGCATACACAAAGGGGCTCTTTTAGCCATGTTTCCATCTGATGTGACTGGGATTTTCCTTTCATGTTTTCCCCCCTTACGTAATGGCCAGAGAGCTGTGCTTGCTCCAATTCACCATTAATTCAAGCAGAGGAAGCTTCAGGGACTCCCCCTTTTTGCAAGACATTTTATAGCCAAGGCCGAGAACAAGCAAAATCCATTATCAAGTTACAGGAAATTCCTCCAGGACCGTCCTCACTTCTGTGCCTTCTTCTGGAGGATGACTTCGACCCACGCTTGCAAACTCACACACATACACACCCTACCATCGGGCTCCTTTGCCAAACAGAGGGGCCGATGGGTAGAAACCCATGCCCCACATCATGGGTTCCCCCCCCCCCAGCATACCCACCCACGGCAATGTTGCCAATGGTAAGAGAAATAGAAAAAAGCCAAATTAACGGTCCCATTAAGCTTTTCCCATCCCTCTTTCAAAGTTCCTTTGCTCAGGAAGAAAACAAATATTTTGAACTTCACTTCTCAGAGTGTTTCTCTGTTTTTTCTCCATGTACACACACATACACACACACACACACACACACACACACACAAAATCCACAAGGAAACCCCATGTGGGAAAGTGAATTTCAGCAAACGGATCTACATGCATTTCCTTTCAAAGCTGAAGGACGTTTCCAGTCTTGCAAGACTTGTAGCTCTAAAATAAATGTCTGTTTTTGTTCAAATCAAGTGGAATAGCTGGGGAAGGGGTGAGTCAGTTCCAACCCCTGCCTTGTTTGGGGAGGTGCGTACAGTGGTGGGATTCAAATAATTTATTTTTATTATTATTTATTATTTATTGAATTTGTATACCGCCCTACTCCCGAAGGACTCAGGGCGGTGAACAGCCAGATAAAATACATGTAATACAAATATTAAAAAAACATTAAAATACAATTAAATAATTGGGCCGGAAAACGAAATTTAAAACACCCCAAATTCATAAGACAAATTTAAAATTTTAAAATTTTAAAAGTTTTGAAAAAAACAGTTTAAAAGAGAGGTTAGGCCAGGCCGGCCTACTGGAACAGAAATGTTTTGATGGCACAGCGGAAAGCACGCAGGTCCGGGATCCTCCATATCTCCGGGGGGAGCTCGTTCCAGATGGCGGGTGCCCCCACAGAGAAGGCTCTCCCCCTGGGGGCTGCCAGTTGACATTGTTTGGCCGACGGCACCCTGAGGAGCCCCTCTCTATGGGAGCGTACTGGTCGGTGAGAGGCTACTGGTGGCAGAAGGCGGTCTCGTAGATACCCCGGTCCTAAGCCATGGAGCGCTCTAAAGGTGGTAACCAAAACCTTGAATCGCACCCGGAAGACCACTAGTTCTCTGCCCTAATGGCCGGCTGGGTGGGCGTGGCCATGTTGGGTGTGGCCAGGGAGTGTGACAGGCAGCACTCGGCCTTCTGCATCCCCCTGGGAGCAAAAATGAGGTGCAGGGGGGGATGCCCCCCATGCCCCACTTTGGCCCTAGTAGGCCTCCCTGCAGCCTCCTGGGAGCAAAAACGGGCCATACAGGGTCTGTGCTGCAGCCCCCCACACCCCATTTTGGCCTCCCTGCACTTACCTGGGAGCCAAAATGGGGCACATGGGGACTCCTGGAAGGGCAGGACCAGCCAGCAATTTAACAACCGGTTCGCCTGAACTGGCCCGAACCGGCTAAATCTCTCCACTGGGTGTATATCAGTGGAGTTTCCTCCTTATGGCAGGAGATATCAATTGCTCATGAATCCCAAACTGGCCATTTTCATTCTTAATTTTTATTGATTTTAAATCATGAAATAGAATTGTTAAATTGTCCTGCAATGAATTGTTTGTTGGCGTTGTTCAGTTGCTAAGCCGTCTCTGGCTCATTGGACTATAATACAGGTAAGTCCTCAACTCACAATTACAACGTACAGCTGACTTCGACTTACAACGACCACAATTGAGGGTAAAATTTCTGTTTCTAAATGAGACAGTTGTTAACTGAGTTTTTCCTCATGTTACAACCTTTCTTGCCACAGTTGTTAAGTCAATCGCGGCTCTTAAATTGGCCACAGGGTTGTTAAGTGAATTTGGCTTCCCCATTGAGTTTGTTTCTCAGAACGTCACAAAAAAGGATCATGTGACCCCAGGACACTGCAACCGTCATAAATGTGAGTCAGTTGCCAAGCGTCTGACTCTTGATCATGTGACCATGGGGAATGCTGCAATGGTCGTGTGATAAATGGTCATAAGTCACTTTCTTCAATGCTGCTGTAAATTTGAATGGTCACTAAATGAACAGTTGTAAGTAGATTACCTGTATGCCAGGCCCTCCTGTTCTCCACTATCTCTTGGAGTTTGACCAGACAGAGAGATACAGAGAGAGAAAGAGTCAAAAAGGAAAAGAGAGAGAGAGATACAGAGAGAGAAAGAGAAAAAGAAAAAAGAGAGAAAGAGAAAGAAAGAAGAGAGAGAGAGAAAAAGAGGAAGAGGAAGAAAGAGAAGAGAGAGTGAAAGAAAAAGGAAAAGAGAGATACAGAGTGAAAAAGAAAAAGAAAAAAGAGAGAAAGAGAAAGAGAGAGAGAGAAAAAGAGGAAGAGGAAGAAAGAGAAGAGAGAGTGAAAGAAAAAGGAAAAGAGAGATACAGAGTGAAAAAGAAAAAGAAAAATGAGAGAAAGAGAAAGAAAGAAGAGAGAAAGAGAGAAAGAGGAAGAAAGAGAAAAAAGAGAGTGAAAGAGGAAGAGAGAAAGAAAGAGAAAGAGAGAAAGAGAGACAGAGAGATATACAGATAGATATATATATAGAGAGAGAGAGACAAAGAGATACACAGAGAGACAGAAAGAGAATGAGAATGAGAAAGAAAGAGAGAAAGAGAGAGAGAAAGAGATAGAAAGAGGAAGAGGAATGAAGAGACAGAAAGACAGTGAGATACTCAAAGAAAGAGAGAAAGAGAGAAAGATAGAGAAAGAGGAAGAGAGGTTAACTAAATGGAACTACCAAGCTTGCTGCTGTAGAAGGGGAGAATTTATCTTGTCTACTCAATACGTGTATTTTTAACTTTAAAAAGTGCCTGGCCAAAATTAGGAACAATTGATTTTACACTTAGCCTTTGCAAACAGAAGGAGGAAAGGGGGGAAGTAGTTGTGGGTCATGGACTTTTACCAACATGCTTTGGGTTAATGACTGCTGAGAAAGCAACTTGGAGCTCTGGAGGGAAATGAATAAATTGCTCTCTTCTTTTACATATCCGTGACCCCTCCTGCCTCCCGTTGGACTTGGATATTCTCCAGTTCTTCTGCCAGGCAATAAAAAAGCTGACTTCATCCAGGGAATAGTCCGGGCAGTCACTTGGTGTGGACATTCATCTTCGGAGAACATCAGAAAAGAGGAGAATGTAGATCAGGGGTGTCAAACTCAAGGGCCACGGGCTGAATGAGGCCCGTGATGTGGTCGGATCTGGCCCACAGGGCCATCCTGCTCTACCTGCTCTAGTGTGAAGAAGAAAGATCAGGCCAATATAGCTTGGGCCCGGTCTACCCAATGCAAAGAGGAAAGATCAGGCCAACTTAGTTTGGGCCCGGTCTACCCAATGAGAAGAGGAAAGATCAGGCCAATGTAGTTTGGGCCTGGTCTACCCATTGAGAAGAGGAAAGATCAGGCCAACTTAGTTTGGGCCTGGTCTACCCAATGAGAAGAGGAAAGATCAGGCCAATGTAGTTTGGGCCTGGCCTACCCAATGAGAAGAGGAAAGATCAGGCCAACGTAGTTTGGGCCCGGTCTACCCATTGAGAAGAGGAAAGATCAGGCCGACATAGCTTGGGTCCGGTCTACCCAATGCAAAGAGGAAACATGCCAGAAGTTTGGGGAGTGGAGTCAAGCTGGCCATGCCCACCCAGTTGACCACACCCAACCAGTCAGCCACGCCTGCCCAAATCCCCCCCCCGAGGTCAACTACAGTGCTGATGCAGCCCTCAATGAAATTGAGTTTGACACCCCTGATATAGAGTCCTCATGGAGAAAATATTCGAGAGGATCTCAGAGGGCAGCTAGACCAGGTCTTTCCTACACAAGGAGAGGCTCCTAGCTGATCAGTTGACCACTTCCCCTTGCAGGAACATGAGTAGAATGGAAGGAAGATTGAAGATCTTCTAGTTGAACCCTGTGCTCGAGTAGGAGACCCTGTACCATTTCAGACAAACTTTGTATTCTGTTTCTTCCAAAGGGGTCATTAGTGGTCTCTGAACTCGGTTGTCTTCTCACAGAGATTTCATTACTAAACATAAATATTAAATCACATGATCATGTGAACAAAATTCACATAAATATGAAATCATGTGATCATGTGATCAAAATTCACATAAACGTGAAAATTCACATAAATATGAAAACTCGTATAAATATGAAAATTCACATAAATATGAACCCAGTTGCCAACCGTCAACACTTGGCAACTGGTTTATATTTATGACCGTCGCTGTGTCCCAGGGTCATGTGATCCCCTTTTGCGACTTTCTGACAAGCCAAATCAATAGGGAAGCCAGATTCCCTTAATAACCAGGTTACTCACTTATCAACTGCAGTGCAATAGGGAAGCCAGATTCCCTTAATAACCAGGTTACTCACTTATCAACTGCAGTGATCCACTTAACAACATGGGCAAGAAAAGTCGTAAAATGGGGCCAAACTCACTTAAGAAGTGACTCAATTAAGAGCAGAAATTTTGGGCACAATTACGGTCGTAAGTCGAGGATTTTTTATAGTCAGTTTTCTCTCCATGATAACTTCCCCGGTTGCGGCCGAGAGGGTGGACAAGCGAGGTCAGAGCGAATAAATCACAGCAGTGTTCACCGGGTGATATGTCGAAAAAGCAATTTTACAGGAGGCGATCTCTCCCCCCTCTGATCCAATGGAAGTATAAATCAGAATCAGAATCAGCATAGAACTGGAAGGGACCTTAGAGGACTTCTAGCCCAGCCCCCTGCTTAAGCAAGAGATCCTATATACCATTTTGGACAAGCGACTGTCCATTCGTTGGATCTCTCCTCCTCCTCCTCCTCCTCCTCCGATCTCATTTTGAGTGTGAATCTTTGAGTAAGGATGTGTAGAAACCTCATCGGAGAATCAGGTTGCCCTTAAAAATTGCACTGCCGCAGAATATAAATATTTATATATGGAACTGTCATAAATCTGTCAGCTTGGCTAACGTATGAGTTGCCAAGGTAACTTTGGGGAGATTTAAAAATAAAAAAAATAGAAATCGAACAGCTCATAAGACGGAGTTGTAGAATAGCTGGATTAAAAAGAGAGAGAGAGAGAGAGAAAATGAATTAACTGCTACTCACTCTCACGATCCTAGCTTAGTTAGTTAGATTGCAGAATTGTGGCTAATAGAAAGGTATCTTAAAGAAGTCATTTAGAGCTCAGTCTTCTGATTAAATGTGAGTTGGGGCAATGGGTTGATTCCCGACCCACAAAAGGAAAGTCTAGGCAGAAGGTGTGGGGACATTTTTGTCCATGGCCACAAATGGTGGTGGTTGCTGAAGACATCATCAATCTCATGGAAGATGATTTGCAGGCAGTCCCCAACTTACAACCATTCATTTTGTGACCATTTGAAGTTACAATGGCATTGAAAAAAAGGGACTTATGTTTTTCACACTTACGACGGTTCCAGAATCCCCATGTCTTGTGATAAAAATTCAGGTGCTTGGTGTTATGGCCCATCAGCCACCGACCCCTCTAGCAGCTGAATCAGAGGAGGAAAAGGAGGATGCGTGGGAGTCAGGGCCAACATCAAGGCAACTTGAGAGCTCTGAGGGGGAAGAGGGAATGGAGCTGGCAGAGAGAGAGAGAGACAGAGGCCTGAGCCGTCCGTCAGCCCTCAGATGGAGAATCAATAGCCCCCAGGTCTGGAGATGGCTGATGAGAAAGAGGAGGAACTTGTTGTGGCTCCATTGCCTGAGCCTGGGCTATCGACAGATGCAGACTCTGAGAGTGAGGGAGAGGAGTTGACAAGGCCTCCCTCTCCAGGACCCTCCTCTCTGGCAATGCCTCCGGAGGACCCTGAAGGCCAAAAGATAGGCCCAGAGCCAAGCACGTCCCCGCAGCCACAGGTGGACAGCGATGAAGAAGATAAGTGCTGGCTGGACCCGCGACAGAGGCACAGGGAGAAGCGTGCACAGCAGAGGGGAAGGCGTGCCAGAGATTAGCTGAGTCACTGGACCACACCCCACAGGGTATAAATGTGGGTGTGGTGGCCGGTTCAGTTTGTGATGAGCAAAAACTGGAAATACTCCATGATCTCTGCATTACTGGACTTTGCCTGCTTTATCGGACTGCATTTGGATTAATCCTTGTATTGTTGAAACTCTGCCTGTTTTATCAGAATGCTTGCAGTCTAATCTTTATTTTGTGTGAGTAAAGTCTGAATTGGCAGCTAGCCAATGGGTTGCTGCCAGCTTTATCATCAAAGAGTTTTGTCGTGGGGCTTATTAACTCCGGGCCGTCTGTTGGGGTGTGTGCGTGGTACGGGGACAGAACAGAACTTCTGGATCCAGAGCCTGACGCACGGATGCGCAGAAGGCAGAGGAGAGGAGATCAGTGGAAATCTATGGGTCAATCCGTGGGACGGAAGAGCCACCACTGCTTGTGAAGCCCCACCCTTGCTCTGGGGATAAAAGGCAGGGGGTGGAGATGAATAGATGTGGCAGACTACTATTCATCTTCCGGCTGGACAGATTTGTTAGCCTGCGGTGAGAAAGAAAGCCCCTTTTGCTGGGGCTGCTGACACTCCTAATTAAAGGAATCTTTTGAGTTCCCTTCAGAGGGTTTGTTGTTTTTGGGGAGCTGGGTCAGAACACTTGGCAACTGGCATGTACTTATGACGGTTGCAATGTCCCGGGTCACGTAATCCCCCTTTGCAACCTCCTGGCAAGCAAAGTCAATGGGGAAACCAGATTCACTTAACAACCAGGTGACTAGCTTTACAACTGCCAGGATTCCCTTAACGACTACGGCAAGAAAGGTCATACAATGGGGCCAAATTTACTTAATGACTGTCTCGCTTAGCAACAGACATTTTGTGATCAATTGTGGTCGTATGTTGAGGATGCCTCTACATGAAGACATCTAGGATGCTTTTGGAAGTAGCTTTGAGTTTAAGGATGACTTCAGATGTTCTCCATCTCAATCCATCTACGTCTGTTCTACATCTACACCCTCATTTTCTGTTAATTTAATATTTTTAGAAGTTTGTTTTAATGATTTTATTTTATTTTATTTTAATTATTTTATTTGTTTTATTTATTTATTTTATTTATTTTATGAACACGGTGGCTCAATGGCTACAACGTTGAGCTTGTCGATCGAAAGGTCAGCAGTTCAGCGGTTCAAATCCCTAGTGCTGCATAACGGGGTGAGCTCCCGTTGCTTGTCCCAGCTTCTGCCAACCTAGCAGTTCGAAAGCACGTAAAAAATGCAAGTAGAAAAATAGGGACCACCTTTGGCGGGAAGGAAACAGCGTTCCGTGCGCCTTTGGCGTTGAATCATGCTGGCCACATGACCACGGAGATGTCCTCAGACAGCGCTGGCTCTTCGGCTTTGAAACGGAGATGATCACCGCACCCTAGAGTCTGGAACGACTAGCACATATGTGCGAGGGGAACCTATACCTTTTATGTTTATTTATCTTGGTATTTATGGTGTCATAAACTGTCCAAGGTCATTGGATTGAAAGAAAGAAAGAAAGAAAGAAAGAAAGAAAGCAAGAAAGAAAGAAAGAAAGAAAGAAAGAAAGAAAGAAAGAAAGAAAGAAAGAAAGAAAGAAAGGTTGGTAGAGGGTCACCACCAGATGACCTGACTGATCTCACATGGTGTGACCAGTTGGTCACTTGACCAATTGACCACATAAAACCTTAACAGAATAACAGAGTTGGAAGGGACCTTCTAGATTATCTAGTCCAACCCCTGCACCTATAAAAGCAGAAGACAGCTGAAACAAGACACTTCAATTGAAGTTCTGCTGCTGATGTTACCTAGCCTGGTGACAAAACATTCGGAACCTAAACAATTCTGACATTCCATGCCTTCAACCTGGACTGGACAGGTGGGAGTCCCATTCTTCAGGGCAACGAAGGTGTTAACATGAATCCAGTCAACAGATTTGGTTGCCTCACAGTCAGGAGATCAGAAAGCTTCCTTCCATCTTTCTCTCCCAGGAGGCAGAAGCTTTCTGCTCCAGGAAGCAGAGAGAGTCCCCCATTAATATTGGCAGTGAGTTATTTCCTGGGTTCCCTTTGAGTCTAAGATTAAGTGCGGAATGTCCGTCTTTGCATCTGTCACTTGCTGAATGTAATGGATGGGGAAAGCATGGCTTGCGTTAGAACGAGAAAGCAACAGAGGTCCCGAAAGCAGGACAAAGGAAGGAAATTCCCTTCTGCGTCCCCAGACATCAAAGAACCTTGGATCCTAAAGATCAAAGCGGATGGCAAGACATCTCTTCTTATCTTGGACAATCTAATTTAGTCTCAAAAGCAAAAACCGGAATCAGGCCCCCCCTCACCCGGTAGTATTTGGAAAAGAGGAAGGAATTCCAATGTGGTAGGTTAGACTGGAAATTTAAAAATCATCGTTGCAATGCAAGGCAATGAGAAATTTGTTAGGTATTCAAACCAGCTGGGTGACTTTGGGCCAATCACTAAGAGAGGTGAGTTCTAGTTCCACCTTAGACAAAAACGTTGTGACCTAGGCTCACTTAGTCATTAGAGGACACAATTTCATTTCATTCATTTCATTTTATTGGATTTGTATACCGCCCTACTCCCGAAGGACTCAGGGCGGTGAACAGCCACATAATAAAACACATAAATACAAAATTTAAAAACAGAATAAAACCGCATTAAATTTGGCCGAGACAAATTAAAAACACTCAATAATTTAAAAACAAATTAAAATTTACATTTTAAAGGGGAAAAGATTTAGGCCAGGCCGGCTTGATGAAATAAAAAAGTCTTGAGAGCGCGACGGAAAGTGTGCAGATCCGGGATCCTCCGTATCTCCGGGGGGAGCTCATTCCAGATAGTAGGTGCCCCCATAGAGAAGGCTCTCCCCCTGGGGGCCACCAGTCGACATTATTTGGCCGACGGCACCCGGAGGAGCCCCTCTCTATGAGAGCGTACCGGCCGGTGGGAGGCTATTGGTGGTAGCAGGCGGTCTCGTAAATAACCAGATCCTAAGCCATGGAGCGCTCTAAAGGTGATAACCAGAACCTTGAAGCGCACGCGGAAGACCACCGGGAGCCAGTGCAGCTCGCTCAGGAGATGTGTTAGTCTCAAACAAAACTATTTTATTATAACAGCTGAGAATTACTTCGTTCCCAACTTAGTCCAAATTAATTCCAAAACAAGTCCTTCAAAAAAAGTCCTTCGGGTTTCTAAATAATATTACATATCATCATACTACAGATTCGATTAGGTTTATCATATTGCATCTTGCACTTGTTAATCTTCTTATATCTAATATTACCTTATTTATATTTAGTTTGCTATTTACATATCTATGCCACATGCTTTCCTAACATCTACCTCATGACATTTTTACTTCTATCCATTGGTACCATTTATCCCGGCTTTGATTGAAAGTTGATTCTTGTCTATCTTTAAGAATATATGTTAATCTATCACATTCTGCACACCACAAAATTTTGTTAATAATCATCTGATCCGATGGTACTTCTTTCCCTTTCCAAAGTTGCGCATATGCAATTCTAGCCGCAGTGGTAGTATGTATGAAAAGGTACCAGTCTATTTTCCTTATGCCCCCAGGGTTTATTCCTAATAAGTAGACCTCTGGTCTCAATTGAAAGCTGACTCCTGTAATCTCCATGAGCCAATCTTTTATCTTGCTCCAATAGTTTTGGGCTTGTAGACATGTCCGCCATTGGTGGTAAAATGTACCCCTGGCTGACCCACATTTCCAACATTCTGCTGAAGTTCCAGGGAACATCTTTGCAATTCGTGCTGGTGGTATATGCCATCTATATAGCATTTTAAATATATTTTCTTTGAAGGACACCGCCATCGTCATTTTTGCATTTCTGTTCCATATTTGTTGCCATTTTTCCAAATCTAATGAATATCCGAAGTTCCTCCCCCAGGCTATCATCGAGTCTTTAACTATTTCATCAGCTACAGATCGGGACAGGAGGAGGTTATATACCTTGGTGTCACATTTTTTATCATATTTTTATCATATTATCATATTTTATCATATTTTTACAGTTTCTTATTTAGAAACTGTATATATATGGGGGTTGAATCAACCTCAGTTGTATGTATGTGATTTTGTCTTGTTATAGTCTTTTTTCTGTTTTTTGTTTTTAATTTATAATAAAAATTATTATTAAAAAAAAAAAGTCCTTCGGGCTTATCACAAACCTTTATCTTCTTTGGCACACTGCCAAAGGCCTTTCTTGGCAAAGCCCCACGAAGTTCAGAAACAAGAGACACAGACTGGAAAACAGATTTAGCAACATTGCTTTTCTACAAAGAGCGCAAGAGCCTTTGCTGCTCTTTTAAGCCTTATGAGAGGGGCCAATCATCTCTTGGCCTTACTCCCAAGTCATCCTTTTTGCTTCAGCTGCTCTTGCCTTCTGGCAGCTCTTCTCATGTGTGCACTAGGAAAAGGCTCCTCCTGTTCCTCTGCCTCTCTGCTGTCAACCTTTGGAGGTTCCAGAGTCCGCACATCACTCCCAGATGGCCCTGGCCCCATCTCTGCCTCTGACGCAGAGCCCTCATCTGAGCCTTCCCCAGACTCCAGGACTGGCCCATTGTCCTCCCCAGCCTCCTCACTGTCTGGCTGCGCTGCCAGTTCTGTGGGCTGCTGGCAGAGCACAACACAAAAGACCCTGTGTGTCTTTGGGCCAATCACCAGGAGAGGTGAATTCTAGTTCCACCTTAGGCACAAAAGATATTGGGTGATTTGGGGCCAATCATCAGGAGATGCTAAGTTCTAGTTCCACCATAGAAACAAAAGCTCCTGGGCATCTTTCAGCCAATGACCAGGAGAGGTGAATTGTAGTTCCACCTTAGGCACAAAAGCTGTTGGGTGATTTGGGGCCAATCACAGGGAGTGGTGAGTTCTAGTCCCACCTTAGACATGAAAGCTGGCTGAGTGACTTTGGGTCAATCACCAGGAGATGGTGAATTCTAGTCCCACCTGAGGCATGAAAATCAGCTAAAACAAATCTGTATCGGTCATGTGGATTCTATACATAGCTATTCCAGATGCCTGCTATTTCCCCCTTAAAATGGTTGAAAATATCCCAGGATTAATTTAGGTTCAGTTTTCCACCAACAAATCCTTTCAATGGTATCTGTTCTTTGAAGGCATCAAGATTAGAACACCTTTTGACCAAGATGAAATAATGATTCCTAGCTTAGGGTGGGGAGTTGGACTAGAAGGCTTCCAAAGTCCTAGGATTCTATGTTCCTGCTATGACTGATCTTAGATTGTTAATGTTAATTATGTTAATCAGAATACAGCTGGAAGGGTCCTTGGAGGTCTTTTAGTCCAACCCCTTGCTCAAGCAGGAAACTATACCAGTCCAGACAAGTGGCTGTCCAGTCTCTTCTTAAAAACCTCCAGTGATGGAGCACCCACAACTTCTGGTGGCGAGCTGTTCCACTGATTAATTGTTCTAATTGTCAGGAAATTTCTCCTTAATTCCAGGTTGCTTCTCTCCTTGATTAGTTTCCATCCATCGCTTCGTCTCCTGACTTCAGATTCTTTGGGAAATAAGTTGACCCTTCTCTTCTTCGTAGCAGCCCCTCAAGACTGCTATCATGTCACCCCTAGTCCTTTTTTTCTCCAGACTGGCCATACCCAGTTCCTGCAACTGTTCTTCATATGATTGTGCTCAGGTGCTCAAGAGCATTGCATGGTTATATTTGCCAAGACGGTTGCATACAGTAGCTGAGATGGGCAGCTGGTCACATCTGCTTCCTGTTACAGAAACAGGGATTAGAGTTGAAAGTCAACATGATCACAAGAGCGGCATCTGCCTGAACAACAAAAACAGCCCTGTGTGTTTTGAGACTGCTTTGCGATTCTCTTTATAAAACTAAAAAGTTCTGGATTCCTATCAACAGCTGCATTCCATGCCAGTTGGGATAATAAAATTGGAGGATAAACAGCAGAATGACCTCGCCTAAGACTATTCTTTATACTGTTAAAATGCATTATTCTTTATTCTGTCAAATGCATTATTCTTTATTCTATCAAATGCATTATTCTTTAGTCTGTTAAATACATTATTCTCTAGTCTGTCAAATGCATTATTCTCTAGTCTGTCAAATGCATTGTTCTTTATTCTATCAAATGCATTATTCTTTAGTCTGTTAAATGCATTATTCTCTAGTCTGTTAAATACAGTATTCTCTAGTCTGTCAAATGCATTATTCTTTATTCTATCAAAAGCATTGTTCTTTAGTCTGTTAAATACATTATTCTCTAGTCTGTCAAATGCATTATTCTCTAGTCTGTCAAATGCATTGTTCTTTATTCTATCAAATGCATTATTCTTTAGTCTGTTAAATGCATTATTCTCTAGTCTGTTAAATACAGTATTCTCTAGTCTGTCAAATGCATTATTCTTTATTCTATCAAAAGCATTGTTCTTTAGTCTGTTAAATGCATTATTCTTTAGTCTGTTAAATGCATTATTCTTTATTCTATCAAATGCATTGTTCTTTATTCTATCAAATGCATTATTCTTTATTCTATCAAAAGCATTGTTCTTTAGTCTGTTAAATGCATTATTCTTTAGTCTGTCAAATGCATTATTCTTTATTCTATCAAATGCATTATTCTTTATTCTGTCAAATGCATTATTCTTTAGTCTGTTAAATGCATTATTCTTTAGTCTGTTAAATGCATTATTCTTTATTCTATCAAATGCATTATACTTTATTCTGTTAAATGCATTATTATTTATTCTGTTAAATGCATTATTCTTTATTCTGTCAAATGCATTATTCTTTATTCTATCAAATGCATTATTCTTTAGTCTGTTAAATGCATTATTCTTTATTCTATCAAATGCATTATACTTTATTCTGTTAAATGCATTATTATTTATTCTGTTAAATGCATTATTCTTTATTCTGTCAAATGCATTATTCTTTATTCTATCAAATGCATTATTATTTATTCTGTTAAATGCATTATTCTTTATTCTGTCAAATGCACTATTCTTTATTCTATCAAATGCATTATTCTTTATTCTGTTAAATGCATTATTATTTATTCTGTTAAATGCATTATTCTTTATTCTATCAAATGCATTATTCTTTAGTCTGTTACATGCAAAAGGCCAGGCTAAACCACCAGCTGAAATGCAGGGATAAAAATTAGAAAATCTTATGATAAAATAGAAGGATTAGATTTTTTAAAAAAAAAATTAGTTCAAAGGATGCTTAAAATAAACACAGGTAGACGACTTATAACCGTTCGTTTAGTGACTGTTCAAAGTTACGAGAACAGTGGAAAAAATGATTTATGATCGTTTTTCAGACTTAAGACCATTGCGGCATCCCCATGGTCACATGATCAAAATTCAGATGCTTGGCAAATGACTCATATTTATGACGATTGCAGTTTTCCATGGGTCACGTGATCACCTTCGGACAAGCAAAGTCAATGGGGAAGCCAGATTCACAACTAACAAATGATTCGCTTATCAACTGTGGCAAGAAAGGTTGCAAAAGGGACGAAATTCACTGGACAAATGGCTCACTTAGCAACATAAATTTGGAGATCAACTCTGGTGGTAAGTCGAGGGCTATCTGTATAAAAGGGAAAGCAGTGGTTTTCCTTTAAGGTTTAATGGATAAAGTGTTTGAAAGAAAAGTTGCAAATTTGTAAATTTGTTTATATATACCATGCTCAGCTGAGTCGCACGATCATCAGAGGCTTTTTTTTTTTTTTTTTACTTTTAAAAGCATTTTTTCTACAACCTCTTCCGACGGAAAAATGCTTTTAAAAGTAAAAAAAAAAAAAAAGCCTCTGATGATCGCGCGGCTCAGCTGGGATCGTCAGAGGCTTTTCAAAGCATTTTTTTCTGCAACCTCTTGACTGAAGAGGTGGTTAAAAAAAATGCTTTGAAAAGTCTCTGACGATCCCAGCTGAATTGCCTGATCGGCAGAGAGGCTTTTCAAAGCATTTTTTAAAAAGCCTCTCTGACGATCCCAGCTGAGTTGCCTGATCGCCAGAGGCTTTTCAAAGCATTAGAAAAAATGCTTTGAAAAGTTAAAAAAAAAAAAGTTGGCCACGCCCACCCAGTCACTTTACCCACCCCACCAAGCCACGCCCACAGAACCGGTAGTAACACATTTTACATTTCACCCCTGGTACGAAGGATAGTAAATATTATAGAATTGATAGAGAGGGCAAAATTGAATGTTCTAACATAAAGAGAAGTCTCTACAGCAATGATGGTTAACCTTTTCCGGACTGAGTGCCCAAGTGTGCCTGCGCATGTGCAAATGCATGAGCACCTGAAAGCCAAAAATGCAATGTGCACACACCCTCTGCACATCCCCCCCGCCGCTGTGCATGTGCACGCTTCTCCTGCACACTCCCTGCCCCTCACGCATGCGCTTGTGGCCCCCTGTACGTGCTCCTCCCCCCACACAAGCTGTTCTGCCCCAGCTCCAGATTCCCAAGGATTGTGACACACACCAATGGTCCTTATCAAAGTTATAATGTACCAAGAATAAACAAAGTCCGGCAAAGGTTGGCAACCAGCCCAGAAAACAAGATACAATAAGACACTCACTCTCCAAAATGCTCTGTAATAATTACACGTTGTTTCCAGCAAGAAATTACTAACTGCTTGCGACTTAAATAGGCTAAGGGAGTGGCCAATTATCTTCAAACCTTACTCTCAAGGAGACCTCCTCCTCCTGAGTAGCCACTCCTGCCTTTTGGCAGCCCTGCGTGCTCGAGCATTGAGGAGAGGCTCCTCCACTTCGCTCTTTCCACTTGAAGGAGCCTCCGGAGGTTCTGAAGGCCCTGGCTGAGTCTCTGCCTCTGGCACCACATCCTCTTCAGCCTCCTCGCTGTCCGATGCGAGATCTGGCTGCACAGGCTGCTGGCGCGACCCCACACCAGCCTTCTCATTGTCAGGATCAGCCACGATCCACGCAGGCCGCAGGCGGGCCACAACACATGCACGGCAGAGACCCAACAACCAGTTGACCGGCGTGAGACATGCACGCATGCACAGCAGAGCTGAACTGGGGTGATGGCTCGCGTGTCCACAGAGAGGGCACTGCGTGCCACCTGTGGCACACGTGCCATAGGTTCGCCATCGCAGCTCTACAGTATCTAATTTTGTCTGTCTTTGGGAACCACTTCTGGAGTTTTTTGCTTGCAAGTGAAAAATAAAATAAAATTTTGGTTTTAGGTTTTGAGGTCTAGTGTGACTTTGTGGTGCTAGAAATGGCTTGAAACATTTAGAAATGAAAAGCAAAATTGAAGTTGGAATTTGTGTGTGTATATATCCTATTGCGCTAAAAATAGAACTCTTTCTTTTCTTTCTTTTTTCTCTTTCTTTCTTTCTTTCTTTCTTTCTTTCTTTCTTTCCTTCTTCTTCTTCATTCCTTCCTCCTTCCCTCCCTTTTTCTTTTCTTTCTTTCTCCTTCCTTCCTTCCTTCCTTCCTTCCTTCCTTCCTTCCTTCCTCTTTCTTTCTTTCTTTCTTTCTTTCTTTCTTTTTTTCTTTCTTTCTTTTTCTTCCTTTCTTTTCTCTCTCTCTCTCTCTCTCTCTCTCTCTTCTTTAACTTGCTTAACTTTTATTTCTATTTGTATTTTAACATAGAATAAAATTTAATAAAATATTAATGAGAGAGAGACTGAGGAGAGAGAGAGAGAGATTTTCTGAGTCTCTAAGGACATTTTGGTCAAGATAGTCGTCCTTAAGATGAACTGAAACATGACACTTGCTTTAATTTCCTGGGTCATTTAGAAGTAATCAGAAAGCAGATTTTTGTTAAGGAATAGGACTTTCAGGGTAAACTGGCAGTGTGGGTTACATTTTGATGTCTTTTAAAATGGATGCTGGAGGAATTTTACCACTAAAAATTCAAATCTGAAACGGAGAAGAATTTCTTAGACTAACGTTTAAGTAGAATTTAATTACCCATGAGCGTTTCCACTCTCTTAAACTTCTAATGCATTTTTTTTCCCCTGGTTAACACAAGTATCAAAACCCATTCAGAAATGCATATTCTGCCCTAAAACAGACCTTTTTTGTGTGTGTGCATTTAAATGTAATTTTAAAGCAGAAATGGGTTGGAAAGGGTTTATGGATGAACATGTCTAGAAGAGACAGTAATTTGAAATACTACCAATTCAACCATTTCAACCAAAATAATCAAGTCCATGAGATATATTTCTAATATAGTGCTTTATAAGTAGCTGGGTTTTTTTTTTTTTAAAAAAATCAAAGCTTTAGAAAAGGCCCCAAATACCGCAGCAAAAATTTTCAATACAATCTTTTATACTGGCTGGAAAATTCTGGGAACTGAAGTCCATCTTCATCTTAAGGAGTTGACTAAAGCAGACATCATCCTGATCCTCACTCACATCATTTTATTTTGAGGTCAAGTAGGCAAAGAGTTTGTACCAGCTCAAGTTTTCCAACCCTGGAAATTATCCCATTCATCCAAACAAGCGGACCTAAGGAAGCTGCTAGGTAATTTTCATTTACCTGGGGTCCTGGATGGTCTTTGAACTTGGTTGTTTTCTTGCAGATGTTTCATTAACCAATTAGAGAACATCATCAGTGCTGGAAGGTTTAAAGTTAGAGTGGGCCAAACAAACCATGTTCTATAGTTGGGTAATGAAACATCTGCAAGAAAACAACCAAGCTCTGGGATGACTTCTCCTCCTTCTCCTTCACTGTCTCTTTTCCTTCTCCTCTCTCCCCCATCCTTCTCCTCCTCCTCCTTCCCCTTCCCCTTATCCTGTCTCTCCCAACTTTCTCATTCTTCTTCTCTTCCTTGTCCTTATCTTTCCCCTTCCCCCTTTCCCTTCCCCCTCTCTCCCAACTTTCTTCTTTACTTCCTTGTCCTTATCTTCCTTCCCTCCTTTTCCTTTCCCTCCCTTTAACTCTCCCCTTCCCCTTATCCTCTCTCCCCCGTCCTTCTCCTCCTTCCCCTTCTCCTCTCTCTCCCATCTTTCTCGATGTTCTTCTCTGTCCTTATGTTTCCCCTTCCCCTTCCCCCTTTCCCTTCCCTCTCTCTCCCAACTTTCTTCTTTACTTCCTTCCCTCCTTTCCCTTTCCCTCCCTTTAACTCTCCCCTTCCCCTTATCCTCTCTCCCCCATCTTTCTCCTCCTTCCTCTTTGCCTCTCTCTCCCATCTTTCTCGTTGTTCTTCTCTGTCCTTATGTTTCCCCTTCTCCCTCCCCCTTTCTCTTCCCTCTCTCTCCCATCTTTCTTCTTCACTTCCTTGTCCTTATCTTCCTCCCATCCTTTTTCTCCTCCTCCTTCCTTTAACCCCCCCCTTCCCCTTCTCCTCTCTCCCCCATCTTTCTCATCCTTCTTCTCTTCTTTGTCCTTATCTTCCCCCATCTCTTCTTCCTCCTCCTGCCCTCCCCCTTCTCTCCCTTCTTTCTTCTTCACTTCCTTGTCCTTATCTTCCTTCCCTCCTTCTCCCTTCTCCTCTCTGCACCCCCCCCCACACCTTCTAACCCTGATGGTGTTCCCTAGTACGGTCACGCAAATGTCTGCAAGGAAACTCCCCCCCCCAAGCTCAGCAAGCACCAAGCAAAATTTGCGTCCCTTTCTGGATCGGGACGCCTTGTGCATGGTCACTCATGCCCTCGTCACTTCCCGCCTGGACTACTGTAATGCTCTACATGGGGCTCCCCTTGAAGAGCACCCGGAGACTCCAACTGGTCCAGAATGCGGCCATGCGGGTGATTGTGGGAGCGTCATGGCGCTCCCATGTAACACCTCTCCTGCGCGAGCTGCACTGGCTTCCGGTGGTCCTCCGGGTATGATTCAAGGTGTTGGTGACCACCTTTAGAGCGCTCCATGGCTTAGGACCTGGGTATCTATGAGACCGCCTTCTGCCACTGAGAGCCTCCCACCGGCCAGTACACTCCCACAGAGAGGGGCTCCTCAGGGTGCCGTCGGTCAAACAATGTCGACTGGCGGCCCCCAGGGGGAGAGCCTTCTCTGTGGGGGCCCCTGCCCTCTGGAAAGAGCTCCCCCCGGAGATACAGAGGATTCTGGATTTACGTACTTTCCGACGGGCCCTCAAGACTTTTTTATTTCAACAAGCCGGGCTGGCCTAACTTCTCCAATTGTTTAATTTTAATTTGAATTTTAAAAGGGGTATTTTAATTGCTGGGCCAAAATTGTTTAATATGTTTTTTAAACTCTTCTTAATTTTTTGTATTTTGTGTGTTTACCTTTGGCTGTTCACCGCCCTGAGTCCTTCGGGAGAAGGGCGGTATATAAGTTTAAATAAATAAATAAAATAAATAATAAATGTTCAATCGTGAGCTGCAACGTATCCTCTTCTACTGCAATCTTCATTTTCTATTTTACGACCGTCAGATCACAGAGCCAAATTTAGGGACAAGAATGGTATTTTTAGCCTCGCCTCCCCCTCCTCCACCCCCCCGGATAAGATTGGAAAGCGGTTGCAAAGAATAGCCATCCATTTCGCCCTTTTGTCTCTCAGTTGTCAAATTAATGAGAAAGCTCTTAAGCAGGTGTACCGTCATACATCCCTCAGAGTCCTGTTCCAAGTCTCACTCTTCTGCAGAGAACATTTGCTATATTTGGCAAAACCTGCCCGACATCGCTTCTCAACTATCTCGAGATATATATTTTTTCCTCATTCCGAAGGCGTTTGCCTTGTCTCGGGCAGTTTGCAAGGTCTTTGAAGCCAAGGTCACTTCCAAGCTTCTTCCCAACATCCAAGTCTGAAATTGCAAAAATCTTGACCTGCTCCAAGCCATTTAGTCTATTAAATCTCTTCTTTATTTTTTCTATTATTTTTTTTTTTAATCGGGATCTCACCGATCACTCTGGAAAGAGTGCAGAGAAGATCAACCAAGATGATGAGGGGACTGGAGGCTGAAACATACGATGAACGGTTGCAGGAACTGGGCATGGTTAGTCTAGTGAAGAGAAGGACCAGGGGAGACAGGATAGAAATCTTCCAATATTTGAGGGGCTGCCCCAGAGAGGAGGAAGTGGGTCAAGCTATTCTCCAAAGCACCCGAAGGCCAGACAAGGAATAATGGATGGAAACTGATCCAATAGAGATTCAACCTAGAAATAAGGATAAATTTTCTGACAGTGAGGACAATCAACCCGTGGAACAGAAGTTGTGGGAGCTTCATCACTGGAAGCTTTGAAGAAGAGACTGGACAGCCATCTGACAGAAATGGTGCGTGTAGGGTCTCCTGCTTGGGCAGGGGATTGGACTAGATGACCTACAAGGTCCCTTCCAACTCTATTAATCTGTTAAATATTTATCCAAAATAAAATAATGTTGTAAGTTATGTTTAACACACCTTCTTCCTCCTATTTTCCCCCAAAATAGGAGGAAGGGTTGAGTTAGGATGATAGAAAGAGAAACTGGCCCAAAGTCACCCAGTCACTTTCTTGCCTAAGGACTAGAACTCACCATCTCTTAATGATTGGTTCAAAGTCACCTAGCCAGCTTTCATGCCTCAAGCAGGACTAGAACTCACAGTCTCCTGATGATTGGTTCTTCTTTGGATCTGAAGATTGCCGTATGTTAGGGTTAAATTCACTAAACTAGCAAAAGAGAATGTTTGTAACTTGCGGTTGAAGTGTGGGGTCTTTGGTGCTCTCTGAAATTTGGTGATTTGCATTGCAGACATTTTATGACCCAACTACGTAACCTCATCAGTGCTAGAAGGGAGTGAGATTCCTTTCTTCCTTCTCCCCTTTCTTCCTTCTCCCTCCTTCTCCCCCTTTCCCCTTCCTTCTTTTCTCCCTTCCTTTGTTTCTTTCACACCTTTCTTCCTTCTCCCCTTTCTTCCCTCCTTCTCCCCTTTTCCCCGTTTCCACTCCCTTCT
Organism: Pituophis catenifer annectens; assembly: GCF_029215685.1. NCBI lineage: Eukaryota > Metazoa > Chordata > Lepidosauria > Squamata > Colubridae > Pituophis > Pituophis catenifer. The sequence goes on along the minus strand of NW_027256882.1, from coordinate 292,607,612 downwards.
TCTCTCCCACCCTTTCTTTCTTTCTTTCTTTCTTTCTTTCTTTCTTTCTTTCTTTCTTTCTTTCTTTCTTTCTTCTTTCTTTCTTTCCTTCCTTCCTTCCTTCCTTCTCTCCCACCCTTTGTTTCTTTCACACCTTCCTTCCTTCTCCCCTTTCTTCCCTTTTCCCCATTTCCATTCCCTCCTTCTCTCCCACCGTTTCTTTCTTTCCTTCCTTCCTTCCTTCTCTCCCACCCTTTGTTTCTTTTACTCCTTCCTTCCTTCCTTCTCTCCCATCCTTTGTTTCTTTCACTCCTTCCTTCCTACCTACCTTCCTTCTCCCCTCCCTTCCTTCCTTCTCCCCTTCCTTCCTTCCCTCCCTCCTTCTACCCCTTTCCCCTCCATTCTTCTCTCCCTCCCTTTGTTTCTTTCACTTCTTCCTCCTTCCCTCCTTTTCTTTCACACCTCCCTCCCTCCCTCCCTCCCTCCCTCCCTCAAAAAGCCAGAATTTGAACAGACTTCCCAGGCACGTCATCCAAACCTTCTCTTCCCTCAGAACAATGCAATTGCGAGCGGCAAGCCGAATGTCACCTCATTCTCAAGTTCCAGCCCAGCCTTTTCCAACAAAACGGTGGCTCCCATTACCTTCTCAAGCCATTCTTGTCTGAAATGGTATGGGGTTTCCTGCCGGAGCAGAGGGTTGGGCTAGATGACCTCCAAGGTCCCTTCCAACTCTGTTGATTCTCTTAACTTTGCCTTGGCCTCGGAAGACTTGCCATAGCTCCTCCATCCCGGTGGCACCATAAATTAAGTCAAGTGGCTACAATGAACTTCCGTCATCCAAGTTCACTCCTTCTCTCTCTCTCTCTCTAACCTGGGGGAGACAAGGCAACCCTGGAGATTGTCAGGGTGCCAGGAATGCCATCTTTAATTGGTCCAAGAGAAACTTTATTACTCCTTAGCAAGTGCCCATGGTTGATTTCCTTCCCCCCTTTTCCCCATAACAAATTATCCTAATGATCTGACCCAAGACCAGATGTTAATTGCAATGGAAAGTAATCAATTTCCTTTACTGAGCATGGACTCATTTGCAAGGGAAGTCAGGGAGAAGATTCCTCCGGTCTTAATGAGCCAGAAGTGTCGGAAGCCTTCTGGGGGTCTGGTGTTTTGTCCAACTTGACTGCGACGCACCTGCTTTTCTTGATGAGATTTCCTTTTGGGTTTGATTGTCCTCCCCCATCCCTGATTTAAAGGCTTGGCGTGGCCCACTGGGAGGCAAAAGAGTGGATGTCCTAAGGTAGGGGAAGTGCCATATTTCCTTCCTTCCTCCCTTTCTCCTTTCCTTCCTTCCTTCCTTCCTTCCTTCCTTCCTTCCTTCCTCCTTTTCTTTCCTCCCTCCCTCCCTCCATCATTTTCTTTCCTTCCACCCATCCCTTGTTCCATCCCTTTCTTCCTTCTTTCCCTTCCTCCCATCCACTCCTTCCTCCTTCCCTCCCATCCTCCCTCCATTGTTTCCTTTCCTTTCCTCCTTCCTTCTTTCCTTCCTTCCTTCCACCATCCCTTGTTCCATCCTTTTCTTTCTTCCTTCCCTCCCTCCCTCCCATCCACTCCTTCCCCCCTCCCTCCATTATTTCCCTTCCTTTCCTCCTTCCTTCCTTCCTTCCCTCCCTCCCTCCCTTTCTAGTTTTCTTCCTCTCTCCCAATCTCCTTCCTTCCTTCCTTCCTCCCTTCCTCCTTTCCTTCCTCCTTTCCTTCTGTCCTTCCACCCATCCCTTGTTCCATCCTTTTCTTCCTTCCTTCCCTCCTTCCCTCCCTCCCATCCACTCCTCCCTCCCTCCCTCCATTGTTTCCTTTCCTTTCCTCCTTCCTACTTTCCTTCCTTCTTTCCTTCCTTCTTTCCATCCATCCCTTGTTCCATCCTTTTCTTCCTTCCTTCCCTCCCTCCCATCCACTCCTCCCTCCCTCCCTCCATTGTTTCCCTTCCTTTCTTCCTTCCTTCCTTCTTTCCTTCCTTCTTTCCTTCCTTCCTTCCACCCATCCCTTTTCCATCCTTTTCTTCCTTCCTTCCCTCCTTCCCTCCCTCCCATCCACTCCTCCCTCCCTCCCTCCCTCCATTGTTTCCTTTCCTTTCCTCCTTCCTACTTTCCTTCCTTCTTTCCTTCCTTCCTTCCACCCATCCCTTGTTCCATCCTTTTCTTCCTTCCTTCCTTCCCTCCCTCCCTCCCATCCACTCCTCCCTCCCCCCTCCCTCCATTGTTTCCCTTCCTTTCCTCCTTCCTTCTTTCCCTTCCTTTTTTCATACCTCCCTGTCTCCTTCATGGGGGGGGGGAGGAAGAGGAGGAGGAGGAGAACTGTGCAGTCCTTGCTGGTCTCTGAGCTTGGTTGTTTTCTTGTAGATGTTTCATTACCCAATTAGATAACATCATCAGTGCTAGAAGGGAGGGGGTTTATAGAGAGGAGGAGGAGGAGGAGGAGGAGGAGGAGGAGGAGGAGGAGGAGGAGGAGGAGGAGGAGGAGGAGGAGGACTGTGGGTTCCTTGGTGCTCTCTGAGCTTGGTGGTTTTCTTGCAGACGTTTCATTACCCATCTAGGTAACATCATCAGTTACCAAACTAGATATCATCAGTGCTAGAAGGGAGGCCAGCCAAGCCACCAGTATATAAAAAGAGCAATTCCCACTCCCTTCCTCCCAGCATTCCAAATATGGAAACGCACAAGAATAGGAAGAAGTTTGGAAATGCACAAGAACAACTCATAAGATGCACAAGATATAAAATGCACAAGAACTCATAAGAACAACAGTGATATTATTAGGACCCCAGAGGCTCATGTAGCTCAGAAAAAGTTATTTTCAGAATTTGGAGGAGAACAATTGTTATATATTGGCCTAACCATTAAATATCCCCTTGTATGTGATGACACTTCATCATCCAACGATATGACTGATAAAATTAGAAGAAGAAGAAAAAAAAATGTTATCCTGCAAAAATTGATCGAGCAAGATTTCAGTAAGAAAATTGGGGGGGGAGGTTGGATGTTAGGAGTGATGGATCAACATCAAGGAAGCTCAGACTGAAATGCTGGCTGAAGAATTAGAACTTCCAGTATTCACACGGGTTTATTAAACAGGTTACTCGACTAATGCATCCATGTTCAAAGTTCATGCAATGCTTTAAACAATCAGCTAACCAATGACCAACGGGCTTGCAAAAAATATATCGAACCAAACAAAGATGCCCAAGAATCAACTAGAACATAGAATAATAGAGTTGGAAGGGACATTGGAGGTCTTCTTGTCTAACCCTATATCATTTAAATAAATGGCTGTCCAGTCTCTTTTTGAAAGGCTCCAATGATGGAGCACCCATGACTTCTGAAGGCAAGCTATTCCATTGGTTGATTGCTCTCACCTTTAGGAAATTCCTCCTTAGTTCTAGATTGCTTCTCTCCATGGTTAGTTTCCATCCATTGTTTCTTGTCTTGCCTTCTGGTTCTTTGGAAAATAGGTGGACCCCCTCTTCTTTGTAGGAGCCCCTCAGATATTGGAAGATTGCTATCATGTCACCGCTGGTCCTTTTTTTCATTGGACTAGACATATCAAAATTCCTGTAACTCAGGGGTGAAATCCAGCAAGTTCTGACAGGTTCTGAAGAACCGGCAGCAGAAATTTTGAACCGTTCAGAGAACCGGTAGCGGAAATTTTGAGTAGTTCAGAGAACTCGCAAATACTACCTCTGGCTGGTCCCAGAGTGCGGTGGGAATGGAGATTTTGCAATATCTTTCCCCCAGGAGTGGGGAAGGAATGGAGATTTTGCAGTATCCTCCCCCTGTCACACCCACCAAGCCACACCACACCCACCAAGCCATGCCCACAGAACCGGTAGTAAAAAAAATTGGATTTCACCACTGCTGTAACTGTTCTTCATGTTTTAGCCTGCAGCCCCTGTTCATTCTTGTTGCTCTTCTCTGCACTCTTTCCAGAGTCTCAAAATCATTTTTTATATTGTGGTGACCAGAAGTAGATGCTGTATTCCAAGTGTGGTCTTACTAAGGCTTTGTAAAACGGTACCAGAACTTCACGGCACCAGCAATATTAGAACTAATTTGTTAGATACATACATAAATGCCACCCCTGATATTTATGACTGATCAAAATGAGACACTCCTTCCCCAGAAGGAGAAAGGGATAGTTGGAACAGGGGAATAGGGAACAGGAAATAACAGCAAAAATAGAAAACCTGAAGATCAGCAAAGGAACGGATGGCCTCATCTACCTGGGGCTCTGTTTTCACACATGACTGGTGCAGCCTTGCCTAGTTCATCATATGATCTTCATCAGTGAATTCCTACAGGAATGCAGCTCAGAAGAGAAACAAGGACAATTTAATTCAGCACCTTGGACAGCTCTCAAGGAAAGAGATGTTACCCTAGACAAGGGGTCGGCAAGCTTAAATACTCAAAGAGCCATTTGGACCCATTTCCCACAGAAAAGAAAACACTGGGAGCCACAAAGCCTGAGTGGGCGTGGCCAACTCGATGTCACTCACTTCCACCAGTCACATGAACCCCCCTTGCCATGCCTACCCAGCCGGTCATTAGGGCAGAGAACCAGTTGTTAAAAAACACTGGGAACCACAAAAACCTTTTGACATATCTCTCTCTCTCCCCTCCCTCCCTCTCCCCTCCCTCTCTCCCCCCTCGCTCCCTCTCTCTCTGTATCTCTCTGTCTCTGCCCTGGCCGCTTCTCCATCCCCCACCATTGCCGTTACCTTCTCTGGCCAGGCGAGGAGTGACTGGGAGGGGCGGGCAAGGGGCAGGGGCAGCCAATGGTGGGATCACCTGACAGGGAGCCACAGCAGAGGGCCCAAAGAGCTGCATGCAGCTCCGGAGCTGCAGGTTGCTGACCCCTTCCCTAAACCTTGATTTCCATCCACATTTGAGCCCAACATTTCTGTTGCTAAGAGAGACATTTGTTCGGTTGAGTTTTGCCCCCTTTTAACAACCTCTTTTGCCACAGTTGTTAAGTGAATCGCTATGGTTATGAAGTGAAACTGGCTTCCTCATTGCCTTTGCTCATCGGAAGGTCACAAAAAGGAATCACACGACCCCGAGACACTGCAACCATCATAAATATCAGCCAAGTATCTGGATTTTGATCGTGTGACCATGGGAATGTGGCAATGGTTGTAAGTGTGAAAAACGGTCATAAGTCCCTTATTTTCAGTGCCGTTGTAATGTTTGGAAGCCAAGAAATATTGTTCAGCTTCTCCCTGTGTCTCTGAATGACCTTACAAGTCCACAATGTTGTGACATTGATGGAGTCATCCCCTAAAACGACAACCTGTTTCTCTTTCTAGCCTGCTGTACCAGATCCAACAGAAACACAAAGATAGGTGACGATAAAAAAAGCATAATCAAATGTCTTGGGGCAATGCAATTACTCTCAGACGGGGCATAAAAATAACTGTGAAATAAATATGGAAATCAGGCAGAAAATATAATCAAAGGAATTTGTCTAACAGAGGACAATGTTAATACAGAGGGAAAAAAATCTTGTACAAAAAAAAACAAAAAAAAATTAAGCTGGCAATGCACCCAGAACAAGACACCAATTCAATTCAGAGTTCCCTTCTGCAAAAGTTATTTCATCACGTGAATAATTTACTATATAATGATTGATCGCTTCAAAACAATAGAAACTTCTCAATAGAATGTTCTTTAGCAAACTTGATCAACATAGTTTAAATCATTTGCTTTCAATATTATATTTGCATCCAACTTTTCCTCCATTCTACAGTTCAGTCTAGAAGTATCTCAAATATATATATATATATAATCTCCCATGGCAATACAGTCCATATTTTAATTTTAGGAAAAAGTATTTTTTTTCATGCCTTAAAAGAGTTACAAAGTTCATATTCATAGATAAAGGATCTCAAGATATATATATACTGCTCAAAAAATAAAGGGAACACAAGCAGAAGACATCCGAGATCTGAATGAATGAAATAGCCTTATTAAATACTTTGTTCTTTACATACAGCTCAAACAACTAAAGGGAACACAAAACTACTCTATGGAGAGAGAGAGAGAGAGAGAGAGGGAGAGAGAGAGAGAGAGAGATTCTCAATCATCCAGGCCTCTTGCCCCCCAACAATCTGGGTCCTCATTTTACCCACCTCGGAAGGAGGGAAGGCTGAGTCAACCTTGAGCCAGTCAGAATCAAACTTCTGGCAGTTGGCAGAGTTAGCTTGCAAGACTGCTTTCTAACCACTGTTCATCCACAGCTGTCTGTCTGTCTGTCTGTCTGTCTGTCTGTCTATCTATCTATCTATCTATCTATCTATCTATCTATCTATCTATCTATCTATCTATCTATCTATCGCAATAACATTCGCACTTAGACTTATATACTGCTTTACAGCCCATTCTAAGCGGTTTACAGAGTCAGCGTATTGCCCCCAACAATCTGGGTCTTTATTTTACCCACCTCAGAAGGATGTAAGGCTGAGTCAACTTTGAGCTGGTCAGAATCGAACTCCTGGCAGTGGGCAGAATTAGCTTGCAACACTGAATTCTAACCACTGTACCACCACAGCTCTTCAACGTGTTGGGTTGAAAGGAGAGAAGAGATTATTGTTGAGATCTACACACACGAATCTACTCAACTAACTGTCAGTGCTAAATGGGTTCTATGTAAAGGTCAACAGAATTCAAGAAGGGTTCGACTTGGGTTTCTTGGGACAACGCAATGACTCCAAGCTAATGACGCATTTTACTCCACCCTCCAGTTCTGCCTCTTCTCCTACGAAAGCGATTTTAGAAGTTCGCAAAAGGGGGTCCCATGATCCCAGAACACTGCAACTGTCATAAATATGAGTCAATTGCCAAGCTTCTGAATTTTGTTCACGTAAACATGGGGATGCTGCAAATGTGAATGATGTTCATAAGTTACTTTTCCCGGTGCCATTGTAGCTTTGGGCGGCCACTAAATGAATCGTTGTAAGTCGAAGATTAGCTGTAGACAATTTTCAGGTTAGGACAATAGGTGTTCTGTCCCTGTCTCACACGCACACACACCAACAGACGTCCAAGAGTTAAAGACCAGCCGGCAAAATCCTTTTCCTTATGATAACGGAACTTGGGAACAACCTAGTGGCTGCCTGCCAAGAGTTTATTACTTACAAAGAGGAGAAATAACTTCTCCCCGCTTCTGGTACATCAAAGGAAACAGCTCAATAATTACAGACTCAATCAAGTCCAGAGATAATCCAGCAAAGTCTATAGCAAAAGTCCGGTAATGTAGAATGGCGTGGAAGCTTTCAGCTTTGTCTATCACAGAGTCTGAATGGCCACCTCACCCCCTTTTATACCCTGTGGGGTGTGGTCCAGTGACTCATCTTAATCTCTGGCACACCTTTTCTTCTGTTGCGCACGCTTATCTCTGCGACACTGCCAAGGATCCAGCCAAGACTCATTACCCTCATCACTGTCCACCTGTGGCTACGTGGACATGCTTGGCCCCGGCCCTATCTCTTGCCCTTCGGCGGACACCGAAGGCATTGCCAAAGAGGAGGGTCCTGGAGAGGGAGGCCTTGCCAACTCCTATCCTTCACTCTTGGAGTCCTCTCCTGCCAATGACACAGGCTCAAGTAATGGAGCCACAACAATAGGACTCTGTGTTGTGAAGCAGCTTGCTTTAAATGCCACCGTTTGTAAGCATACAAGGGATTGTACTGTTGTGACCTAGGCCCAAGTAATTATTACCAGACACAATCAGTCCTAAACAAACATATTTTATTAGAACAGCTGAGAATTACTTCATTCCCAGTTTAGTCCAAATTAAGTCCAAAACAAATTCTTCTTAAACAGCATTCGGCCTTATCACCAACCTTATTACCTAGAAACAAATGTAGCAAGACAAATATAGCAACGTTGCTTTCCTACAAAGATCCCAAGAGCCGTTGCTGCTCTTTTAAGCCTTCTGGGAGGGGCCAATCATTTCCTGGCCTTATTCCTGAGTCGTCCCTTTTGCTTTAGCTGCTCTTGCCTTCTGGCAGCTCTTGTTGTGGCCCGCCAGCGGCCTGCGCGGATCGTGGCTGATCCCGACGACGAGGAGACTGGTATGGGGTCATGCCAGCAGCCTGCACAGCCGGCGCTTGCATCGAACAGCGAGGAGGCTGAAGAGGATGTGGTGCCAGAGGCAGAGACTCAGCCAGGGCCTTCAAAACCTCCAGAGGCTCCTTCAAGTGGAGAGAGTGAAGTGGAGGAGCCTCTCCTCAATGCTCGAGCACGCAGGGCTGCCAAAAGGCAGGAGTGGCTACTCAGGAGGAGGAGGTCTCCTCGAGAGTAAGGTTTGAGGATAATTGGCCACTCCCTTAGCCTATTTAAATCGCACGCAGTTAGTAATTTCTTGCTGGAAACAACGTGTAATTATTACAGAGCATTTTGGAGAGTGAGTGTCTTATCGTATCTTGTTTTCTGGGCTGGTTGCCAACCTTTACCGGACTTTGTTTATTCTTGGTACGTTATAACTTTGATAAGGACCGTTGGTGTGTGTCACAATCCTTGGGAATCCAGAGCTGGGGCAGAACAGCTCTTCTCATGCGTGCACTAGGAACAGGCTCCTCTTGTTCCTCTGCCTCTCTGCTATCCGCCTCGGGAGGCTCTGGAATCCACACATCACTCCCCGATGGCCCTGGCCCCATCTCTGCCTCCGACGCAGAGCCCTAATCCGGGCCTTCCCCAGCCTCCAGGACTGGCCCATGTTCTTCCTCAGCCTCCTCACTGTCTGACTCCGCTGCCAGCTCCTCAGGCTGCTGGCGGACCACAACACGTACACTCTGTGAAACGGAGACCAAACACAGCAGATATCGCTGACACGCTGCATCATTTTTGCACACTTCTGGAGACCTTTGACACATATACGGTGGTAAGATTAGAAGGCTAGGCTAGCTAACTTTTATTACCATTAATAACATTGTGTTTTTTTTTAAAAAAAAAAGTATGCAGAGATAATGAGGCAGATCAAATCTCATGCTTCAGGTTGCAAGTTTATTGCCACCGGGGTCAGAGAAGGTGTCTCTCTTCAGTAGGTCAACACTTGGGATACGGAGTGGCATTTTTTTTTTATTCTGTTATTAACCTTATTTTATTGGATACAGTTGGGAGCTTCGTGGGAACTTCAGAGGAAGCTAATATAAAAATTGTTGGACACCAACAAAACAGTGGAGATCACCCTTCAGGTGTTGGTATACTAGAAAAGGCCAGAATCCCCAGCCAGACTCACAGTAGGGGATAACCGAATAACAGAGTTGGAAGGGACCTTGTAGGTCATCTAGTCCAACCCCGCGCCCAAGCAGGAGACCCTATACCACTTCTGACAGATGGCAGCCCAGTCTCTTCTTGAAAGACTTCTGAGATGAAGCTCCCACAACTTCTGAAGGCAACTTCTGTTCCACGGGTTGATTGTTGTCACTGTCAGAAATTTTCTCCTTATTTCCAGGTCGAATCTCTCATTGGTCAGTTTCCATCCATTATTCCTTGTCTGGCCTTCAGGTGCTTTGGGGATGATGGTATAACAAAGTTGAAAGGGATCTTGAAGTTCTTCTCGTCAACACCTCCTGCTTAGGCAGGAGACCCTGTACCATTTCAGACAAATGATTGTCCAATCTCTTCTTTAAAATCTCCAGCGGGTGGAAACTAATCAAGGAGAGAAGCAAGTTAGAAATAAGGAGAAACTTCCTGACAGTTAGAACAATTAATCAGTGGAACAACTTGCCTTCAGAAGTTGTGAATGATCCAACCCTGGAAGTTTTTAAGAAAATATTTGTCTGGAGTGGTGTAGGGTTTCCTGCCTAAGCAGGGAGTTGGACTAGAAGACCTCCAAGGTCTCTTCCAAATCTGTTATTCTATTCTATTCTATTCTATTCTATTCTATTCTATTCTATTCTATTCTATTCTATTCTATTCTATTCTATTCTATTCTATTCTATTCTATTCCATTCCATTCCATTCCATTTTCTATTCTATTCTATTCTATTCTATTCTATTCTATTCTATTCTATTCTATTCTATTCTATTCTATTCTATTCCATTCCATTCCATTCCATTCCATTTTCTATTCTATTCTATTCTATTCTATTCTATTCTATTCTATTCTATTCTATTCTATTCTATTCTATTCTATTCTATTCCATTCCATTCCATTCCATTCCATTCCATTCCATTTTCTATTCTATTCTATTCTATTCTATTCTATTCTATTCTATTCTATTCTATTCTATTCTATTCTATTCTATTCTATTCTATTCCATTCCATTTTCTATTCTATTCTATTCTATTCTATTCTATTCTATTCTATTCTATTCTATTCTATTCTATTCCATTCCATTCCATTCCATTCCATTCCATTTTCTATTCTATTCTATTCTATTCTATTCTATTCTATTCTATTCTATTCTATTCTATTCCATTCCATTCCATTCCATTCCATTCCATTTTCTATTCTATTCTATTCTATTCTATTCTATTCTATTCTATTCTATTCTATTCTATTCTATTCCATTCCATTCCATTCCATTCTGACTGTTGTAAGTTGAAGTCTATCTGTTTAGACTGTTCAGAGACCTGGATGATTGTCTAATCTGATCAACTTGGATGACAGAGTATTGATATAATATTGGCCCAGACTACCAATAATAGAGAAATCAGCGATCCAACACTACAAAAGAATCTCTATTTCCCCAAAGCAAAAGAGATTTTCCTGCGAATGGTCACCTCCAAAATAGCAGATTTTTCAGAGCGTTCAGCCTTCGTGGCTGAGAATCATCCCAATCATTTGGTAAGCTTGTGTGAGTCATAGTTGTTAATTTTTGGGGTTTTTTTTAGAGAAAGGTTGTAAGAAGCATTTTTTAAGAAACTGGCGAAAGATCTCACCAGTTTAGTTTATTATTCATCAGCTGCCAACCAGATCTTTCTAGAAAACCCACAAGCAAAGTATGAAGACATTAGCCTGTTTGTACTCAGCGGTTAGCATTAAGATAAACTATCCGAGCATATGGATAATTAAATATAATTATTGTGATGAATAATTATTCCTGTTTCTGTCCTCCGGGCTGTTTTTCACCCAATTCCTTAGATGTTTTACATCATCTAATCTTTGCACGGTGTCTAGATTTTAGGAGCAAAGGGATCCCTATCTCAGAAACCACCAAAAGACTTTTGCAACCACGTGGCAACACCGCAGCACACGAGGCAACCAAATTCATCCAAAACATTGTAGGTTCACAGAATATAGAATAATAGAAGGGACCTTGGAGATATTCTAGTCCAATCCTCAGCTCGAGCAGGAGACCTTTTGCCATTTCAGATAACTGGTTGTTCAATCTCTTTCTGAAAGCCTCCAGGGATGGAGCATCCAGAATTTCTGAAGGAAAGCTATTCCTCTGGTTGAATCCTTTCTATTCCTTTCTCTTGAATCACCTGGGGACATTGCATCACCCAGCAAGCTTCAACCAAGCCTGGGACTCAGACAGCCTACGAAGTTAGCAGTGACCCTCCAACAACAACCAATAGAATACATTTATTTATTTATTTATTTATTTATTTATTTATTTATTTATTTATTTATTTATTTATTTTTTATTTATTTATTTGATTTGATTTGATTTGATTTCTATACCACCCTACTCCTGAAGGACTCAGGGCAGTGCACAGCCAAGCAATAAAACACATACGTACAAAATTTAAAAGTAGAATTAAAATCAAATTAAATAGTTTTGGCCCAGACAAATTAAAACCCCAAACTATTTAAAACCAGTTTTAAAATTTGAATATATAAAATACTAAAAGATATTTAAAATTTTAAAAATCTTTTATAAAAGAGGGAGAAAATTAGGCCAGGCCCGCCTGGTGAAATAATAAGGTCTTTAGAGCACGGCGGAAGGTGCGCAGATCCGGGATCCTCCGTATCTCTGGGGGGAGCTCGTTCCAGATAGTAGGTGCCCCCACAGAGAAGGCTCTCCCCCTGGGGGCCGCCAGTCGGCATTGTTTGGCCGACGGCACCCGGAGGAGCCCCTCTCTATGGGAGCGTACTGGCCGGTGGGAGGCTATTGGTGGTAGCAGGCGGTCCCGCAAGTACCCAGGTCCTGAGCCATTTCTTGTACAGGAACAGGAAGCTCAAGGGCGAGGCCCAAGAGAAGGTATAAATAACCCTCACTCTCCACTCCATGTGGTCAGCTACCCAGAATCACAGGTGCCTCGGTGGTTCTGTTTCACCATTAAAACTATCTTTCCAAACAGCCTCCATGTTTCCAGTGTCTTTCTCCCTGCTTGGAACTGAACCAGATGGATATTTCTTCCAACAACATGGACAGATTTAATCTTTGTTTCAACAGGGAAACTGCGAGCATCCTAGATCAAGCCAAGTCCAAAAACATTAGGGAATTGCTGGAAAGCTGGAACTCGGACAAATCAGCTATCGACAGGCACATAGAGATAAACAACATCTACATACCACTCAAACGAGACAATCAAAAAGCCCAAAAGGAAACAAAAAGATGAACCAAAAATGCCTCTTGGCCAGTAATCAACACACCGATAAGCAGTTTCCTTAGCTTACATTAAATCCACAGAAATGACTCCTCTTTGAGGCCGGAAATTGCGAGTCACAAGAAAAAGTGGAATCTCCACCATTCAGGACAAGTGATCGACCAGGACACTTCAATCATCAAGAGAAAACCATTAATCACATTGGAGATTCTCAGTCATCCAAGTCATGGTTGTCCCAAAGGGGCTTTTTCAGGAGGCAACTGGACTTTCTGGTTTTGTTTTTCTTTGAAGACATTTCGCTTCTCATCCAAGAAGCTTCTTCAGCTCTGACTGAATGGCGGAGAACGGGATTCCATTCCGACTTACCACAACACTGGAAAAAAGTGGCGTATGACCATTTTTCACACTTACAACCGTTTGCAGGATCCCCAGCGGTGACATGATCAAAAATTCAAACTCTTTGGCAACTGTCTCTTATTTATGACGGTAGCAGAGTCCCCGGGCTCCTGTGATTCCCCTTTTGTGACCGTCTGAAAAGCCAAGTCAAGAGGGGTGGGGGAGCCAGGTTCACTGAACAACCGGGTTGCTAACTTAACAAGTGCAGGGATTCCCTTAACCCCTGTGGGGAGAAAGGTCGTAAAATGGGGGCAAAGCTCGCTTAACAACTGTCTCACTTAGCAACGGAAATGTTGGGCTCAATTGTGGTGATAAGTGGAGGACTACCCATCTCACTCTCTCCCTTCCTTCCTTCCCTCCCTTCCTTTTCTTTCTTTCTTTCTTTCTTTCTTTCTTTCTTTCTTTCTTTCTTTCTTTCTTTCTTTCTTTCTTTCTTTCTTCCTTCCTTCCTTCCTTCCTTCCTTCCTTCCTTCCTTCCTTCCTTTCTTTCTTTCTTTCTTCCTTCCTTCCTTCCTTCCTTCCTTCCTTCCTTCCTTCCTTCCTTCCTTCCTTCCTTCCTTCCTTCCTTCCTCTCTTTTTCTTTTTCTTTCTTTCTCTCTCTTTCTCTCTCTTTCTTTCTTCCTTCCTTCCTTCCTTCCTTCCTTCCTTCCTTCCTTCCTTCCTTCCTTCCTTCCTCCCCTCCCTCCCTCCCTCTCCTCCCCTCTACCTCCCTCCCTCCCTCTTTTCTCTCTCTCTCCCTCTCTGTCTCCTAAGCTTTTAGCTGTTAAACTTGTTTTAATTTCTTTATGGTAACTCCCTTGATTTTTTTTTTTATTGTTCAGCTTTATATTCTGAATTTTGTTTTATTGTTGTAAGCTGCACCTGTGCTTATATAAGCAAAAAAGAGGAGGCATAAATTTAACACTCCCAATGCTATATAATACATATCTCGGAGCTTCGAGGTGGAGCAAGACGAAGGAAATCTTAAAATGAGGAATATCGGTGGAACATCCTTTTATTTTTTTAAAACCATCCAAGTTCTCTTTATAAACTTCCACCCAAATGCAGTTTTTTTTTCTTTTTTTTCTTTTTCTTTTTACACAGAATTGCCACTGAAACTTTGTTCAACAACTGCAACAAGAAAGTTAGTACCATGAGGCAGAATTCACTTAACAAATGTTTTGCTTAGCAACATTAATTTTGGGCTCCCTTGTGTTTCGCAGCCGAGGACTACCTGTATACCTCATCTACTCTCCTTCATTGCCACAATTTTATTTTCAAAGTTCACCGCAAGGTAGGAGATTAATCCCTAAATTTCATCTCTCCCTCCCTCCCTCCCTCTCTCCCTCTCTCTCTCTCTCTCTCTCTCTCTCTCTCTGTCTCTCTCTTTCTCTTTCCTTCTCTCTCTCTGTCTGTGCGTGTCTCTGTCTTTCTCTGTCTTTCTCTTTCTCTCTTCCTCTCCTTGTATGTGCATCTCTCTCTCTCTCTGTCTGTCTCTCACTCTCTCTTCTCAATAGCACTTAGACTTATATACCACTTTACAGTGCTTTTAAAGCCCTCTGTAAGCAGTTTACAGAGTCAGCCTCTTGCCCCCAACAATCTGGGTCCTCATTTGACTGACCTCGTAAGGACGGGAGGCTGAGTCAACCTTGAGCCTGGTGAGAACTGAACTGCTGGCAGTCGGCAGAATTACCCTGCAGTAAGGCATTCTAACCACTATGCCACAACAGCTGATGGAAGGAAGATAAGGAAGAAAGATAAGGAAGGAATAACAATAGCACTTATATACCGCTTTACAGTGCTTTACAGCACTCTCTAAGCGGTTTATAAAGTCAGCCTCTTGCCCCCAACAATTTGGGTCCCCGTTTTATCAACCTCGGGAGTATGGAAGGCTAAGTCAACCTTGAGCCTGGTGAGATTTGCACTGCCGAATTGCAGGCAGCTAGCAGTCAGCAGAAATAGCCTGCAGTACTGCATTCTAACCACTGTGCCACCATGGCTCTATCTCTATCTCTATCTCTATCTCTATCTCTATCTCTATCTCTATCTCTAATCTCTACCTCTATCTATCTATCAATCTATCTATCTATCTATCTATCTATCTATCTATCTCTCTAGCCATCTATCTAATCATATCTATCTAGCCATCTCTCTCTCTCTCTCACACACACACACACACACACATACACACCAAAGCAGCTATATTCAAACTTGATAAATTTGTTAGCACCCTTCCACCTCTGCTCTCCGGCTGCCTCTGAAAACTCGACACCTCTCCAGTCACAAAGTCAGATTATAAAGGTATTACGAATGCAGTAAAAAAATAAAATGGAAAGGAAGTGAGTAGACAGTAGCTTGCGATGGAATAAATAAAAAGCAACTGCCTAGGATGATGAGGCTTTTAGCCAGGGAAGCTTACAACTAAATGTAGGGCTGGTGGAGAAAGTAAATCTGTCCGTGCCCTACTTTCTCCTTCGTTTAAATGGAATAAAAGCCAAGAGACATGATGTCATAAAATTATCCTCCCAATTAAGCATCGTCTCTCCGTCGCTGTCTGTCTCCCTGTCTCTCTCTCTCTCTCTCTCTCTCTCTAAGCTGACTTGCATTCTCAGCCTGGTAGATGGACACAACCTCTCAAAATTGCCTGGACGGCTCTGTATTGTCGGCTGGAGAGGAGGAATGAAGGCAGTGATTGAAAACAGATTCTAATTAATGATCTTAGTTAATTGGATGCTGGCCCAAGCATTTTAAGGTCCTTCCATTTTTCTTTGGAGAAGTTTTTGCTCCGGAGAAATTCTAGAGGACTGGAAATCACAACAGCAGCGATTTATCAAACCTTCTTTCTCAAAAGTCCCATCCTAGGATGAGCCTACAGTGTTGGAAGGGACCTTGGAGGTCTTCTAGTCGAGCCCACTGCTCAAGCAGGAGATCCTATACCATTCCAGACAATGGTTGTCCAACCTCTACATCAGAATAGAGCCGGAAGGGACCTTGGAGGTCTTCTAGTCCAGCCCACTGCTCAAGTGGGAGACCCAATATCATTTCAGACAAATGGCTGCCCAGTCTCTTCTCGAAAGCTTCCAGTGATGGAGCACTCACAACTTCTGGAGGCAACTTCTGTTCCACTGGTTGATTGTCCTCACTGTTAGAAAGTTTCTCCTTGGATAAACAATTTTATCTAATAATCCATTTTAGTTAGCTAGTTCATCCTGTGGATAAACCATTTGAAGTAGGATCAATGCTTCAATAGTCCCATCCTAGGATGAGCCTACAGAACAAAAGAGTTGGAAGGGACCTTGAAGTTCTTCTAGTCCAACTCCTTCTCAAGCAGGAAGCCCTATGTCATTCCAGACAAACGGTTGTCCAATCTCTTCTTAAAAACATCCAGTGTTGGAGAATTCACAACTTTTGACTGATACGTTCCACTGATTAATTGTTCTCACTGTCAGGAAATTGCTCCTTAGTTCTAAGGTTGCTTCTCTCCTTGATTTGTTTCCATCCGTTGCTTCTTGTCCTGCCTTCAGGGGCTTTGGAGAAGAGGTTGACCGCCATCCTCTTCTTTGTGACAATCCCTCAAATGTTGAAACACTCCTATCATGTCACCCCCAGTCCTTCTAGATATACCCTCTATCCATACCAGCGGAATGGAAGTTGCCTTCAGAAGTTGTGGGTGCTTCACCACCGGAGGTTTTTAAGAAGAGACTGGACAGCCACTTGTCTGAAATGATCTGGGATCTCCTGCTTGAGCAGGGGGCTGGTCTAGAAGACCTCCAAGGTCCCTTACAGCTCTGTTCTGATTCTGAAGATTCCCCTCCCTTTCCGGACCCAGCCAAACCTCAGCGTGCAGTGGGTAGGTTTCAAAATTTTTTACTACTGGTTCTGTGGGTGTGGCTTGGTGGGTGTGGCTTGGTGGGAGTGGCTTGATGGACATGGCAGGGGAAGGATACTGCAAAATCCCCATTTCCTCCCGCTCAGCTGGGACTCAGAAGACAGAGAAGAGATACTGCATCCAGTTTTGCTCACTGTGTTATAAAAAAGATGTTCTGTGGGCGTGGCTTGGTGGGCGTGGCATGGCTTGGTGAGGGCGTGGCTTGGTGGGCGTGACAGGGGAAGGATATTGTAAAATCTCCATTCCCTCCACACTCCAGGGGAAGGATACTGTAAAATCTCCATTCCCACCCCACTCCAGGGGAAAATTATTGCAAAATCCCCATTTCCTCCCACTCAGCTGGGACTCAGGAGGCAGAGAATGGAGGGGGGGCGGGGCCAGTCAGAATTTTTACTACCGGTTCTCTGAACTACTCAAAATTTCCGCTACCGGTTCTCCAGAACTGGTTAGAACCTGCTGAAACCCACCTCTGTCAGCGTGTCTCTCTAAGCGTCTGTCTCCCTTAAAGACAGAGCGGTGAATTTTTTTTTTTCCTCTCCCTGGCTCAGCATTGTTTTGTGCAGGTGTGCATTTTGCAAACACCAAATCAGCACCAAAATGTTCCTGTTAACATTTATCACCCCTTCCCCTTAGTCATCAACAGCCCCCAAGCTCCCTTGGGGAACGCCATGATAATTCAGTCAAAGTTTTAGCACCGGTCCCTGGGGGTGGGACTCCGATTATAACAGCCACACAAAAAGAAAAAGAAAAGAGACTCAGACAGAGAGAAGTCAAAGCAAGGTAAACCTTATTGTTTTGTTTTTCCTGTTTTTTTTTTTTTAATTTGATTTATATGCCACCCTTCTCCGGAGACTCAGGGCGGCTTACAATGCGTTAAGCAATAGCCTTCATCCTTTTGTATATTTATACAAAGTCAGCTTATTGCCCCCACAAACTGGGTCCTCAATTTACCTTCCTTAGAAAGGATGGAAGGCTGAGTCAACCTTGAGCCTGGTGAGATTTGAACCTGCAGTAATTGCAGGCAGCTGGTCTTAATAACAGGGTGCTTTAGACCACTGTACTACCAAGGCTCCTTTTTATGGATGCAGTCTAGGGCTTTATTTAATTGTTTCATCCGATCGCATCCTTTCCTCGCGGATACAAAGATCCCCAGCATTCACAACAATGAGCATATCCCAAAGGTGCTTTTTTCCAAGATGCAACTGGACTTTGTTTTTTTTTTTGGAAGACGTTTCACTTCTCATCCAAGAAGCTTCTTCAGCTCTGGCTGGATGGTGGGGAATGGAAGGATTTATACTCCTTGAAGGCAGCTGGTCATTTGGTGTTGGTGACCACCTTTAAAGCGCTCCATGGCTTAGGGCCGGGGTATTTACGAGACCGCCTTCTGCCGCCAATAGCCTCCCACCGTCCAGTACGCTCCCACAGAGAGGGACTCCTTAGGATGCCGTCCGCCAGACAATGTCGGCTGGCGACCCCCAGGGGGAGGGCCTTCTCTGTGGCGGCGCCCACCCTCTGGAACAACCTCCCCCCAGAGATACGTACAATAACAGACCTCCAGATTTTTCGTCGGGCCCTGAAGACCTATTTATTTCAACTAGCTGGGCTGGCTTGAGTTAAATTTTAAATTGATTTTAAATTGGATTGTTTTAATTTACGGCCAAAATATTTAATTATTTTAAACTGTTTTTAAATTTTGTGTGTCCTGTTTTTTACTTTGGCTGTTCACCGCCCTGAGTCCTATTTGGAGAAGGGCGGTATAGAAATGGAAACAAACAAATAAATAAATAAATAAATTTGCATCCTTTTTAGAGAGCCTTTGAGACCAACTTGGAGGATTATCTGTGTCCTCAGGATCACCCGAGTGGTGCAAATGGGTGTGGGGCCCCCTTGGCTACAATATGTTTTTCTCTGCCCTGTGTCTCTTCCCTGTTTGCATGAACCGGTAATTATGGCCAGCGGCTGTCCAGTCTTTGCTTTAAAATCCTCCAGTGTTGAAGCATTCACAACTTCTGGTGGCAAGTTGTTCCACTGGTTAATTGTTCTCCCTGTTAGGAAATTCCTCCTTCGTTCTAAGTTGCTTCTCTCCTTGATTAGCTTCCACCCATTGCTTCTTGTCCACCCAGGTGCTTTGAAGAATAAGTTGACCCCCTCTTCTCTGTGACAACCCCTCAAATACTGAAAGACTGTTATCATGTCCTGCACACACACACACACACACACACACACACACACACACACACACACACCAGGTCCTTCTTTTCTCTAGACTAGCCAAACCCAAATCCTGCAACCATTCTTCATATATATTTCAATCTTCAATCTTTTCATCATCTTAGTTGCTCTTCTCTGCACTTTTTTTTCCAAAATCTCAACATCTTTGGACAAAATAGTGCAAGATCGGAATGATTGGAGAGACACATAGAATCGTCAAGAGTTGGACACGACTGAATGGAATAACGTCATCATTGTGCAAACACACAAACACACAAATAACCCCCCACACTCCTGCAGTTAGCTATGCCAGGCTTCCAAGTTGCCCATCGCTCGACAACACAACATAAAACCACTAAAAGTAAAGTTGCTTTTTTTTAAAAAAAAAAAAGCTTAGTAACCTTTGAGCATAAATGAATAGCATTAGGAGGTAACAATGCTAAGTAATCCGTGCCTTCAAAAGGCATGACTAAGTCAAGGGTAATTCTTCTTTTTAGAAGAGCTATAAATAACTCCTTTTCTTGACTGGAAATTAACGGAGAGTCATAGGCACCACAAAGCGAGGCTCCAGCAAACAATCACAGTCGTGACACGACCTTATTGATCTCCCCAATTTATAGGTTTGACCCCCAGAAAGACGCAAGACTTGAGATGCATCGAGCCACTCAAGCCACGTCAAAACTTAAGGTCAAGGTTAACGTTAAAGATAAAGGACAAAAAGAAGATTCAGAATATATTTTTTTTTAACTTGGGATTTGTTTTACCAGTCGTTAGATAATAAAGGTAGAAATCAAAAGTTGGAAGAATACCATTATGTACAAGTAAAGAATGTTGTTGTTGTTATTATTATTATATTACTTTTATCCATTAAACATGAAACTCAAGTCAACTGACCATTTAAATATGTATCACAAATATTATTATTATTATTATTATTATTATTATTATTATTATTATTATTATTATTATTATTATTATTATTATTATTATTTCAATTTATATACCACCCTTCTCCTATTGGACTCAGGGGCGGTGCACAGCCAAGGATAAAAACAAACCAATACAAAATTTAAAATCAATTAAAAGAATTATACAGCTTTGGCCCACAATTTAAAACAATCCAATTAAAACTCAATTTACACTTAAAGGCTAAAAAGCTGAAAAGACCTAAAAAGGGGGGGGGAGGTTCACGCCAGCCCTGCTTGATGGAAAAGAAAAGTTTTTAGGGCACGGCGAAAGGCCCGGAGATCTGGTATCCTTCGTATCTCCGGGGGCAAATCATTCCAGAGGGCAGGTCAATATCATTGACTGGTGCTGATGGTTGATACGGGTTGCTGCCAGCGTCCTAGGTATCAACCAAGTACCTTCTTAAGATGTACGATGTTCCGAGTAGCACAGTTTTTTGCAGTTCCGCTGGTGTTATTGTAGGAAGCTGAAATTTCTTGATGTGTTTTGTAAAATTCTTGGACATGGTACCAAGTTCCCCAATGACAACGGGTATCACTGTTACATGTTTTCATCCATAGCCATGTAGTTTCAATGGCCAGGTTGCGATATTTCGTGATTTTTTTTCCAGTTCTTTTTCTTCGACTCTGGCATCTCCTGATACCGCGATGTCAATAAATTATATGTTTCGGTTTTCGACAACTGTGATATCTGGCGTGTTGAGTTCCAAGTGACGATCTGTCTGTATTCGAAAGTCCCACAAGATCGTCACCTTCTCATTTTCTATAACTTTTTCCACTTTATGTTCCCGTGACTTTTTGGATACAGGAAAGTCGTATTTTTTACATAATGACCAGTGGATTAATTTAACAACTTGGTTTTGTGTGAATTATTATTATTATTATTATTATTATTATTATTATTATTATTATTATTATTATTATTATTGTTGTTGTTGTTGTTGTTGTTGTTGTTATTGTTGTTGTTATTTAATCTTTAGTGAGATTCATAGCCTTTGAGGCTGGTTAATAGCTCAGCAGCTCGAGTCCTAACCAAGGACCTAGGAACTGTTAAGGTATCGTCGGAGGATGTAAGCTGTTCCGAGTAAGGTGGTTTTTTGTAGAGTCAAAATGTTCAAGTCCAGCAAATTTAGAATTTCTAAATAGCGGGGTAGCCCTTTGGGTATTGCTCCAAGGGCTCCAATTACAATCGGGACAACGCACGATTTCTTTTTCCACAGTCGCTCAACTTCAATTTGTAAGTCCCGGTACTTTGTGATTTTTTCTTGCTGCTTATCTTCAATCCGTGCATCACCAGGTATTGCAATGTCAATGAACCATACTTTTTTCTTTTCAACTATTGTTATGTCAGGTGTGTTGTGGACCAAGTGCCTGTCAGTCTGAATCCTAAAGTCCCACAAGATCTTGAGTTTCTCATTCTCTAAAACTTTCTCAACCTGATGTTCCCAGTGGTTTTTGCTGTACTCAAATCCAAACTTCTGGCACAATTTCCAGTGAATGATCTTAGCAACACGGTCATGGCGTTGTAGGTAGTCAGTTTGTGAAATTTTGCTGCAACAACTGATCAGATGATTATTATTATTATTATTATTATTATTATTATTATTATTATTATTATTATTTAAAACATCTGCTTGGCACATAGACCATACCCAGCCCACTTGGCTAAATAATGAGCCTTAATTTGCCTTAAGTTGTACAATCCCTGACAGTGGGCTGGTTCAGGAACCAGTCAAGTGCCTTGTGTGACTATAACTTCTGGCGCACTGAAGTTTCTTTGAACCAACAGCAACATCTCAGCATGTGCGCAACTGCAGTTCCACCACTAAAAAGAACACGCCACTCGCTAATGTCTCTCCATATTATCTTTGTCATCATTATGGCAATTGTCAAGAAAATGCGACTCGCTCGGCACCCGGCGGGGAGCAGAGAGCGGAGGGACGCAACGACGACGGTTCCCGGCAACCTTCCCCTTTCTCGCATTAAACTTGGCTTCCATTTACATTTTAATGATGCTTGATGTCTTCGGTACACCAGCCGTTTACTGCCATCTCTTTAAAGTTAATCGTTTTGGTAATGGGTAACTCTGACGCTGCAAATTAGGGCTGCCCAGAAGTAACCTTTGCCATTTCCTGCTGGAAGAAAGGGAAATGTGCTACGGCCTGCGGAGGGCGGCGGCAGGAGGCAAGATAAAGTCAGGGCTGGTGAACAAAAGGTGGGCGAAACGGTTGTCTTCTCTGAGTGGAGGTGCTTGGCTTCCAAAATGCCTCTTTGTGCAGTCACGATGGGATGAAGTTACCCTAAGAAAGGATGGAAGGTAGAATGATGGCAGGTTCATGATTCATTGGAGTCCACCTGAGTTGGGCAGCCAATAAATTTGAATGAATGAATGAATGAATGAATGAATGAATGAACGAACGAACGAATGAATGAATGAATGAATGAACGAATGAATGATATCTGAGCTCTCCACCAAAGGTGGAGAGTGATATCTAATCACAGTGCATATAAGTATTTCCTACATTTATGATTTTAATGGTAAGACATCCAGAGTCACTTTTTTTTAGAGCTGGGAAAGAAAGGAAGGAAGGAAGGAAGGAAGGAAGGAAAGAAGAAAAGAAGGAAGGAAAGAAGAAAGGAAGAAAAAGGAAGGAAGGAAATGGAAAGACGATGGAGGGAGGGAGGGAGGGAGGAAAGAAGAAGGAAGGAAAGAAGGAAGGAAGGAAGGAAAGAAGGAAGGAGATTGGGAGAGAGGAAGAAAACTAGAAAGGGAGGAAAAAAATGGAAAGAGGAGGGAGGGAGGAGATGGGAGGGAGGGAGGAAAGAAGAAGAAGGAAGGAAAGAAGAAAGGAAGGAAGGAAGGAAGGAAGGAAGGAAGGAAGGAAGGAAGGAAGGAAGGAGATTGGGAGAGAGGAAGAAAACTAGAAAGCTAGGGAAGGAGGGAGGGAGGAAGGAAGGAAGGAAGGAAGGAAGGAAGGAAGGAAGGAAGGAAGGAAGGAGATTGGAGAGGAAGAAACTAGAAAGCTAGGGAGGGAGGGAGGAAGAAAGAAGGAAGGAAGGATGGATGGAAGGGGTCACGGGATCCAATTTTGCAACTTTCTGACCAGCAAAGTCAATGGGGAAGGCAGATTCACTTAACAACTGTGTGAACTAATTTAACAACCGCGGCCATTCACTTGACAATGGTGGCAAGGAAAGTCGTAAAATGGGGCAAAACTCACGTAACAAATTTCCCATCCCATCCCATCCCATTCCGTTATTTCATGTTTAAGAATGGAGTCGCTGGTAAGATTTCGAATAGGCAGGTTTCAACTTCACCTTATGAAACTTCCAATTGTTTTTCTCCAAAATTGGACTTGATAATTTTTTTCCCCCTAAGCTGGCCTCACCCTACACATTTCACACGGGCATTAAACTGATTTTTTTCCTCCGTTTGCCACAAAAGAACCAACGAAGGCAGTGGTGAAATCTAAAATTTGTTACTACCGGTTCTGTGGGCGTGGCTTGTTGGGGGGGGTAATGTCACTGGGTGGGCGTGGCCAATTTTTTTTTTTTTTTTTACTTTTAAAAGCATTTTTTCTACAACCTCTTTGGCCGAAAAAATGCTTTTAAAAGTAAAAAAAAAAAAAAAGCCTCTGCCGATCAGGCAACTCAGCTGGGATCGTCAGAGGCATTTAAAAGAAAAAAAAAAAGGATTTTTTTCTTTTAAAAGCCTTTGATGATCCCAGCTGAGCCGTGCGATCATCAGAGGCTTTTTTTTTACTTTTAAAAGCATTTTTTCCACCGAAGAGGTTGTAGAAAAAAAATGCTTTTAAAAATTAAAAGAAAAAGCCTCTGATGATTTTGTAGTTCAGCTGGCCGGGGGGGGGGCAGGGATTTTGCTACCGGTTCTCCGAACCACCCGCCTCCATCGCTACCGGATCGGGCAATCCGGTCCAAACCAGGAGCATTTCACCCCTGAACCAAGGTTATTAACGTTTTCCCTCTCGGACTAACACAGATGTCTGGCTAGAAATAGTGCGAGAGATGAAATTACTGTATGATCCGAAAAGAAACAGGAATTTGGTCTTTTTCCTCCTGTTTGTTCAAGATTAGACGCCATAAAAGCATCCTTTGAAAGAATATTGTGCAAATCCCAGCAATATATTATATGCTCCACTGCACGTTGACTTGTAATACAATATCAAGGCTTCAAGTTGAGCTCATGCAAATCATTTATTTTTTTTTTCTTGGCAGCGTTTTACAAAATTATATTGTTATTCTTTCTTCCAGTCTGTGTTTTGGATTTCTCTGTCTAGCCTGTAATCCAGAAAATTGTCAAGTAGTTTCCCATCTAAATCCTAACCAAGCTTGACCCTGCTTAGCTTCCTAAATGAGCCAAAGTTGGTTAAACATTATAATGTATTAAATCTGCTAGGAACCTTCCAGAAAGAACTGGAGGTGTCTACTCTAACAAAGAGAAGGTTTACGGGTGAAATGATAGCTACCTGCCGATATCTGAGGGGTTGTCACAGAGAAGAGTGGGGTCAAGTTATTCTCCAAAGCACCTGAAGGCAGGACAAGAAGCAACGGGTGGAAACCTACCAAGGAGAAATTCAACCTGACATTAAGGAGAAATTTCCTGACAGTGAGAACAATTCATCAGTGGAGCAGCTTCCCTCCAGATGTTTTGGGTGTTCCATCACTGGAAGAGATTGGATGGCCATTTGTCCAGAATGGTATAGAGTCTCCTGCTTAAGCAAGGGGGATGGACTAGAAGACCTCCAAGGTCCCTTCCAATTCTGTTATTCTGTTAAGTTTAGCATCTTAACAGAATAACAGAAGAGCCTGGTGGCGCAGCAGACTAATAGCCTGTTATTATCATTCAGCTGCCTGCAATTACTGCTAGTTCGAATCTCTCCAGGGCTCAAGGTTGACTCAGCCTTCCATCCTTTCTAAGGTAGGTTAAATGAGGACCCAGTTTGTGGGGGCAATAAGCTGACTTTGTATAAATATACAAAAGGATGAAGGCTATTGCTTAACACATTGTAAGCCGCCCTGAGTCTCCGGAGAAGGGCGGCATATAAATCAAATTAAAAAAAAAAAAATCTTGTGCCAATGTAGTTGTTAAAGCCTCTGCCTGATCTGATCTGATCTGATCTCCAGGTATGGTGGTTTTCTTGCAGACGTTTCATGACCCAAGTAGTTAACATCATCAGTGCTAGAAGGGGGTGGGGTGGGGGGTTGAAGGGTACTTTGGACGCCTGAATCCTAGAAAATGGGGAGACTCTAGAAAAAGTGCAGAGAAGAGCAACAAAGATGATTAGGGGACTGGAATTTTAAAACGTATGAAAAAACAGTTGCAAGAACTGGGAATGTCTAGTTTAATGAAAAGAAGGACTGGGGGAGACATGATAGCAGTCTTCCAATATCTCAGGGGTTGCCACAAGAAGAGGGAGTCAAGCTATTCTTTTTTTTTTTTATTGCAAAAGTTTTACAATTACATTTTCACCCCTTTCCCCCCCCCCCCCCCCCCCAAACTTCCCAACCTCCCTAACCCTCCCTAACCCTCCCCTCCCCCCCAGACTTCCCTATAATATACTCATAACTGGTAAAGAAAGATAAAAAAAAACACACAAAAAAAAAAACCCTTAATATGACACTTATGTAAAAACTTGAACCCCGCCCTCTCCTATATAGTTTTTCTTTTTACCTCATTACATTAAAATATTTCTAATACATTATTTTCAAATAAAAGCTATTTGATACTTTCTAGTTTGATATTTGTTCTGAACATATTCTATCCACCTTTTCCATTCCCATTCATAAGTCTCTTGTGAACAATCTTTTAAGTATGCTGAAATCTTCGCCATCTCTGCAAAACTGGCCATCTTCAAAGTCCATTCCTCAATAGTGGGCAAAGCTTCATTTTTCCAATATTTACCTGTCAACAATCTTGCTGCTGTTATCATATACAATATCAATTGTCAAGCTATTCTTCATAGCACCTGAAGGCAGGACAAGAAGCAATGAGTGGAAACTCATCAAGGAGAGAAGCAACCTGGAACTAAGGAGAAATTTCCTGACAGTGAGAACAATTAATCAGTGGAACAACTTGCCTCTAGAAGCTGTGAATCCTCCCAACACTGGAGGTTTTTAAGAAGATGTTGGATAAACATTTGTCTGAAGTGGTGTAGGGTTTCCTGCCCAAGCAGGGGGTTGGACTAGAAGACCTCCAAGGTCCCTTCCAGCTCTGTTATGCTGTTATTCCCTTTTTAAGTGGTTTATTTATGAGCAGATATTGATAGTGTACGACTACTAAATAAATAAAGGCAAAAGGGATGCAGTATGCTCCCTACCGGGGGTTGAAAAGCTCAATAAATTGCCTGCACATTGGTAGTTGTGACACATATTTTGAGTGACAGGGAGCCTCAGCAGAAGGGTGAAAGAGCCACATGTGGCTCCAGAGCCACAGATTGCTGACCCCTGCACTAGTGCAAGGGTGTCAAACTCAATTTCATTGAGGGCCACATCAGGGCTGTGGTTGACCTTGGGGGGGGGGACATGGGCAACTGGGTAGATGTGGCCAGTTGGGTGGGCGTGGCCAGCTTGGCGCCACTCCTCAGACTGCTGGCATGTTTCCTCTTTGCATTGGGTAGATTGGGCTGAAACGACGTGGGCCGGCCCCTTACATTTTCCAGGACAGCCCCATGGGTTGGATCTGACCACATCGTGGGCCAGATCTGGTCCATGGGCCTTGAGTTTGACACCCCTGCACTAGTGGGCCATTGCTCATAGGTTGGGAACCCTTGGACTAGAAGACCTCCAAGGTCCCTTCCAGCCAGAGATGGTATTCAGCCGGTTCGGACCAGTTCAGACGAACCGGTAGCAGCAACCGGACATAATGCCGTCCTATTTAGCCACGTTTTCAAGGGAGGGTGCATGTGTGGAAGGTGCGCGT
>NW_027256882.1:292564840-292580605 GCF_029215685.1 Pituophis catenifer annectens | reverse complement strand
TCATCAGCGTACTGATGGTACTTCACCCCGAAACCACGGATGATCTTGCCCAGCGGCTTTACATAAATGTTGAACAGAAGGGGCGAGAGGACCGACCCTTGTGGCACCCCACAAACAAGGCTCCTTGGGGTCGACTGCTGCCCCCCTGTCAACACGGATTGCGACCGGTCAGAGAGATAGGAGGAGAACCACCGCATAACGGTGCCCCCCACCCCCAGCCCCTTCAACCGGTGCAACATGATACCATGGTCGATGGTATCAAAAGCCGCTGAGAGATCTAACAGGACCAGGATAGAGGAACAACCCCTGTCCCGAGCCCTCCAGAGATCATCCACCAACGCGACCAATGCCGTTTCCGTGCTGTGCATTTCATAGCACAGTACATGGGTTTGATTGTTATTAGTCAGCCGGGTTAATCTTCTATAAGTGGATTTTTATGGACAAGAAGCAACGGATGGAAACGAATCAAGGAGAGAAGCAATTTAGAACTAAGGAGAAATTTCCTGACAGTGAGAACCATTAATCAGTGGAACAACTTGCCTCCAGAAGTTGTGCATGCTCCAACACTGGAGGCTTTTATGAAGAGACTGGACAGCCACTGGTCTGAAGTGGTATAGAGTCTCCTCCTCGAGCAGGGGGTTGGACTAGAAGACCTCCAAGGTCCCTTCCAACTATGTTACTCTGTTAAAAAACATTCATAAAACTCAGAATGATCCTCATTCCATATGACTTTCACCTTCACAAATGACAAACACACACAGGCGTGCCCAACTACATTTCAAAAAGAAGCTGTCGAATCCTGAGGACACCTGGATGGAAGATGGAAGAAGAGGGAACAGATACCCTATAATAAAATGAAAGGATAAGAGAACTGGAGGGTGGGGGGAATGACTTCTTTCCTTGTGAGATTTTGCTTCCTCTTGTAAGGAAAACAAAACAAAACAGAAATAAATAGCTGAAGGGAATCCAATGCCTATAGATAATTATTTAGCAAAACCACTGAGCCATGTTGTTGTTTGGCCTTTTTGAGGTCTGGCAAGCTTGTGAGAATGATTATCTAGACTACAGACACAGAGAGAGATATAAACACACATGTTGGGAAGTGTATCAGGAAGGAAGGAAGGAAGGAAGGAAGGAAGGAAGGAAGGAAGGAAGGAAGGAAGGAAGGAAAGGAAAGGATAGAAGGAAAGAGGGAGAGAAGGGGACAGGGAAAGAGAAAGGAAAACGTTATGAAAGTGAAAGGGAAGGAAGGAAGGAAGGAAGGAAGGAAGGAAGGAAGGAAGGAAGGAAGGAAGGAAGATATGGATGGGTGGGTGGGTAGATGGATAGGAGGAAGGAAGGAAAGATAACAGAGATGGAAGGAAAGTAGAGATGGAAGCAAGGAAGGTAGGTAGGTAGGTAGGTAGGAAGGAAGGAAGGAAGGAAGGAAGGAAGGAAGGAAGGAAGGAAGGAAGGAAGATATGGATGGGTGGGTGGGTAGATGGATAGGAGGAAGGAAGGAAAGATAACAGAGATGGAAGGAAAGTAGAGATGGAAGCAAGGAAGGTAGGTAGGTAGGTAGGTAGGAAGGAAGGAAGGAAGGAAGGAAGGAAGGAAGGAAGGAAGGAAGGAAGGAAGGAAGGAAGATATGGATGGGTGGGTGGGTAGATGGATAGGAGGAAGGAAGGAAAGATAACAGAGATGGAAGGAAAGTAGAGATGGAAGCAAGGAAGGTAGGTAGGTAGGTAGGTAGGTAGGAAGGAAGGAAGGAAGGAAGGAAGGAAGGAAGGAAGGAAGGAAGGAAAATATAGATGGATGGATGGGAGGAAGGAAGGAAGGAGGGAGGGAGGGAAGGGAAGGAAAAGGGAAGGAAAAGAAAACCTTTGAATAAAAATTAAAATATATGCAACAGTCACTACATTACCAAACCCAAATTACATTACTGCTTTAAGGACATGAAATACATTATTCATTGCTTAATTAGCAGGGAAAACACACTGTTTTTGTGTCTTTATGAAATTTGAAATTATAAATGCCTTAATTTTATTCCAACAGTAATTAGAAATAACTATTCTGTCCTTCCATCGTCTCCTCAAGACACTATTTATTCCAGCAGGCATTTAATTTATTGGGTTAAATCCTGTTTTCCTTCTTAAATCTGCCATCCAGCTTGTGTTTAATTTGCTGTGCTACTTTTTCCTTTTTTTAAAGAAAATAACTTTTTATTATGATGATTTTTATTTTAATTTGAGTTGCTCCTTACCCAGGGCAGGGTTTGTTGTTGTTTTTGGTTTGGAAATGGCAAGAAGGGTGCACATATGCTAACACAGAGAGAGACACATACACAAACACACAAACACCAAGGAAAGCCGCCAACTTTTGCTCCCAACCTCTGCCCGTCATTTATCTGAAATCATCTCTAGCAAATATATTCCACCCTACTTGAAACTAAATATATTCAGGATCAGATTACTATTATTTTTTTTTCTTCTCCTTCTTCTGGGACCACGAAGGAAAAAATCAAAAGTAAGGCAAGAGATGGCAGAAGAGATACAGGCAGCCCTCTACCTACACCAGTTCACTCGATGTTACAATGACCCTGACTTGTGACCATTTCCCCCACACTTATGACCATTGCAGCATCCCCATGGTCAGGTGACTTCCATTCGGATGTAAACTGTTTCACAGTTATGACCAGAGGTGGGATACACAAATTGTAGCAACCGGTTTGCCCAGCACCGGAAATGTGAGCATGTGCCATCCGTGCATGTGTGCGGCGCCATAAAAGGTGGCAATTCGCTCGTGCGCGCTGTCCACACATGCGTGCGATGTCAAACAACACGGCAATTCGCTCGTGTGCTCCATCCGGGCATCTGTGCGGCATCAAAACCAGAGCGATATAGGACGGGATTGCGTCTGGGTAAGTGGGCGGGCCTACCTGCAGATCGCAACTACCGGTTCGCCTGAACCGGTCCAAACCGTTTGAATACCACCTCTGCTTATGACGGTTGCAGCATCCCGGGGTCACCTGCAATGGTGAAATCATTTTTTTTTTTTACTACCGGTTCTGTGGGCGTGGTTTGGTGGCAGTGGTGTGGTTTGGTTTGGTGAGCGCGGCTTGGTGGGCATGGCAGGGGAAGGATACTGCAAAATCCCCAATCCCACCCCACTCCTAGGGGAAGGATACTGCAAAATCCCCATTCCCTCCCCAGTCCTGGGGGAAGGATATTGCAATATTTCCATTCCCACCCCACTCCAGGGGAATGCAAAATCTCCATTCCCTCCCGACTCCAGGGGAAGGATACTGTAAAATCCCCATTCCCTCCTTACTCCAGGGGAAGGATATTGCAAAATCCCCATTCCCTCCCCAGTCCTGGGGGAAGGATATTGCAATATTTCCATTCCCACCCCACTCCAGGGGAAGGATACTGCAAAATCTCCATTCCCTCCCCACTCCAGGGGAAGGATACTGCAAACTCTCCATTCCCTCCCCACTCCAGGGGGAAGGATATTGCAAAATCTCCATTCCCACCCCACTCCTGGGGGAAGGATATTGCAAAATCTCCATTCCCACCCCACTCCAGGGGAAGGATACTGCAAACTCTCCATTCCCTCCCCACTCCAGGGGGAAGGATATTGCAAAATCTCCATTCCCACCCCACTCCAGGGGAAGGATACTGCAAAATCTCCATTTCCTCCCCACTCCAGGGGAAGGATACTGCAAAATCCCCTTTCCCTCCCCAGTCCTGGGGGGAGGATATTGCAAAATCTCCAATCCCACCCCACTGGGGCCAGCCAGAGGTAGTATTTGCTGGTTCTCTGAACTACTCAGAATTTCCGCTACCGGTTCTCCAGAACCTGTCAGAACCTGCTGGATTTCACCCCTGGTCATGTGATATCTGTTTTGGTGACCTACTATAATCAGCAGTGGGGAAGCCAGGTTCACTTAACATTCTTAATTTAGCAACAACACTGATTTGCTTAACGACAGTGGCAAGAAAAATTGTAAAATGGGGCCAAAACTCACTTAAGAAAGTTCTCAACTCAGCGACATCCATTTTGGCTTCAATTGTCATCGTACATTGAGGACTACTTGTTTTTTTATTGCCTGGGCTGTGATGATCCAGAATTGCATCCTTTAAAAGCAAAGATTGGCCAAAATCCGTCAACTTTAAGCCTTGTGGACTTAAATTCCCAGAATTCCTTAGTCATGGCTGGCTGAGGGATTCTGGGAGTTGAAGTTCACAGGTCTCAAAAGTGCTCAGGTTTGGGAGACTTCGGCTTCAAAGGGTCTGCAAATGGCAATATATGGAATTTTCAGGATTCTAGTGACATTTCTCGCCCTGCTCCGGAGACTGTCACCATCATCACCCGGGTGTGAAGGGTTTTGATCAGAGTATTCAATTATCTGGCCCTAATTGAGGATTTGATAGGATAAAAGGTGTACTAATGGCTCCAGCAAAGGCCATGGGTGAACGACAAAGCAGTAGGGTTGAAAGACAGATACTGGGAAAGCCAGTTTTTCTTCTTTTTTATTTATTTTTTATTTTTTTTTATAAAATTTATAGGCCGCTCATCTTACCTCAGGGTAGCTCTCCTTCCTTCCTTCCTTCCTTCCTTCCTTCCTTCCTTCCTTCCTTCCTTCCTTCCTTCTTTCCTTCCTTCCTCCTTTCCTTCCTTCCTTCCTTCCTTCCTTCCTTCCTTCCTGCCTGCCTGCCTGCCTACCTGCCTGCCTGCCTGCCTGACTGACTTCTTTTCACTTCCTTCCTTCCTTCTTTTCCTCCCACTCTCTCTCTCTCTCTCTTTTTTAATTTGATTTATATGCCGCCCTTCTCCGGAGACTCAGGGCGGCTTACAATGCGTTAAGCAATAGCCTTCATCCTTTTGTATATTTTTACAAAGTCAGCTTATTGCCCCCACAAACTGGGTCCTCAATTTACCTACCTTAGAAAGGATGGAAGGCTGAGTCAACCTTGAGCCTCCCTTGGTTCCTTCCTTCTTTCCATTTCTTTCTTTCCTTCCTTGCACCCCCCTTCCTTCTTTCTATTCCTCCCTCCCTTCCATTTCTCCTTCCTTCCTTCTTTTCTGCCCTCTCTCCCTTCCTCCCTTCCTCCCTTCCACCCACCTCTTTCTTTTCTTCCTTCCACCTCCCTGCCTCCTTCCTTCCTTCCTTCCTTCCTTCCTTCCTTCCTTCCTTCCTTCCTTCCTTCCTTCCTTCCTTCTTGCCTGCCTGCCTTTTCACTCCTTCCTTCCTTCTTTTCCTCCCTCCCTCTCTCCCTCCCTTCATTCCTTCTTTCCACCTCTTTCTTTCCTTCCTTACACCTCCCTTCCTTCTTTCTAGTCCTTCCTTCCATTTCTCTTTCCTTCCTTCTTTTCCATCCTCTCTCCCTTCCTCCCTTCATTCCCTCCTTCCTTCCACCCACCTCTTTCTTTCTTTCTTTCTTTCTTTCTTTCTTTCTTTCTTTCTTTCTTTCTTTCTTTCTTTCTTTCTTTCTTCCTTCCTTCCTTCCTTCCTTCCTTCCTTCCTTCCTTCCTTCCTTCCTTCCTTCCTGACCATTTTTCACACTTACGACCATTGCAGCATCCCCATGGTCAAAATCAACTTAGCAACTGATTCATATTTATGACCTCTGCCATGTTCAAGGGTCCCCTTTTACGAGTTTCAGACAAGCAAAGTCAATAGGGAAGCCAAATTCACTTCACAACCGTGTAACTCACTTAATGACTGAAGTGATTCGCTTAACAACGGTGGCAAGAAAAGTCATAAAATGGATCAAAGCTCACTTAACAACTGTCTCGCTTAGCAATATAAATTCTGGGCTGGTTCGTGGTTGTAGTTCAAAAATTACCTGTATTATCATCATCAAATCACTTTAGAGGCCATTTTGTTCAGAATTCCATTTGCTGACGAAAACACCTCCCTTTTGTCAAAAATCATAATTTCATGGAAACTCTGATCTATTTGTAACACCCATGGATTTTCAGAATCTCATAAGACCCCCTCCCCCAAGTCTTAAATTTGCTTCTGTATTCTGAGTTTTAATTCCGATCGTTGTTCTTCCTTATTATGACTATTTTTTTTTCCCAAAAAAAAAAAAAAAAGTTGGACAACTTTTGTTGCTGGTTTTTTTTTTTTTTTCTTTTACCCAACTTTTTGAAAACTTGCCTGGGAAAAGCAGCTGATTACTTTGCAGTGGAAGTGTGCAAACTGTTAAATGAAGCTTTGGGAATCCAAGCTCATAAATCATAAAAGTGGGGCCGTACGTTCTTGCGTTTTAGCCGAGATTTAAATTCCTAAATGGCTTTTACAAGACCTATCAACAATGCCCTTTTTTATGATGATAAAAAAATAAAAATTAAAAAAAAATGAAAAGTAAACAGCAGCCAGAAAGTTGGAATTTGAAATTTGCCGGCTGGGACATTCCTCCGTTGGCCTCCCGCGCAAGCGAAGAGAGAAACGTTTGCAAAGCCATCTCTAAAGGGGAAACTGCCGAGAATTTGAAAAAAAATAAATATGTACGATTCTGCTTTGTTGCTTTGCGCACCCTCGATGTTTTTCAAAAAAAAAAAAACCACAAGAAAAAGAAAAAAGAAAGAAGAAGGAAAAATAAGGAGGGAGGGAGTCAAATTGCAAAAAAAAGAAAAAAGAAAGAAAGAAAAAAAAAAGAAAGAAAGGAAGAAAGAAAGAAAAGGAAAACCGGGACAGCCGTATTTGCATAAGAAAGGCAATCAACAACAACAAATTGTCATTGTGTTCATAGCTGATAATTGCAAAGATGACAACCAGAGATCCGTCTTTATTCTCGGCTCCCTTGGGCCGCCGGCTTCGCGGCGTTCGAGATAGAGAGGAAATGTGACTCTTGCCGACTTTGACAAAAAATAAAACTAAACTGGGCTTGTTTTCCCGAGGAGTTGGGAGGGGAGAAGCAGAAAAGGAAAGGAAGGATACATTAACTCACGGGCGGGAAGAAGACAGATAAATGCTTAGCCGGCAGGGAAAGACAGAAGGCAGGAAGTCCTTGACTTATGACGCTTCCCTTAGTGACTGTGCAAAGTTACAACGGCACTAGAAACAAAAGGGATCTATGACCGCTTTCCACGCTTATGACCGTTACAGCATCCCCCGGGGTTCAGGTGATTTACATACGGTTGCTTGACAACTGACTCACATTAATGATGATTGCGGTGTCCCGAAGTCATGGGACCCCCTTTTACGACCTTCTGACAAGCAAAGTCAAATTGTTCTGCCCCAGCTATAGACCCCAAAGAACGCAGCACACACAAAATCCGTTCAAACCTTAGTTTACTGAATAAACCAGTCTTTTACAACAATGGCTGTTAATTAATTGCATTAACAGCCGCCAAGAATTCAAAGAATAATAACTGAAAGCTGACTGTGGTTGGCAGAATGCCCAGAAGCAATTTGCAGGAAGCTGATAAGATAAGCAAGACAAGACATGAAGGAGAGTGAACTAAGTTGTTCCCTGCAAATTGCTTCAGTTGGCGTTCCTCCTTAAATAGGTTAAGGGACTGGCCAATTAGCCTGAAGCCTTACTCTCGAGGAGACCTCCTTCTGAGGATCCACTCCTGCCTTTTGGCAGCTCTGCGTGCCCGTGCATCGAGAAGAGGCTCCTCCTCTTCTTCCTCTTCACTTAAGGGAGCTTCTGGAGGTTCTGAAGGCCCTGGATGAATCTCCGCCTGTGGCATCACGTCTTCTCCAGCCTCCTCATTGTCTGACTCGAGTGCCAGCTGCACAGGCTGCTGGCGCAGCACCACACCAGCCTCCTCGCTGTCTGAATCAGCTACTAGATGCACAGGCCGCGTACGGGCCACAACACAAATGGGGAAGCCAGATTGTTGTGGCCTGTTGGTTGCCAGCCCCTCCAGCAGCTGAATCAGAGGAGGAGGAGGAGGAGGTGTGGGAGTCAGGGCCAGCATCAAGGCAAACAGAGTCCGAAGGGAAAGAGGGGATGGAGCTGGCAGAGAGAGAGAGAGAGACAGAGGCAGAGCCTGAGCCATCAAATGGAGAGTTATCAGCCCCCAGGTCTGGAGCTGGCTGATGAGGAAGAGGAGGAACAGCTGGGTCCAGAGCCTAATGCATGGATGCGCAGAAGGCAGAGGAGAGGAGAGCAGTGGAAATCTATGAGCCGGTCCTTGGGACGGAAGAGCCATCGCTGCTAGTGAAGCCCTTCCCTAGCTCTGGGGAAAAAAGGCAGGGGACGGAGATGAATAGATGTGGCAGACAACTATTCATCTTCCAGATGCACAGACTTGTTAGCCTGCGGTGAGAGAGAAACTTTTTGCCGGGGCTGCTGGCGCTCCTAATAAAAGAATCTTTAAGTTCACTTCAGAGGGTTTGTCGTGTTTGGGGAACTGGGTCAGAACACAGATTCACTTAAGAACTATGTTGCTAATTTATTTATTTATTCATTTATTCATTCATTCATTCATTCATTCATTCATTCATTCATTCATTCATTCATTCATTCAATTTATATCCCGCCCTTCTCCAAGTGGACTCAGGGGGGTGCACATAAAACACATATCAATACAAAATTTAAAATTATTAAAAGAATTAAATAACTGTGGCCCAAAAATTTAAAACATTGAAAACTAAAACCCATTTGACAATTTAAAAAGCTAAAAAGACTAAAAAAAAAAAAAGGGGGGGTTCACTCAGCCCTGCTTGATGGAAAAGAAAAGTAATGTAACAACCACAGTGATTCGCTTAACAAATGTAGCAAGAAAAGTAATAAAACAGGCCAAAACTCACTCAACACATTTCTCACATAGCAACATAAAAGTTGGGCTCAGTTGTGCTCCTAAATTGAGGACTCCCTGCAATATAATTGGAAGGAACCTTGGAGGTCTTCCCATTCAAACCCCTTCGCAAGTAGGAGACTCTGTACCATTTCAGACAAATAGTTGCCCAATCTCTTCTTAAGAACTTCCAGTGTTGGAGCATTCAAAAACTCTGGTGGCCAGTTGTTCCACTGATCAATTGTTCTCACTGTTGGGAAATTTCTCCTTAGTTCTAGGTTGCTTCTCTCCTTGGCTGGTTTCCATCCAAAGAACATGTCTTGGTCTTCTTCTGAAGAACCCACTTTCAGAGATGTTAGAAGGGGCAATTTAGCCTCCAGCCCCCTAATCATCCTGGTTGCTTTTCTCTGCTCTCTTTCCAGAGTCTCAACATCTTTTTTTATAATATGGTGACCAAAACTGGATGCAGGATTCCAAGGAATTGGGCATCTCTAGTTTAATTAAGAGGGACACGATGGCTCAGTGGCTAAGACGCTGAGCTTGTTGATCGAAAGGTTGGCAGTTCAGTGGTTCGAATCCCTAGTGCCGCGTAATGGGGTGAGCTCCCGTGACTTGTCCCAGCTTCTACCAACCTAGCAGTTCAAAAGCAGGTAAAAAATGCAAGTAGAAAAATAGGGACCACCTTTGGTGGGAAGGGAACAGCATTCCGTGCGCCTTTGGCGTTGAGTCATGCCAACCACATGACCACGGAGACGTCTTCGGACAGCGCTGGCTCTTCGGCTTTGAAACGGAGTTGAGCACCGCCCCCTAGAGTCGGGAACGACTAGCACATATGTGTGAGGGAAACTTTTTACCTCTTTTTAAGTTTAATCAAAAAAAGGACTAGGGGTGACATGATGGCCATCTTCTAAATGGAGCCTGGATAGCTCAACAGACAGAGCTCTGTAATTTAACACCAGCTGTCTGCAATTAAAGTAAGATCGAATCTCGCCAGGCTCAAGGTTGACTCAGCCTTCCATCCTTTCTAAGGTAGGTTAAATGAGGACCCAGTTTGTGGGGGCAATAAGCTGACTTTGTATAAATATACAAAAGTATGAAGGCTATTGCTTAACGCAATGTAAGCCACCCTGAGTCTCCGGAGAAGGGCGGCATATAAATAAAATTAAATACAATAAATAATAATAATAATAATAATAATAATAATAATAATAATAATAATAATAATAATAATTTGGGGGGGCTGCCACAAAGAAGAGGAGAGGGTCAACTTATTTCCCAAAGCACCTGAGGGCAGGACAAGAAGCAACGGGTGAGAAGGATTCTCTCAAGGAGAGAATCAACCTAGCACGAAGGAGAGATTTCCTGATAGCGAGAACAATTCATCAAGTCGAACAACTTGCCTCCAAAAGTTGCAAATCCTCCAACACTGGAAATTTTAAAGAAGTGATTGGATAAACCATTCGTCTGTGATGGATGCTGTCTCCTACTTAAGCAGGGGGTTGGACTGGAAGACCTCCAAGGTCCCTTCCAAACTCCGTTACTCTCTTATTCTGTTACAGCTTATCTTCTAAATCCAGTTTGCCGGAAAAGTGATTGCTTCTCACACGACTTCCCCAGGGGAATAAGAAAGAAACGGCGAGGGAGATCAAAGCCAGTTTTAATATTTTTATGAGGTCCTTATTTGCTTTGCCGTTCCCCTTTTATCCCCGACATCAATATTGCAGCGATCACAATGAAAAGAGAGGCAACGAATTTATGCCTTATTTTTAAGACTTCTTTCGTTTCCCCCCCCCAGTCAATTCAACATAGCTGCCTTTGGCAACGTTCCCACCCAATCTGGAGGGTTTTTTTTTCTTCGCTTCATTTAGATTTAAAGCCAGCTTTGAGTTAGGTGGGGTAGCCTATAAATTCATTTAATCTTAGCGTATTAGAGCTGCCATTCAAGTCGGAGTTGATAGGCATGAAGTTGAAAAACCAGGTCACTAAATAAACTACGTTCACTTCCCCCCCCCCCGAAGTGAAATGAAGGGTTAAGACAGTAAAAAAAAACAACAACCCAAAATTATATTTTTAAAAAAATCAGAAGATCCTGTGTTTTAGGACATAACAGAAAGGGAAAGGTAGAGCAGTAATTGTAATTCTTATTTAAAAAATCACAAAATAACCATCACTTCTAAGCACCTGAGAATACAATACAGGTAGTGCTCAATTTACGACCACAATTGAGCCCTAAATTTCTGTTGCCAAGTGAAGCATTTGTCCCACTTTACGACCAGGCTCACCACATTTGTTCAGTGAAGTCACCCAGTCAACTTTCTTGCCTAAAACGGGATTTGAACTCACCGTCTCCTGGTGATTGGCTCAAATTCACCAGCTGACTTTCATACCTAAGACAAGACTAGAACTTACCATCTCCTGGTGATTAGCCCAAAGTCCCCCAATTAACTTTCATGTCTAAAATGGGACTAGAACTTATCATCTCCTGGTGATTAGCCCAAAGTCATCCATCTGACTTTTATGCCTGAGATAGGACTAGAATTCACCGTCTCCTGGTGATTAGCCCAAATTCACCCGGTCAACTTTCATGCCTAAAGTGGGACTGGAACTCACCATCTCCTGGTGATTGGCTCAAATTCACCAGCTGACTTTCATACCAAAGGAGGGACTAGAATTCACCATCTCCTGATGAGTGGCTAAAATTCATCAGCTGACTTTCATACTTAAGACAAGACTAGAACTTACCATCTCTTGGTGATTAGCCCAAAATCACCCTGTCAACTTTCATACCTAAGGTGAGACTAGAACTCACCATCTCCTGGTGATTGGTCCAAAGTCACACAGTCCACTCTCTTGCCTAAAACAGGACTTGAAC
The DNA here is from genome assembly GCF_029215685.1 of Pituophis catenifer annectens. Classification (NCBI taxonomy): domain Eukaryota; kingdom Metazoa; phylum Chordata; class Lepidosauria; order Squamata; family Colubridae; genus Pituophis; species Pituophis catenifer. The sequence goes on along the minus strand of NW_027256882.1, from coordinate 292,568,994 downwards.
TCACCTGGCTCCTAGCCTGGTGACTTCACCCCAGACCCAATCAAGATAAATATAGATATTGCTTTGATTTATTAATCCCCATCCCACCTAGATATCTGTGTCAATCATGTTGTGGAACACTAGCATTGCTTTCCGTTTTAATAAAAATATAAAACTATAAACGCTGGAAACAAGGCCTGAATAAAATATAGAATTATAAATAAAAAACAAAAATTCAGAAAGAAGTATAGGTGGGGGAAAAAAATTACTGGCTTAGTAGAGCGGTTCTGTGTCATGCACATATTAAAACACATTTTTCGCAGCTGCAAAAATTGTATAATTTCCAGTGCATTATATCTCTAGGGATTATAGCCGAGCAGAAAAAGACTCCAACATCCCAACCAAAATTCCATAAATTGACGGTTTCCTTCAATTTCTTCAGGGAAGATTGCAGAAACCTTTTGCCATTTAATTACGTAGATTAGTCTGAGAAGATATTACAGGCCATCCTCGGCGTACAACCAGAGTGAATAAACCATAAATATGAGATCTCCTAAATATGCTGAGTGCTAATTCTGTCAACTCCGAAGCTGGCCCGACTGAGGCCATCTTGAAGACTTCAGGTTTGCCGCGATGGTGCTGAGGTATAGGGAAGGGGGGGGGAATAGAGATATCTGGGGTTTTGTAGCCAAAACAAAATAGTTTCCCCTTGAGAATCAAGGACATTCCCACAGCTGGCTGAAAAGAGGAGAGATTTCCAAGCAACCGGACAGCCTGCCTAGGTGGCTCAGTGGCTAAGACGCTGAGCTTGTTGATCAGAAAGGTCGGCAGTTTGGCGGTTCGAATCCCTAGTATAGGTCTCCTGCGTGGGAGGGGGGGTTGGACTAGATGACCTCCAAGGTCCCTTCCAACTCTGTTACGGTTAACTTTAACTAGAGCCCTGATTGGACCATGTGACTGATTGTTTGGGAAAGAGGAGAAAACTTTTTACTCTTAATTAGGTGAAAGCCGCGGGAACCTTCCGAGTTGGGTTTTCACCAGTCGGTGCCAATCTGGAATAGAATAGAGTAGAGTAGAGTAGAGTAGAGTAGAGTAGAGTAGAGTAGAATAGAATAGAATAGAATAGAATAGAATAGAATAGAATAGAATAGAATAGAATAGAATAGAATAGAATGAAGGAAGGAAGGAAGGAAGGAAGGAAGGAAGGAAGGAAGGAAGGAAGGAAGGAAGGAAGGAGAAAGAAACAGGAGGATGGAGGGAGGGAATAGAATGGAATGGAATGGAATGGAATGGAATGGAATGGAATGGAATGGAATAGAATAGAATAGAATAGAATAGAATAGAATAGAATAGAATAGAATAGAATAGAATAGAATTTTTATTGGCCAAGTGTGATTGGACACACAAGGAATTTGTCAAGAATCATAAGGTACAACACTTAATGATAAATAAAACTGTTTTTTGAGGAATCTGCTTGCCTTGGAGTTCTGTTTGCTGTCGGAACCCTGACAACTTTTTTTGCTGATCAACCTGGAGTAACCATGGTCACACAACGTTGTTAACTGCTAAGACTGCGATGATCATTAAATGCAGGTAGCCCTCGACCTACGACCACAGTTGAGCCCCAAATGTCTGTTGTTAAGCGAGACATTTGTTAAAGTGAGTTTTGTCCCATGTTACGACCTCTCTTCCATGCAAATCACTGCAGTTCATAAGTTAGAAACACGGTTGTTAAATGAAAAACTGAGCCGAGGCGGCACAGTGGTTAGGGTGCAGTACTGCAGCTACTTCAGCTGACTGCTAGTTCAGCAGATCAGCGGATCAAGTCTCACCGGCTCAAGGTTGACTCAGCCTTCCATCCTTCCGAGGTGGGTAAAATGAGGACCCAGATTGTTGGGGGGCAATATGCTATTTAGTATACTGTCTTTGGTGTAAGCCGCCCAGAGTCCTCGGAGAGTGGGCGGCATAGAAATATGACTAATAAAAATGAAATAATAAACCCTGTTAAGCTTTCTTGTCCGAAGGTGGCACAAGGGGGATTGATTACATAATCTTGGGACACAGCAACGGTGTGTCCAGCTGCCAATTTTGATCCCATGACTCCAGGAATTGCTGCAAAGGTTGTAACTTTGAACAACTGTCCTAAGTCACTTTTTTCAGTGCTGTTGCAACTTGGAACTAGTCCCTAAATGAACTATTGTGAGTCGAGGATTGTCTGCATTGGAAGCTCAGGGTCCAACTTTGGGGTCCTTGGTGCTCTCTGAACTTGGTGGGTTTCTTGCGGGACAAATTAGGTAGCATGATAACAGAGCTGGAAGGGACCTCGGAGGTCTTCTAGTCCAACCCCCTGTTCAAGCAGGAAACCCTATATATATATATATATATATATATATATATATATATATATATATATATATATATATATATATATATATTTGTTTTCTCAGGTTTTCGCGGGTGTTTGTATGTAGGTCTTTGGTTATTCGGGTCTTCTCCCACGTAAAATTGGAAGTGTCTTGGCGACGTTTCGACGAAGTCTCATTCGTCATCTTCAGGCTGGTGTTCTCGGCTTCGTGCTTCCAGGAGCAATGTGAGATCGCAGCTGTCTCTTCCTTTTAACTGCTAGTGGAGGTGTGAGCTGATTGGGTGGGAACTTGGCTGTGTTCTGATTGGGTGGAGGTGTGTTCTGATTGGTTAGGGGCTTGGCACAACCCCAGCCAATCAGAGCACAGCCAAGCCCCTAACCAATCAGAACACACCTCCACCCAATCAGAACACAGCCAAGTTCCCACCCAATCAGCTCACACCTCCACTAGCAGTTAAAAGGAAGAGACAGCTGCGATCTCACATTGCTCCTGGAAGCACGAAGCCGAGAACACCAGCCTGAAGATGACGAATGAGACTTCGTCGAAACGTCGCCAAGACACTTCCAATTTTACGTGGGAGAAGACCCGAATAACCAAAGACCTACATATATATATATATATATATATATATATATATTATATATATATATATATATATATTATTTATATTATATATATATATATATATTATTTTTATATGCCCGCCCTTCTCCGGAGACTCAGGGCGGCTTACAATGCGTTAAGCAATAGCCTTCATACTTTTGTATATTTTATACAAAGTCAGCTTATTGCCCCCACAATCCGGGTCCTCATTTTACCCACCTTAGAAAGGATGGAAGGCTGAGTCAACCTTGAGCCTGGTGAGAATTGAACTCGCAGTAATTGCAGGCAGCTGGATGTTAAATGCTGCCTTAGTAGGAGGCATTAGCCTACTACGCCACTCAGGCTCCTCATATCATTTTACACAAATGGTTGTCCAATCTCTTCTTAAAATATGACCTCATTTGCTATTCAAACATTTGCAAGAAATGTTCCACCACGTTCAGGGAGCATCTAGGACCACACGGTGTCTTTTCGAGATTTTAATGTCTCTTCTAATGTCAGGAGATGTTTCTTTATCTGTCTGCTTCCAAAGTGCAGATCAAGGGCGTTTGCCATCCCCATTTCTAGGACCGCACCAAAAAAAGTCAGTGCAGATTAGAAGTTGGAACCGATGATGCTTTTCATTCCATGCGTGACCCTGAAACACACAAGCATTGACAGAGTGGAAAGAATCAAGATCACGTGAAGTGTTCATACCACTTTATAAGGCCCTGGTAAGGCCACACTTGGAATATTGCATCCAGTTTTGGTGGCCACGATGTAAAAAAGATGTGGAGACTCTGGAAATGGAGCAGAGAAGAGCAACAAAGAGGATTAGGGGACTGGAGGATAAAACATATGCAGAACAGTTGCAAGAATTGGAATTGTCTAGTTTAATAAAAAGAAGGACTAGGGGAGACATGATAGCAGTGCTCCAATATCTCAGGGCCTGCCCCAAAGAAGAGGGAGTCAAACTATTCTTCAAAGCATCTGAGGGCAGGACAAGAAACAATGAATGGAAATTAATGAAGGAGAGAAGCAACCTAACACCAAAGAGACATTTTCTGACAGTGAAAACAATTTAGCAGCGGAATAGCTTGCCTTCAGAAGTTGTGGATCCTCCATCACTGGAGGTTTTCAAGCAGAGATTGGACAACCATTTGTCTGAAATAGCATGAGGTTTTCTACTTGAGCAGGAAGTTGGACTTAGAAGACCTCCAAGGTCCC
>NW_027256882.1:292527340-292562340 GCF_029215685.1 Pituophis catenifer annectens | reverse complement strand
CTTGGTAGTTTTCTTGCAAACTTTTCATGACCCACCTACGTAACATGATCCGTTGACTTATTTGGGCACTGTGCATTTGTTTGTTTTACACTGTGAAATATGTGGAAGAACTGTTTCAGCAAAGGTCCCCAGGTAGCACTGCTTTGTTCAGGTATGTTAAGACTCACATATTGTTTCATTTAAACTTGTCTTTAATTATCTGGCCCTGTGTCATCTCTAGACCAGACGGGTGGTAAAATAAGGAAGGAAGCAAGGAAGGAAGGAAGGAAGGAAGGAAGGAAGGAAGGAAGGAAGGAGGGAGGGAGGGAGGGAGGGAGGGAAGGAAGGAAGGAAGGAAGGAAGGAAGGAAGGAGGGAGGGAGGGAGGGAGGGAGGGAGGGAAGGAAGGAAGGAAGCAAGCAAGCAAGCAAGCAAGCAAGCAAGCAAGCAAGCAAGCACATAAGTAGTAAACAAAATTCTCAGCAACACCAACAGGGCAACCCACTTATACGTACACTCCCTTCTAGCACTGATGATATTACCTAGTTGGGTCATGAAATGTCTGCAGGAAAACCACCAAGCTCAGAGAGCACCAAAGCCTCTACAGTCCTCCTCCTCCTCCTCCTCCTCCTCCTCCTCGCAAACTGCACTCCCTTCTAGCACTGATGAAATTACCTAGTTGGGTCATGAAACGTCTGCAGGAAAACCACCAAGCTCAGAGAGCACCAAAGCCTCTACAGTTGTCCTCCTCCTCCTCCTCCTCCTCCTCCTCCTCCTCCTCCTCCTCCTCCTCCTCCTCCTCCTCCTCCTCCTCCTCGCAAACTGCACTCCCTTCTACTACTGATGAAATTACCTAGTTGGGTCATGAAACGTCTGCAGGAAAACCACCAAGCTCAGAGGGCACCAACGACCCCGGAGTTGTATAACTTATATTGCCACCTGCTACGTGAGTGTGGAATAGCCTCAGTGGTGGGATTCAAGTAATTTAACAACCGGTTCTCTGCCTTAATGATTTCTTCCAACAACCAGTTTGCCAAACTGCTCAGAAAGTTAACAACCGGTTCTCCCGAAGTGGTACGAACCGGCTGAATCCCACTACTGGATAGCCTCCTTTCAAAAGTAATAAATACAACATTTGTTAGTGTGGCCTTTGTATTTGGAGATGAATTTTTTTCGGGTGTGGGGATTAGAGTACATTTTGGGGCACGATGAAAAGACGCTCCCTGAGGGTCTGAGTGAGAGATGCTACTTTCTCCACAAGGGCAAAGCTGAAGGTTCCTTCTGGTCCTCCGATTTAATGTCTGTTTCTGTGTCTGAATCCAACACATCAAAGACTAAGGAAGAGGGCAGGAGGCTTCGTTCCTTAGGGAGGGAAGGGCGGATTGAAAAGCTTTGGCACTTGTGAAAAGTGAAAAGTGCCCTTGGAAAAAAGAACCAAGAGCCACTTAAAATGGATCGGATGCTCTGGTGCATCTAAAAATGAGGACTGAGAGAAAAAAGCATCAGAGAACAGAGGTGAGAGAAGGTGTCTTCCCTATAAACAAAATGAGAGAGAGGGAGGGAGAGGGGGAGAGAGAGAGAGAGGGAGAGAGGGAGAGAGAGGAAGGAAGGAAGGAAGAGAAAGAAAGAAAGAGGGCAGAAGGCAGGGAGGGAGGAAGGAGATGGAAGGAAGGAAGGGAAGGAAGGAAGAAGGAAGGAAAGAGATGGAAAGAGGAAGGATGGAGGAAAGAGATGGAGGGGAGGGAGGGAGGAAAGAAGGGGAAGGAAAGAAGGAAGGAAAAGGATGGGAGGGAAGGGAGGGAGGGAGGAAATATGGAAAAAGGGAAGGAAATGGTGTGAGGGAGGGAGGAATGAAGAGGGAGGGAGGGAGGAAGGAAGGAAAAGGGAGGGAGGGAGGGAAGGAGGAAGGAAGGAAATATGGGAGAAAAGAAGGAAGGAAAAGGGAGAGAGGGAAGGAGGGAGGGAGGAAATATGGAAAAAAGGAAGGAAATGGTGTGAGTGAGGGAGGGAGGAACGAAGAGGGAGGGAGGAAGGAAAGAAGGAAAAGGGAGGGAGGGAGGGAAGGACGAAGGAAGGATATACTGGAGAAAGGAAGGAAGGAAAAGGGAGGGAGGTAAGGCGGGAGGGAGGAAATATGGAAAAAAGGAAGGAAATGGTGTGTGGGAAGGAGGAAGGAAGGAAATATGGGAGAAAGGAAGGAAGGAAATAGTGTGAGGGAAGGAGGGAGGAAGGAAGGGAAGATTCCAACATACAAAATCAATGGGGGATCCACTTACTGACTGCATGATTCACTGAACAACTTCAGTGATTTACAGAATAATCATGACAAAAAAAAAAAAAGATTGTAAAATCAGCCACAAGTCACCCAGCCCCTCTTCTCTTTCCTTAGCAATGGAAATCATGGTCCCGATTCTGGAACTCGATGGACTCTCCCAATAAGGGGACTGTTTTAACACCAATGTTTTCTGCGAGACAGGATTATTTTATATGTATAAAGTGTCCATTTCCACCCTAAACCCCGTTATCTATTGCACAAATACACCCACAAAGACTTCTATTTCAACCTATTTTGTGCATTAATTGCACATTAAAGCATTCCTTTATCCATGGCGATGCAACCAGTTGAAGCCCAGCTGGGAATTAATGAGTTCCCTAATATAATATCGCTGGTCCTTTGTCTGCAGTTTCAAATTCAATTAATCAGATTTTTATTTTTGCTCTCTAACGACGGGCAATTCATCGGAGGCCGTGCTTTTGCGGGGAAACCCTGGAAAGCCAGGGAGAAAACAAAAAAACAAAAACCAATTAATAAATAATTTTAAAAACAGCCCCCCACTTTCCTTTCTTCTCCATCTTCCTCGCCACGTCTCCTTCTCAGGTAACAGGTGCGAAATTCACCAAGCCGGGCTCAGAAAAATAAACTCCAAAGCAATTATTCACTCTTTCGTTTTTTTTTTTTTTTACGAGCTTCTTTGATATTTTGGAATCCAGTGGAGTATTTTTTAAAGAAATAAATAAATAAAAAATAAATGAACAAACGCAATCCATTCTGTTTCTAAAAAGCCTCCTCGGGTAAAACGAAAGAACAGCTGCTTATCTTTCGAAAATGCCAGACCGAAACGTCTGTGCTCGCTTTTTTCCGTTCAGGTCAGTGGCTTGGCTCATTTGTAAAAAAAGAAAAAGAAAAAAAAACGGCTAATAAATACAAATCTGACAGTCAGCCTAATATTCCAGAATCAAAAGCCATTATTGAGTTTGCCATATTGATCTACGACAACTGAGTCAGGGGTGTGTGTGGTTATAATAGATTGTGCTGTTTCTTCCTTTTACGACAAGAACTGTTAAAAGAAGCCGTCGGCGAGCCAGCTCATCGGAGGGTAGCTACGACAGAGCCTGGATTTACGATGTATTTCTTTATTTATTAAATTTGTAGGCCGCCCGGCTCCCTAGGCAAAGAGACTCTGGGCAGCTGGCGATGAAATAAGATTATAAATATAAGAAGTATCAATATATAATTATAAATATAAGCGACTCTAGGCGCTTAAAATGAAGCAGGATCCCATGGAAAGTAAAAATCTAAGAGCAGGAACAGTATGGAGGTATGGGGCCTTTTGCCTCAGCCTACCAGCCACCACCGGCGTGGAGCATCTATGGAAGGAGGGAAGGTGGGAAGGAAGGAAGGAAGGATGGAAAGAGAAAAGAAAAAGAAAGAGAGAAAGAGAATGAGAGGGAGAGGGAGACACAGAGAAAGAAAGACAGAGAGAAAGAGCGTGAGAGAAAGAGAGAATGAGAGAGAGAGAATGAGAGAAAGAGAATGAGAGAGAAAGAAAGAGAATGAGAGAGCGAGAATGAGAGAATGAGGGTGAGAAAGAGAATGTGTGTGGTGAGAGAGAGAGAGAGGGAAAGAGAATGAGAGAGAGAAAGAAAGAGAGAGAAAGGAAGAGAGAAAGGAAGGAAGGAAGGGAGAGAGAGACAGAGAATGTGTGTATGAGAGAGAGAGAAAATGAGAGAGAGAATGAGTGAGAAAGAGAATGTGTGTGTGTGTGAGAGAAAGAGAATGAGAGAGAGAGAGAAAGGAAGGAAGGAAGAGAATGAGAGTGAGACAGAGAATGTGTGTGTGTGTGAGAGAGAAAATGAGAGAGAATAAGAGTGAGAAAGAGAATGTGTGTGTGTGAGAGAGAGCGAGAAAGAGAATGAGAGAGAGAGAAAGAAAGAAAGAGAGAAAGGAAGGAAGAAAATGAGAGAGAGAGAGAGAAAAAGAAAGAGAAGGAAGGAAGGAAAGAAAGAAAGAAAGAAAGAAAGAAAGAAAGAAAGAAAGAAAGAAAGAAAGAAAGAAAGAAAGAAAGAGAAAGAAAGAAAGAAAGGAAGAAAGGAAGGAAGAAAGAAAGAAAGAAAGAAAATGAGACAGAGGGAAGTCAGAAGCCCTGTAATTTGCAGCTATTCCTGGGCAAGTCAAGCCTGAGCTTCGGTGAATGACTTCAGCTCCCCAAAGGAATCCTGTCACACACACACACACAAACACACACACACTCACACACATACACACACTCATTCCCTCCCTGCTCTATAAATGGACTCCAAATGCGGCCTTCCTTCTCTGCTGGGAAGCAGCTGGCTGGCATCCATCCTTCCAAGCTTCTGCCATGCCTTTCTCTTGCCGTGTCTCCTTTCTTTGCTGGGGGAAGGCAGGAAAAATAACGCATGTGAAGAAAGACGCAGCTGGGAGGGGAACTCGCAAAACCGAAGAACACAAAAAGTTGTGTGCCACCCTTCTCCGGAGACTCAGGGCGGTTTACAATGCGTTAAGCAATAGCCTTCATTCTTTTGTATATTTTATACAAAGTCAACTTATTGCCCCCACAAACTGGGTCCTCATTTTACCCACCTTAGAAAGGATGGAAGGCTGAGTCAACCTTCAGCCTGGTGAGATTCGAACCTGCAGTAATTGCAGGCAGCTGGAGTTAAATTACAATGCATTAGTCTGCTGAGCTGTCCAGGCTCTTATTTGAAAGACAGTGTCCAGTTCTGGTCACCGGAAAAAATATAAATATATATATATATATAAAGATGTGGAGACTCCAGAAAGTGTGCAGAGAAGAGCAACAAAGAGGATTAGGGGACTGGAGGCTAAAACATACAAAGAACAGTTGCAGGAACTGGGTATGTCTAGTCTGATGAAAAAGACTAGGGGAGACATGATAGCAGTCTTCCAATATTTGAGTGGTTCCTACAAAGATAAGAGGGAAGGTCAACCTATTCTTCAAAGCACCAGAAGGCAAAACAAGAAGCAACGGATGGAAACTAATCAAGGAGAGAAACAACCTAGAACTAAGGAAGAATTTCCTGACAGTGAGAACAATTAACCATTGGAACAACTTGCCACCAGAAGTTGTGAATGCTCCAACACTGGAAAATTCAATTCAGAATACAATTGGAAGGGACCTTCTAGTCCAATCCCCTGCTTAAGTAGGAGATCATATACCATTTCTGTCCAGCCTCTTCTTGAAAACCTCCAGTGATGAAGCAAAAAGGCTAGCCATCACTGATATAGGATCTCCTTTTTGAGTAGGAGATTAGAAGAATAGAATAGAGCAACAGAGTTGGAAGGGACCTTGGAGGTCTTCTAGTCCAACCCCCACTTAGGCAGGAAACCCTACACCCCTGCCTAAGCAGGGGGTTGGACTAGAAGATCTCCAAGGTCCCTTCCAACTTTGTTATTCTAAGAAAGGAGAAGGCCCAGGGGAAACATGATAGCCCCTTCCAATTTTTGAAGAGCTATCAAGGGGAAGAGAGCCTCAATTTATTCTCCAAAGCACCTGAAGGCAGGGCAAGGAGCAATGAGTGGAAAGCTGGTCAGAGGGAGATCCAGATCAGTCGGTTAAGATCTTTCTGGATCTTGAGCCTTTCTTCTAAAGTTTTGGCTGTACTCCCCTACTTGTCATTTATGCATTGTTTTCCCCTGCTTTCTTTATATCCTTCCATCGACCGCCAGAGGGAGCCCGTGAAACCATCAGGAATTCCAAGATAAACACTGAAGATTTTGCAAAAACAAAGATAATTTGATTTTGTGTGTATGTGTGTGTCTTTTTGTGGCCCGTTCTTTTATGCAGCTCAGAAAAACTGAGCTCACCCGACAAAGGTCATCTAGAGGGATGTTCTTATCCTTCGGTCTCAATCCAGAACATTTAGGGACACCACCACCCCCCATATACAAAATCAAGTTTGTATTCTATATGCATTGGTATTTACGAGGCTAAAACATATGAAGAACGGTTGCAGGAACTGGGTATGTCTAGTTTAATGAAAAGAAGGACTAGGGGAGACATGATAGCAGTCTTCCAATATCTGCCCCAAAGAAGAGGGAGCCAAGCTATTCTCCAAAGCACCTGAGGACAGGACAAGAAGCAATGGGTGGAAACTCATCAAGGAGAGAAGCAACCTAGGACTAAGGAGAAATTTCCTGACAGTGAGAACAATTAATCCGTGGAACAGCTTGCCACTAGAAGTTGTGAATGTTCCAACACTGGAGGCTTTTAAGAAGAGATTGGATGACCATTTATCTGAAGTGGTGTAGGATTTCTTGCCTAAGCAGGGGGTTGGACTAGAAGACCTCCAAGGTCCCTTCCAACTCTGTTATTCTGTATTCTATGTAATATAGATACTTTTAAGTGTCCCTCTTCGGGGAAAATTCTGCTAGTGAATCTTTATTCTCTTTCCTGTAAATAAATAAAGAATATCTGCAGGGGTGGGCTGCTGGGGGTTCGCAAGGATTCAGAAGGACCTCTTGCTGAGATTCTGTGCAGTTCAGAGAACCCCCAAATCCCACTCATGGCTGGCCCCACCCACCCTACCCCTCCCCTCCCAGGAGTCCCCATGCAGCCCATTTTGGATGCAGGTAAGTTCAGGGCATGCACGGAGGCTCAGGGAGGGTGAAAAATGGGCCTACCGGAAGTTCGGGTGTCAGGTTTCGAGGTTGTCTCAAATAAATTGCATTTCAAACAAAGTCTTTGAAAGAAAACTCCTATTGATTAAGCACGACATTCTAAATCCCGACTCCATCGAAGCCAACACTGACTTCCAGACCCAAAACCCTCCCTTTCCCTTCCCCACTCCCCTGCACTCAATGGCCATCTTCCAAGTCATTCTACCCCTAATCTACGGCTCCCGCTCAAAGGAATTTGCCCCCTCCCATCCCATCTCCTAGGGGATATTATCTCCAGGGAAAATAAGTAGGTGAAATGTCAAACGTCCCTTTCCAGACGCCTCCGCTTCTCCTTCTTATGTCCGCACTAGAGTAAATGCAGCTTGAAGTGCTGACATCGGGAAGGCAGGAAACAGGCCCATTTCCAGCCTCCAGAGGGCCCCTGGAGCCTGGGGAGGCCGTTTTCACCCTCCTGGAGGCTTGAGGAAAGCCTCTGGAGCCCGGGGAGGGCAAAAACGCCCCCCCCCCGCCGCCTTGGTGCAGGAGACTGACTAGGCCACGCCCATTATGGCCACACCCACGCAGCAACCAAGCAGAGAACCCCTTGCTAAAATTTTTGAAGCCCACCCCTGAATATCTGTAAAGCTAAAGACAATTCAACAGTAACAAAAACAGCTATTTGCACATCTGCAGATTCACACCACCCTGGCTGTACACAAACACACAAACTTTCAAAACTTGCAAGAATTGTTCTGAATGCCAGCTGGTTGTTTTTTTTTTTAATTATTTATTTTTTTTTGTTATTTTTGTTTCCTAAGAAGCCGTATGTGCCTGCCTGAGTTTTCCACATTTTTTTTTTTTTAATATCCACCCGAAATTACATTTCAGTCTCTTTGGGGACGAAACCTTTAAAATTCAATTTCGTATCGATACAATTAGTTAAGAAAAAGGAAAAGTGAAGGAGCACAAAAAAGGGACGTGCCATTTTGATTGTGCTTCTCCAAGCAAATAGACCCTGGCGTCAATCTTCCTGCAACGGGACCGATAGAAATATTAACTTCTGCTTCCAGAGGAAATGAAATAAATTTTCTCGAAGGCCACCTTAGCCTTGCTGGATGAAAAATGTGTGTGAGTGTGAGAAAGAGAGAGACAGAGAGAGAGAGAGAGAGAAGATTTACGATCAGAGGTTTTGAAATGAAATCTACAATGGATTCCTAGGTGCAGAGGACTTAATGTAACAGTAACAGAGTTGGAAGGGAGCTTGGAGGTCATCTATTCCAACCCCCTGCTCACGCAGGAGACCTGTACTAGGGATTTGAACCGCTGAACTGCTGACCTTTCTGATCGACAAGCTCAGTGTCTTAGCCACTGAGCCACCTAGTCAGGCTTCTAATGAATTCAATAAATAAAGAGAAATGAATTCCAAAATATGTGTCTGTCTGTCTGTCTCTATCTCCCCCATCCATCCATCTATCTATCATCCATCTATCTTCTATCTACCATTTACCTACCTACCTACCCATCCATCTATCCATCCTACCTACCTACCATCTACCTACCCATCATATCTATCATCTATCTATCTATCTATCTATCTATCTATCTATCTATCTATCTATCTATCTATCTATCTATCTTCCATCTATCTTCTATCTACCATTTACCTACCTACCTACCCAACCATCTATCCATCATCTACTTACCTACCATCTACCTACCCATCATATCTCTCTATCTATCTATCTATCTATCTATCTATCTATCTATCTATCTATCTATCTATCTATCTATCATCCACCTATCTTCTACCATTTACCTATCTACCTACCCATCCATCTATCCATCATCTACCTACCCATCATATCTATCCTTCTATCTATCTATCTATCTATCTATCTATCTATCTATCTATCTATCTATCTACCTACCCATCCATCTATCCATCATCTACCTACCTACCATCTACCTACCCATCATATCCATCCATCCATCCGTCTGTCTGTCTTGTAACAGTAACAAGAGTTGAAAGGGACCTTGGAGGTCATCTAGTCAAACCCCCTACTCACACAAGAGATCTGTACTAGGGATTCGAACTGCCGAACTGTCAACCTTTCTGATCGACAAGCTCTGTGTCTTAGTCACTGAGCCATCTAGTCTATCTATCTATCATCTATTAAATTTATTGGCCTCCCATCTTACCACAGGGCTACTCTGGATGGTTTACAATACTAAGACAAATCAAACTTTTGCATTCCAAAACATTTAGACACAAAGATAATCCCCTCCTCCCTCATACCATCACTCTGATAAGCACCTAACTCCCACAGCCTTCTCTTACATCTAAATATATGTACTCATGTAGCAGGGCTGTATTGCTATTATCCTGATGGTGCAGTGGTTAGAACGCAGTATTGCAGGCTAATTCTGCCGACTGCTAGCAGTTCGATTCTGACCAGCTCAAGGTTGTCTCAGCCTTCCATCCTTCCGAGGTCAGTCAAATGAGGACCCAGATTGTTGGGGGAAATAGGCTGACTCTGTAAACTGCTTAGAGAGGGCTGTAAAGCAATATATAAGTGAAAATGCTATTGACCTTCTTTCCTTCCTTCCTTCCTTCCTTCCTTCCTTCCTTCCTTCCTTCCATCCTTAATTCCTTCCTTCCTTCCTTCCTTCCTTGGTTAGAATGCAGTATTGCAGGCTGACTCTGCCCAGTGCCAGCAGTTGGATCCTGACCGACTCAAAGCTTGTCTCAGCCGTCCATCCTTCCGAGGTGGGTAAAACGAGAACCCAGATTGTTGGGGGAAATAGGCTGACTCTGTAAACCGCTTAGAGAGGGCTGTGAAGCACTGTGAAGTGGCATATAAGTCTAAGTGCTATTGCTATTGCTATTCTTCTCACATGTTCATCTTTCTCACCGTCTCACCTTTCCTACTACCTTCTCCTTATGATTTATCACTTGTTCTTTATGTCTTATGATTAATGATGGTATCTCATGATTTATGATCTATGACCTACTACTTTGTAGTTTTCATGTACATGGAGAGCTTGGGCACTGCAGACAAATTCCTTGGGTGTCCAATCACACTTGGCCAAGAAAGAATTCTGTTTCTATTTCTGTATAAATAAATACTACCAAAATACAAAATGTAATATGGTTTCCTTTTCCACGTGTTGGATGAAACCAGTTTGTGGTTGTTAGCTTAGGAATGGAATGGAATGGAATGGAATGGAGGGGAGGGGAGGGTTGAGGAGAGGAGAGGAGAGGAGAGAGCAGAGCAGAGAAGAATAGAATAGAATAGAATAGAATAGAATAGAATAGAATAGAATAGAATAGAATAGAATAGAATAGAATAGAATAGAATAGAAAATATGGAATGGAAGGGAAGGGAAGGGAAGGGAAGGGAAGGGAAGGGAAGGGAAGGGAAGGGAAGAGAAGAGAAGAGAAGAGAAGAGAAGAGAAGAGAAGAGAAGAGAAGAGAAGAGAAGAGAAGAGAAGAGAAGAGAAGAGAAGAGAAGAGAAGAGTTGGAAGGGACTTTGGAGGTCTTCTAGTCCAACCCCCTGCTTAGGCAGGAAACCCTACACCACTTCAGGCAAATGCTTGTCCAATCTCTCCTTAAAAACTTATGTGTAGAGCTGAACCCAGTAAATTAGCACCCCCAGTTTATCACCAGTGACAACAGAAGGAGAATGCCGGGAGAAGAAAGAAGGAAGTAGAGAAGAACAGGTGGACAATGTGATGATATCTTTGGCTCCGATAAACCATCAGGAAGTTGTGTAAGGTGTTGTACAGCCGTGTCCTCCTTCCCCCTTGACCTACATCGCTTCTAGCTAGTTTTGAATAAGCTTTAGTTTGGAAATTTAATAATTCAAAAGGAGCACTTTGGACTGCATTCAAAAGTGGTCAAAAACGAATAGCATTTATGATTTTTCTACGGACTCTTCACCAGGATTACTACTACTACTACCACCACCACCACTACTACTACTACTACTACTACTACTACTACTACTATCAATTAGAATAGAGCTGGAAGGGATCTTGTCCAACCCCCTGCTCAAGCAGGAGATCCTATACCATTTTTTTTTTAATTTGATTTATATGCTGCCCTTCTCCGGAGACTCAGGGCGGCTTACAATGCATTAAGCAATAGCCTTCATCCTTTTGTATATTTTTATACAAAGTCAGCTTATTGCCCCCACAAACTGGGTCCTCATTTCACCTACCTTAGAAAGGATGGAAGGCTGAGCCAACCTTGAGCCTTGGAGAGATTCGAACCAGCAGTAAATTGCAGGCAGCTGTGTTAATAACAGGGTGCACTAAACCACTGTACTATCAAGGCTCTTATTTCAGATCAATGCCTGTCCAGTCTCTTCTTGAAAACCTCCAATGATGGAGCACCCACCATCTCTGGAGGCAAGCCATTGCACTATTAATTAACAGAATAACAGAGTTGGAAGGGACCTTGGAGGTCTTCTAGTCCAACCCCTTGCTCAGGCAGGAGACCTTCTACCATATCAGTCAAGTGGCTGTCCAATCTCTTCTTAAAAATCTCTAGTGATGAAGCACCTAGAACTTATGAAGGCGACTCTATGCAGATTCTCAGTCATCCAAGTCATGGTTGTCCCCAGGAGGCAACTGGACATTCTAGTTTTTTCTTGGAAGACGTTTTCCTTCTCATCCAAGAAGCTTCTTCAGATCTTTTGGACTTCTGGAGGCAAGATGTTCTGCTGGCTAATTGTTCTCACTGTTAACAAAGTTTCTCCTTAATTCCAGGTTACTACTACAGATGTTCGCACAGTCATTGAGATGTTTAGATTAGATCTGGCATTTTCGTTGACCTATTCAAGTTCTTCCCAACGACCTGGGATTGACAGATGTTGTGGTTTAAAGAGAAACAGTCTCGTTGCTTGATGTCAGCTTTTCCAAGTCAAGCTGCCTTTTGCAATTGACTAATGAGGATTTTGTCAATGCCGATGGTGCGCTCCAGATGTTTTGGTTTTGCACACAAGGCACCGATTACTATTGCTTTTGCTTTCTTTTGCCACACTTGGTCTATTTGCAAGCTTTTCTATTTTGTGATTTTCTCCAGTTCTTTCTCTTCTCTTCTGTTATCTCCAGGCTCTGCTACATCCAGTCTTTGTTTGTGTTTCTTCGTATTGTTAAATCTGGGTGTTATGTGGCAAATGCTTGTCTGTTTGCCTTTTGAAGAGCCAGAGAACTTTAGCTTCTTCGTTTTCTATTACTTTCTAGTATTTTGTGGCCCCGTCAGTTCTTGCAAATGGTATGTCTCGCAGATCTTCCAATGCACCATTGTTGTCACTTTTTCATGCCGCTGTTTGTGGTCAGTCTGTGCAATCTTCTTACGGCAACCAACTATGTAATCCACTGTTTTCTCAGCTTCTCTGCAGAGGTAGCCTTTGCTATCTGTTGCTGTCTTCTCAATTGTTCTTCTTCTTATTTCTTTACAGAGAAATCCAGAAATAATTAACAGGCCTTCAGGATGAATGAACGACGAGAAATGATGAATGGAAATTAATTAAAGAGAGAAGCAATCTGGGACTAAGGAGAAATTTCCTAACGGTGAGAACAATCAACCAATGGAAAAAGCTTGCCTTCAGAAGATGTGGGTGCTCCAGCTCCATCACTGGAGGCTTTCAAAAAGAGACTGGACAATCATGTATCTGAAATGGTATGGGGTCTCTTGCTCAAGCAGGGGGTTGGACTAGAAGACCTCCAAGGTCCCTTCCAATTCTATAATTCTTTGACTTGGGATAATTTGGCCAGAAGCAAGCAGAATAAAATTGTTGGTAGTTAAGTAAGTAAAGATAAATAATAATAAAGAAAGCCCCTTGAGAAGTCCTGGGTGAATACTCTTCATTGATTCAGATTGATTGGCCACACTGAGCCGATGGATCAATGTGATTCATCAAAGCGAATACGGGATTTGGATGCTTTATGTAGATTTGTCTGAGTGAGGCCCAATTGAATCCCCTCCTATTTGAAGCTTTGCTCCGAATTGATTCAAAGGTGTGAATAAGATCGATTTTCTGAATTGCATCTGAGCCGGATTCAAACGGTCATATTGAGTACGACCCAATTTGCACACCTAAACAGACAGAGCAATACCGATCCTCCGGCTTTTGATTGCTTGTGTGTGTATGAGAGAGAGGGAGGGAGGGAGAGAAAGAGACAGACACAGAGACAGAAAGAGCAGAGAGAAAGAGAGAGGCACACCCAGAGAGAGAGAGACAGAGAGAGGGGGGCAGAGAGAGAGAGAGAGAGAGAAAGAAAGAGAGACAGAGACAGAGACACAGAGAGACAGAGAGAGAGAAAGAGAGAGACAGAGAAAGAGAGGGATATATATATATATATATATATATATATATATATATATATATATAGAAACAGAGAGAGAGAGAGAGAGAGAGAGAGAGAGAGAGAGAGAGAGAGAGAGAGAGAGAGACAGACAGACAGAGACAGAGAAATATATATATATAGAAACAGATACAAAGAGAGAGAGAGAGAGAAAGAAAGAGAGACAGAGAGAAAGAGAGAGAGAAAGAGAGAGAGAAATAGGGGGAGAGAGAAAAAGAGAGAGAAAGAGAGAGACAGACAGACAGACAGACAGAGAAAGAGAAAGATATATATATAGAAATAGATACAGAGAGAGAGAGTGAGAGAAAGAAAGAAACAGAGACAGAGACAGAGACACAGAGAGACACAGAGAGAGATAGAGAGAAAGAAAGAGAGAGACAGAAAAAGAGAGGGATATATATATATTCACAAGTTTCACAATGAGATTTCACAGAACCAGGGCTGCAGAACAACCTAGTTTACGTAGGTAAAACCTGGCTAGAAAAAATATGCACATAAAAGCCTACGAAAAAGGAAAAAAGACATATATATATATATATATATATATATATATATATATATATATATATATATATATATATATATATACAGACACATAGAGAGAGAGAGAGAGAGAAAGAGAGAGAGAGAGACAGACAGAGAAAGATATGTGTGTGTGTGTGTGTGTGTGTGTGTGTGTATAGATATATATAGATATATATAGAAACAGATACAGAGAGAGAGAAAGAGAGAGAGAGACAGAGAGAGAGAGAGAGAGAAAGAAAGAGAAAGAAAGAGAAAGAGAGACAGAGAGAAAGAAAGAGAGAGAGAAATAGGGGGAGAGAGGGAAAAAGAGGGAGAGAGAGAGAGAGGGGGGGGGAGGAGAAACTCTTTGTCCTTTGTTTACAACAACAGCAGAATTTTGGGAAGAGTGTTTGGTTCAGTTCCTTCTGTGTACCAACCAGTTTGGATGTGGAAGTACTAACAACGTCAGCTGAAACGGTGGGTTCCTTGTTGCTCTTTGAGCTTGGTTGTCTTCTTGCAGACGTTTCTTGACCGAACTAGGTAAGATCATCAGTGCTCCTAGCTGGGAAACTGTAGACAACCTAGATCAAGCTAGGTTCAAAAACCCTAGAGTCGTGGTGACACAGTAGTTAGAATCCAGTATTGCAGGTTAATTCTGCCAACTGCCAGTAGTTCGATCCTGACCGATTCAAGGTTGACTTGGCTTTCCATCCTTCCGAGGTGGGTAAAATGAGGACCCAGATTGTTGGGGGCAAGAGGCTGAGTCTGTAAACTGCTTAGAGAGGGCTGGAAAGCACTATGAAGTGGTATATAAGTCTATGTGCTATTGCTAATTGTATTTGCTGGAGAATTCCTGGAATCTTGGCACAAATCAGCTATCAACAGGTACATACAGATAAACAACATCTACATATGATTCAAAAAAGACAATCAGCAAGCCAAAACGAAAACAGAAAGACCAAAAAAACCCTCCTTGCCAGCAATCAACATCCAGATAGGCAGAAGTTAACACCAAGAAAAATAGTAGACCAACAATCAAACAATAAACAACACCCCAACCAAGGAACTATCAACTCAGACAAACAAATAGCAAACAACACCCTAAGCGATAGCAATAGCATTTAGACTTATATACCGCTTTACAGTGCTTTACAGCCCTTTCAAAGCAGTTTACAGAGTCAGCCTCTTGCCCCCAACAATCTGGGTCCTCATTTGACTGACCTCGGAAGGAGGGAAGGCTGAGTCAACTTTGAGGCTGGTGAGATTCGAACTACCAAATTGATGGCAGCCGGCAGTCAGCTGAAGTAGCCTGCAGTCCTGCATTCTAACTGCTGCGCTACCACAGCTCTTGTATATAAATAGAGAGCAAAACCTCTCCCTGCTAGAACTGATGATGTTACCTAGTTGGGTCATGAAACATCTGCAATTATGGATAAGAAGCAATTGTGGAACAGAAGCACAAAAAGATCTGGATAATGGACATAACAGTGCCTGGAGACAGCAGAAGAGAAGAGAAAGAGCTGGAGAAAACCACAAAATACAAAGTCTTGCAAATAGAAATAGAATGACCATAGAAAAAGAAAGCAAAGATAGCACAAATAGTAATTGACACCTTCGGTCCAATCCGAAAACATGTGGAGAACCATTTGAAGCACCTCCGGCATTGACAAATTCCCTATCAGTCAATTGCAAACTGCAGCTTTACTCAGAAGACCTTACATTTTATGATGATTTCTGTAACACCTTCAAACATCCACATCTGCCCATCCCAGTTTCCTTGAGAAGGACACAAGAGGTGGACAAAAATGTCAAATCCAGTCTAAACATCTGGCACTTGTGCAACCAACCGTAATAATAATTTAGAATAGAATAGAATTCTTTATTGGCCAAGTGTGATCGGACACACAAGGAATTTGCCTTCGGTGCATAAGCTCTTAGTGTACATAAAAGATATAAGTGATAAATCACGATTCTAGTCATCATAAAAATACATTCATCATGAATCATAAGGTACAACACTTAGTGATAGTTATAGGATACTAAATAAGCAATCAAAATCAAACTCGGAAACTAAATAACACAATATAAATCATAAAGATACAAGCAACAAGGTTATAGTCATAAGTAGAAAAGGAGATGGGTAATAGGAAGGATGGGAAGGATAATAGTAATGCAGTCTTAGTAAATAGTTTGACAGTGTTGTGGGAATTAGTTGTGATGGCATGCGGGAAAAAACTGTCCTTGTGTCTAGTTGTTCGGTGTGCAATGCTCTATAATTTATTATCTGCAGCATCATTTGAATACCATGGGCATTGACAATATTACCTTGGTCAATTACAAAAGGCAGTGTTAGGTGGCTTAAATCGTGAGACAACACCTTTGATGTTATTAAAACAAAACATCTGTCTAGCCCAGGTCTTTGGGAAGGTGGATAGAAATGTCTTGTCCTGCCCTCAGGTGCTTTGGAGAATAGCTTGACTCCCTCTTCTTTGGGGCAGCCCCTGAGATATTGGAAGACTGCTCTCATGTTATTCCTAGTCCTTCTTTTCATTAAACTCTGTGCATGCGCAAAAGGCTCTGTGCATGCGTGGAGGAGGAGGTGCACACGCTCACATTTGCAAACCGGTAGCGAAGGTAAGTGGACGTCACCACTGAGGGGACCCTATACAATTTGAAACAAGTGGCTGCCCAGTGTCATCTTAAAAACCTCCAGTTGCTCCAAGTTGCTTCTCTCCTTGATTAGCTTCCACCTGTTGCTTCTTGTCCTGCCTTCAGGTGCTTTGGAGAATATTTTGACCCCCTCTTCTTTCTGGCAGCCCCTCAAATACCGGAAGACTGCTATCGTGTTCCCCCCTAGTCCTTCTTTTCTCTAGACTGGCCAAACCCAAATCCTGCCACCGTTCTTCAGATGTTTTCGTCTCCAAGCCTTTAATCATCTTAGTTGCCCTTCTCTGAACTTTTTCCAAAGTCTCGACATCTTTTTTTGTAGCATGGTGACCATATAAAGCGGTACTAATACATCATGAGATCAATATCAATGCTTAATGCATTGTAAGCCGCCCTGAGTCTCCGGAGAAGGGCGGCATATAAATCAAATTAATAATAATAATAATAATAATAATAATAATAATAATAATAATAATAATATCCTGCAGCAACCCTAACTGAACAATAGCATCAACTAGAATTGTTGCTCAGATTAGAATTTAGAATTTAGTATAACAGAGTTGGAAGGGACCTTGGAGGTCTTCTAGTCCAACCCCCTGCTTAGGCAGGAAACCCTACACCACTTCAGACAAATGGTTATCCAATATCTTCTTAAAAACTTCCAGTGTTGGGGCATTCACAACTTCTGGAGGCTAGCCTTGGTAGTACAGTGGTCTAAGGCACCCTGTTATTAAGACCTGCAATTACTGCAGGTTCGAATCTCGCCAAGGCTCAAGGTTGACTCAGCCTTCCATCCTTTCTAAGGTAGGTAAATTGAGGACCCAGTTTGTGGGGGCAAGAAGCTGACTTTGTATAAATATACAAAAGTATGAAGGCTATTGCTTAACACATTGTAAGCCGCCCTGAGTCTCCGGAGAAGGGCGGCATATAAATCAAATTAAAAAAAATAAAAAAATAAAAAATAAAAGTTTTTCCACTGATGAATTGTTCTCAGTGTCAGGAAATTTCTTCTTAGTTCTAAGTTGCTTCTCTCCTTGATTAGTTTCCACCTGTCTTAGCACGTTGTTAAAAGTAATTTTGATAAATAAACCATGATTACTCAGAAGCGAGATGTTCTCTCCAGCACACTTATGGCCCTGTTTGTCATCAAAATGGACAATTTGGTGGTTGGGCAAATTTGAAAGGGGCTGTCTCTAATTACGAGGGAAGCTTTATTAGAGGAATCAATGTAATGTTGCCTTTGACGATTCTTCAAACAACCTAACGCTGATAATCAGGATGGCGTGTTAATCCTTCCGATCGATGGGCATGGAGTTGCCGCCCAGCCCTTTGTTCTCGCTGCAAAACGAACATCGAAAAAGAATTAACCAAGCTTCCCCTTCGTCTTCTTGTTGTTGTTAAATGAATTCGGTCCCGGTGGAGTTAGGAGACTGACATCCACGAAGAAACAAGGTTCGTTCTGATTTTCAAATCCCATGTCACGTACTCATTTCTTTATTTAAGAAAATGAACATGGCCGCCCGACTCACTCAAGGCGACTCCGGGTGCCTTACAAAGATGAAACCACAATTTAAAAAAAACAACAACAATAAAACTCCACCGCTCCCTGGGGACAATAATCACAAAACCACACTCCTTAGCACTGATGATGTTACCTAGTTTGGGTAATGAAACGTCCAAGTTCAGAGAGTACCAATGACCCCACACTTCTCCTTCTCCTTTACCTCCTTCCCCTTCTCCTTTCCCTTCCCCTCTCCCTCCTATCCTTCTCCTTCTCCTCCTTCTCCTCCTCCTTCTCCTCCCCCTCCTCCTCCTTCTCCTCCTCCTCCTTTTCCTTCTCCTCCTTCTCCTTCTCCTTCCCTTCTCCCTCCTATCCTTCTCCTCCTCCTCCTCCTCCTCCTCCTCCTTCTCCTCCTTCTCCTCCCCCTCCTCCTTCTCCTTCTCCTCCTTCTCCTTCCCCTCTCCCTCCTATCCTTCTCCTCCTCCTCCTCCTCCTTCTCCTTCTCCTCCTTCTTCTTCCCCTCTCCCTCCTATCCTTCTCCTTCTCCTACTCCTTCTCCTTCTCCTCTCCCTCATCCTTCTCTTCCCCCCTCCTCCTCCTCTCCACAAATCCCTTTCCCACAGTTGTCCTCTTCCTCCTCCCAAACCCCACTCCCTTCTAGCACTGATGTTGTTACCTAGTTGGGTCATGAAATGTCTGTAAGAAAACAGCCCAGCTCAGAGACCCCCAAGCCCCCCTGTTCAACCCCCCCTAAGCTACAAATCTTCTCTTCTATCAGTAAAAAGAAAAATCCTATTCTTGATCATTCTCAAAGAATTCTAAAACAAGCAATTGTGGTGGAAACAGAAGTTGGGTTTTTGTAATTCCACGCCATCCCTGCTGCCCCCTCCCCCATTTCAAAATACCAACCGCACACAACGTTCAATTCTCAAGGCAGGACTGAGGTTATGGCAAATATATATATTTCCGTATCTATCCAGAATTCCAGGTGACATGTCTTTTTTTTCTCAGAGCTTCTATATTTTTTTGTTTTTCTTTTTTTTTTTATAAAAACGGCAGTATCTAAAAATATTTTGAACGTTGCTTCACATCAACCATCAATGGATGGAAGTTCATAGTTCAGGATGCCAGGCTCTGGAGCCCTCCTTCTCTTCCTCCATCCACCCCCTTTGACATTAAGACATGCATTTTAATTGAACAGATGTTGTGCCCTAAGATCTTTAATAGCCAGTGACAGCTGAGAGGAGCATTTAAGGTAAAGGATAGAGCCTCTTCCAACTTCCATGACCAATCAGAGAAATAGGAAGGGCCTTTGAGAGACAGGTAGGAGGTCGCTTGAATGAAAAACTGAGGTTAAACAAGGATTTTTTAAAAAAAAAAACCCCTTCCATCAGAGTATCATAAAAAGTCCTGATTTTATGCGCTGGATAGGAATTCGCATATGCAGCAGCTAATGAAGAAGACTCTGCGAATGGCACATATTGCTCTGCATTTCAGCTTCAATCGTTCTGTGAATTATGTTAGAAATGAGAAGCATTAGGCAAAATATCACACCGAATTTCCAGGCTATCCATTATTAATTATTTATTTATTTATTTATTTATTTATTTATTTATTTATTTATTTATTTATTTTTTATTTTTTATTATTTATTTATTTATTTAAATTTATATCCTGCCCTTCTCCTAGTGGACTCAAGGCGGTACACAGCCAGAACTAAAACACATATCAATACAAAATTTAAAATTATTAAAAGAATTAAATAAGTGCGGCCCAAAAATTTAAAACATTGAAAACTAAAACCCATTTGACAATTTAAAAAGCTAAAAAGACTTTAAAAAAAAAGGGGGGGGGGTTCACGCCAGTCCTGCTTGATGGAAAAGAAAAGTTTTTAGGGCACGGCGAAAAACCTGGAGATCCGATATCCTTCGTATCTCCAGGGGGCAAATTGTTCCAGAGGGCAGGAGCTGCCACAGAGAAGACCCTCCCCCTGGGGGTCGCCAGCCGACATTGCCTGGCCGATGGCACCCTGAGGAGTCCCTCTCTGTGGGAGCGTACTGGTCGGTGGGAGGCTATCGGCGGCAGAAGGCGGTCCCGCAAATACCCAGGTCCTATGCCATGGAGCGCTTTAAAGGTGGTAACCAACACCTTGAAGCGCACCCGGAAGACCACTGGAAGCCAATGCAGCTCACGCAGGAGAGGTGTCACATGGGAGTGCCCCCTCGCTCCCATAATCCCCCGCGCGGCTGCATTCTGCACCAGTTGGAGCCTCCAGGTGCTCCTCAAGGGGAGCCCCAAATGTTACAGAAGCCAATCAGATTTGGCTGCAGGGAGATTATGCCGAAGTCTCAGCCAACTCAACTGTGCCCATTTTCAAGGGTGTCCACACACACTCACACACACACCAATGCACACACTTTCATTCCAATATGGGAAAAAGAGAGACAGAGTCCAGAACTGGGTTCTACTTACTACCAGTTCGCATGCGCAGATCGTCAATTATGACGTCCAGGCAGGTGGGCGGAGCCTCCTGCCACTTTTACTACCGGTTCTAAAGAACCGGACAAAACCAGTAGCAACCCACCACTGACAGGGTCCCAAATCTGAACCTAGAGGGAGGAGGAGGAGGAGAAGGAGGAGGGGAGGAAGAAGGGGAGGAGGGGGGGGACCATGACCTCTTTGGTGCTCTCTGAGCTTGGTTGTTTTCTTGCAGGCATTTCATGACCCAACTAGGTAATATCATCAATGCTAGAAGGGAGAACACACAAGTAGGCGGGGATGCTTAGAGGCTGAGCAGGTTGTTGTAAATTTGGAGACAATCATGGAACAGTGAATGACGGAACACTGTAGAATTGGATTCTACGAGAAGAGAATATTTGTAGCTCAGGGTTGACACAAGGGGTCCTTGGTGCTTTCTGGGTTTGTTTGTTTTCTTGCAGACGTTTCATGACCAAACTAGGTAACATCATCTGTGCTAGAAGGGGGGAGGAGGAGGAGGAGGGAAGAGAGAAGAAAAGGAGAAGGAGGAGAAGGAAGAGAGGGAGAAGAAGGATGGGAGGGGGAGGAGGAGGGTTGTGGGGTCCTTGGTGCTCTCTGAGCTTGGTTGTTTTCTTGTAGGTGTTTCATGACCCAATTAGGTAACCTCATCAGTGCTAGAAGGGAAGAGGAGGAGGAGGAAGAGGAAAGGGAGAAGTAAGGGAGAGAGAGGAGGAGGAGAAGGAAAAGAAGGAAAAGAAGGAGAAAGATGGGAGGGAAAGGAGCAGAAGGAGGAGGAGGTGGTGGAGGAGAAGGAAAAGAAGGAAAAGAAGGAGAAAGATGGGAGGGAAAGAAGGAGGAGGAGGAGGTGGAGGAGAAGGAAAAGAAGGAGAAAGAAGGGAGGGAAAGGAGGAGGAGGACGAGGAGGTAGAGGAGAAGGAAAAAAAGGGGAGGGAGGGGAGGAGAAGGAAAAGGAGAAGGAGAAGGAGGAGAAAGATGGAAGAAAGGGTTTGTAGCTCAGGGTTGAAATGATGGGTCCTCAATGCTCTCTCAGTTTGGTTGTTTTCCGGGAGACGTTTCACGACCCAACTAGGTAACATCATCAGTGTTAGAAAGGAGTGGAATTCTAGTACTAATTATGTTATTTAGTCCCAGTTCCTTCTGTTGATGTTACCTAGTTGGGTCATGAAACGTCTGCCAGACGACCACCAAGCTCAGAGAGCACCAACTATTCCACAGCGAAGTTCATTTCAAATTTTTACCACTTTATGCTGTATTCCCCTCCGTAACTGGTTTTCATCCTCCTGTTTCCAACTTCCCTTAAACTGACCAAGCGATCTTCAGACCTTGCCGGAACATTTTGGACAATCAAGAGAAAGAGCCAAGAGCCGAGGTGGCGCAGTGGTTAGAGTGCAGTACTGCAGCTACTTCAGCTGACTGCTAGTTCAGCCGATCAGCGGATCAAATCTCACCGGCACAAGGTTGACTCATCCTTCCATCCTTCCGCGGTGGGTAAAATGAGGACCCAGATTGTTGGGGGGCAAAATGCTACTTAGTATACTGTCTTTGGTGTAAGCCGTCCAGAGTCCTCGGAGAGTGGGCAGCATGGAAATATGAATAATAAATAAATAAATAAATGGTTTTTTTTTAAAATCAACGTTCAATTTGTAGGCGTGCATACGAAGACACCGGTTATTGGAAAGAAAACCATCTGTCTCTCTGGGTGACTTCACACATTCTGCAGTCACAAATCCGGGTTTTTCCGTGGAGTGTGCAATTAAGGGAGACCAATCAGGCAGCTTTCGCAGGTATAGCTGAAGTGCAAGTATTTTTATTTAGAAGTACGCGTCTCTGGTCTCGAGGGGAATTATCTTCTACCACATTCGTTCCAAAGTGCAGCCGAAGCAAAGCTAATTCTTTTTTTTTTTTTTTCCCACATAAACAGTCTTCTACACATTGTTTTTCCAACAAGTTTTACTCAGTTTGATTGCTTGGCAATGTGGCTTCTGAAGCTAAAAGGCACCATTCATTTAACTACACCATGGTGAATTGTGCCACAGGAAACATCATAGAGGAGGGCCAAATAGCATGTCTGTCCACAGCTCTTTAAAGCAGCTGCGTCTTTTCACAGTCCCAATCTCTAAAAAATGGATGCAGCTGCTTTTAATAACGGCAGAGAATTACTAATTCCAGGTTTTTAGGCTCAAATTCAAAGGAGCATCATCACTGGAAGCTTTCAAGAAGAGATTGGACTGCCATCTGTCAGAAATGTTGTAGGGTCTCCTGCTTGGGCAGGGGGTTGGACTAGATGACCTACAAGGTCCCTTCCAACTCTGATAACCTGTTAAAGCCTGCCCTCCCAAAGTAGGTAAATAAAACCAAGAATGGTTGCAGAAATTGAGTTTGCCTAGTCTAGAGAAAAGAAAGACTAAGGGTGAGATGATAGCAGTCTTCCAACATTTGAGGGGCTCTTACCAAGAAGAGGAGGTCAACTTAATTTTCAAAGCAGCCGAAGGCAAGATAAGAAACAATGAATGGAAACTAATGAAGGAGAGAAGCAACCTGGAACTAAAGAGAAATTTCCTGATGGTGAGGACAACAGTGGAATGGTTTGTCTTCAAAAGTTGTAGGTGCTCCATCACGGGAGGATTTCCAGAAGATATTGGACAACCATTTGTCAGAAATGGTATAGACTCTCCTGCTTGAGTAGGAGTTGGATTGGACAACTTCCAAGGTCCTTCCAACTCTTGTTATTTTGTTATCCTGACTTGTTATGATCCGCTTGGCCTACTATTTTTTTTTTCTTTTTACAATACTGGCTATGTAAAACTTCATCTTGCCATGTTTCTTTCCTGTCCTTCATTTGGTCTTTCTTGTAGACCAGTTTGGTCTCGCCACCATTTAGCAATTCCTGCTGTACTAGCTTCTGTGCATCTTCTTCCCTGCCCTTCAGATATTCTCCCAAAAACCAAGACCAATCTCTTCTTAAAAGCCTCCAGTGTTGGAGCACTCACAACTTCTGGAGGCAAATCGTTCTACTGATTAATGGTTCTAACTGTCAGGAAGTTTCTCCTTAGTTCTAGTTTGCTTCTCTCCTTGATTAGTTTCCACCCATTGCTTCTTGTCCTGCTCTCAGGTGTTTTTTTAATAATAGCTTGACTCCCTCTTCTTTGGGGCAGCCCTTGAGCCCTTTGGGGCAGCCCTTGAAGACTCCTATCATGTCTCCCCTAGTCCTTCTTTTCATCAAACTAGCCATACCCAATTCCTGCAACCGTTCTTCATATGTTTTAGCTTCCAGCCCCCTAATCATCTTTGTTGCTCTTCTCTGCACTCTTCACATGTCCCAGTGTCATCTGCTGCCCTACATGTTTCAACTGAAATGATTATTTTGCATCCCTCTGACATGCAGGCCTTGGGAGACCTGGCCATTGTCTCTCGGTGTCTCTCTCCCCATTTAGCAACCGATCAAGCTCCCCTCCTGAATCGATGCCCATCCCTGAGCATTGAGGCATATATTGAGCTCTGTTTGAAATCAGC
Organism: Pituophis catenifer annectens; assembly: GCF_029215685.1. NCBI lineage: Eukaryota > Metazoa > Chordata > Lepidosauria > Squamata > Colubridae > Pituophis > Pituophis catenifer. Next base: position 292,538,382 of record NW_027256882.1, on the reverse strand, counting down.
ACCCATTCATTTTTGCTAGCAAGCAAACAAAAAGGAAACAATTGTGATGGAGAGAAAATCACACACACACATCGACACGGAGAGTGTGAACCACACCAGCAAAGTGTGAAAACTTTAGAGCTGCTCCTGAAGTCTGAGAAGTTACCATCAAGGACACAGGTAGTCCTTGACTTATGGCTGCAATGTTAGCCCAAAATTTCCATCGCAAAGCAAGGCAGTTGTTAAGTAGTGGTTGTGCTTCATTTTATGACCTTTTTGCCATAGCTGTTCAGCGAATCATTGCACCTGTTAAGTGAACCAAGTCATTAAGTGAATCTGGCTTACCGCACTGACTTTGGCTATCAGTGGCTGTCAACTGAGAGCAAACCCTACTCCTTACTAGCACTGATGATGTTACCTAATTGGCAGAGGTGAAATGCTACCGGTTTCGACCAGTTCAGCTGAACTGGTAGTGATAACGGTGAGTGGTTCGGAGAAACGGTAGCAACGAGAGCGCAAGGCTCCGCCCACCCACCCAGTCGTCGTTAAAACCTGGTAAAAACGAGGAAGTAACCTGATTTTTACCCTCTGTGCATGCACAGAAGGGTTTTTGCATGCACAGAGGATCTATGCGTGAATGTTATGCGCGCACAAGCGGAGTGAATGATACATGCGTGGCGCGTGCACTTCTGAAGGTACTGTAAGTAAATTTCACCCTTGCTAGTTGGGTAATAAAATGTCTGCAAGAAAACAAGCAAGCTCAGAGAGCATCAAAGACCCCACATTCCTCCTACCCCACTTGCACAAACACCACTCTCTTCTAGCACTGATGAAATTACCTAGCTGGGTAATGAAACATCTGCAAGAAAACAAGCAAGCTAAGAGAGCACCAAAGACCCAACAGTTCTCCTCCTCCTCCTCCTCCTCCTCCTCCTCCTCCTCCTCCTCCTCCTCCTCCTTTCCACAAAGTCCACTCCCTTCCACCACTGATGATGTTCTCTAATTGGGTCATGAAACATCTGCAAGAAAACAACCAAGCTCAGAGAGCATCAAGGACCCCACAGTTCTCCTCCTCTCCTCCTTCTCCTCTCCTCCTCACAAACCCCACTCCTTTCTAGCACTGATGGTGTTACCTAGTTGGGTCATGAAACATCTGCAAGGAAACAACCAAGCTCAGAGAGCACCAAAGACCCAACAGTCCTCCTCCTCCTCCTCCTCCTCCTCCTCCTCCTCCTCCTCCTCCTCCTCCTCCTCCTCCTCCTCCTCCTCCTCCTCCTCTCAGCAAATCCCACTGCCTTCCACCACTGATGATGTTCCCTAGTTGGGTCATGAAACATCTGCAAGAAAACAACCAAGCTCAGAGAGCACCAAAGACCCATAATAATCATTTGCTAATGTCGATTGTGTATGGAACATAGATGTTGAACTAGGGTTGAGTCAAGCCTCCCATTCATGTTTGTGGAACAAATGTTTAATAGGTAGCATTTTTTTTAAAAAACAGAAGGATTCCAGGTGTTGTTTTTATCTCACTTCCTGATCTTTCAGCTAAATTTCAAAAGAGAAACTCATCTTGGCATCCGCGTACATTAAAGCAGGACTTAATTGCTTCTGGGGAACAATGGTGCATGATGACAAGCTATCACTGGAGGGGCATTATAGAGAGGGGGGGAAAGATAGATGGGCCGTAGTTTTGAAGTCTTTGGGAAAGTTTTTCTTCGGGGGGAGATAGATGTCAATTTTGCACTGATTCCAATTTGTCTCGGAATTTCAGTACGTTTTATTTAAGGGAGTTAATTTTAATGTTAACGATTCAGGACGTTGTTTTCCTTGAAACACCTGCATGTGACATTTGGGACTAGTCTCGTCCTGGTGTTGGTGCCTGATGATGGATTCATATCCGGATTGCGAAAGAGCAAGTCGGAAACATTTTTTGAAATTAGCTTTGTCTGTGTGAAAATTGCGCTTCACACATTCGCTTCGGAACAATCAAATAACAGAGTTGGAAGGAACCTTGGAGGTCTTCTTGTCCAACCTCCTGCTCAAGTAGGAATATCTTCCAATGGTCCCTTAGATATTGGAAGACTGCCATCCTATCTCCCCTAATCCTTCTTTTCATTAAACTAGACATAACCGGTTCCAGCAACTGTTCCTCAAAAGTATCTAGTCTCCATCTTCCTAATCGTCTTTGTTGTTCTTCTCTGCACACTTTCTAGAGTCTCAACACCTTAACGATCTAATGAAAAGAAGGACTAGAGGTGACACAGAACATCGAATAACAGAGTTGGAACGGTCCTTCTTACCACAGGGTAACTCAAGGTAGTCCCTCCCTCCCTTTTTCTTTCCTCCCTTCTTCTTTTCCTACTCCTTCCTTCCCTCCTTCCTTCCTCCTTCCTCCATCCATCCATCCATCCATCCATCCATCCATCCATCATTCTTTCCATTTTCCTTCCTTCCTTTTTTCTGCCTGCCAGCCAGCCATCCTTCATTCTTTCAATTACCTTCCTCCCTTCCCTCCCTTTTTCTTTCCTTCCTTCTTTTCCTACTCCTTCCTTCCTTCCCTCATCCATCCATCCATCATTCTTTCCATTTTCCTTCCTTCCTTCTACCTGCCTGCCAGCCAGCCATCCTTCATTCTGTCAATTATCTTCCTTCCCTCCTTTCCTCTTTCCTTCCTTCTTCTTTCTACTCCTTCCTTCCTTCCATCCTTCTTTATCCATCCATCCAACCAACTTTCTTTCCATTTTCCTTCCTCCCTCCCTCCAACCCTTCCTTCATTCCTTCCTCCCTTCCTTTCTCATCCATCCATTTCCATTTCTTTCCATTCTCCTTCCTTCCTTCCTTCCTTCCTTCCTTCCTTCCTTCCTTCCCTCCCTCCCTTTTTCTTTCCTTCCTTCTTCTTTTTCCTACTCCTTCCTTCTCTCCTTCCTTCCTCCTTCCTTCCCTCATCCATCCATCCATCCATCCATCCATCCATCATTCTTTCCATTTTTCTTCCTTCCTTCCTTCTGCCTGCCAGCCATCCATCCATCCTTCATTCTTTCAATTACCTTCCTTCCTTCCCTCCCTCCCTCTTTCCTTCCTTCTTCTTCCTACTCCTTCCTTCCATCCTTCTTTATCTATCCATCTATCCAACTTTCTTTCCATTCTCCTCCCTTCCTCCCTCCAACCCTTCCTTCATTCCTTCCTCCCTTCCTTTCTCATCCATCCATTTCCATTTGTTTCCATTTTCTCCTTCCTTCTCCTTCCTCCATCCATCCATCCATCCTTCTTTCTATTCTCCTTCCTTCCTTCCCTCCTTCCCTCCTTCCTCCTAGTCCAACCACCTGTTCTCATTGAAGGATTTATATTCCTTGCAACCACCTGGCCATTTGCATCTTTTTAGAGAGTCTTTGAGGTGACTTGGAGGTTTATCTGGAAATCCAATGGTGTGAGTCTATGAATGGATTTCCAGAAAAATTGCAGACTACAGGAACTATTTGTGCTTCAATTTGAGATGCAGACAACACAAACTCATCCCCAATAGCCTGGGCTTGTGTTCAACAGTGAAGGGCAGAAAACATCCTGCAGCCAAGAAGGCTCCACACCCATTTGCACCACTCAGGTGACCCTGAGGACACAGACAAACCTCCAAGTGACCTCAACAACTCTCTATAAAGAATGCAAATGACCAGCTCTCTGCAAGGAATATAAAATCCTTCCATTCCCCACCATCTGGTCAGAGCTGAAGAAGCTTCTTGGATGAGAAATGAAACATCTTCAAAGAAAAACAAGGAAGTCCAGTTGCCTCTTAAAAAAGCATCTTTGGGGCAACTGTGGTGATCATATCTTCCTAACCTGGGTCAACCTTAATTTGTATGTCATGGGTGATATCACAGTTGGAGTTGAGTTAGTATATCAGCTTGAACGAATGAAACACGAATTGTGCCTGGACTACAAGGTTGAAGTCCAAACATCTGAACATTGTTGAGGTTGAAAACAACTGCTATACATGTTCAGGTACCAGTGCTAGGACAACACGGGATTATCTTCCTGTGGTTCAGGGTGGTTTTCAAAGGTCTCAAAAGACTAGACTAAGTTGAGATGAATGTATACATTAGAGAATTGATTGGTGAGGATTCTGTGAATCTACAACTGTGAATCTACAACTGTGAATCTACAACTATTTTTCTTCCATAGAAAAATAGGATAGGAAAGGACCTTTTTTTAAAAAAAATTGATTTATATGCCACCCTTCTCCGGAGACTCAGGGTGGCTTACAATGCGTTAAGCAATAGCCTTCATCCTTTTGTATATTTATACAAAGTCAGCTTATTGTCCCCACAAACTGGGTCCTCAATTTACCTTCCTTAGAAAGGATGGAGGGCTGAGTCAACCTTGAGCCTTGGCGAGATTCGAACCCTGCAGTAATTGCAGGCAGCTGGTCTTAATAACCAGCTTAATAACAGGGTGCCTTAAACCCCTGTACTACCAAGGCTTTGTTCTTCTCTTTGCTAGGCTAGACATACTTAGTTCCCTCAATTGCTCCTCATATGGTTTAGTCTACAGACTCCTAATCGTCTTTGTTGTTCTTCTCTGCACTCTTTCTAGGACAGGGGTCGGCAACCTTAAACACTAAAAGAGCCACAAAGGTCCTAACCAGAAGCCCCCCGTTCAATTCTGGAGCGGACCAGAAGTCCGGTTCCCCCACCATAGAGTCTCCTCCTAGCGCGGCATCCTTTTTCCTCTACCTGCCCTAACTGAAAGCTCTATCAATTGTGGAGCCAACCAGCGACAGGGAGCAGCAGCAGAGGGATGAAAGAGCCACATGTGGCTCCAGAGCCATGGGTTGCTGACTCCTGTTCTAGGATCTCAGCATCTTTTTTGTACAGGTAGTCCTTGACTTACAACAGTTCATTTAGTGACCATTCAAAGTTATAAAAAAAAAAGTGACTTATGACTGTTTTTCACAGTTACCTCCTTTGCAGTATCCCCACGATCATGTGATCAAAATCCAGATGCGTGGCCACTGGTTCGTACATATGACCATTGCATCATCCATTGCAGGGTCATGGGATCCCCGTTTGTGACCTTCTGACAAGCAAAATCAGAGGGGAAGGCAGAGTCACTTAACAACCAGGCTACTAACTTATCAACTGCAGTGATTCACTTAACAGGAAACGTCGTAAAATGAGGCAAAACTCCCTCAACAAATTTTCACCGAACAACATAAATGTTGGGCTCAATTGTGGTCGCAAGTCAAGGACTCCCTGTATTGTGTGTCAGGCCTAGAAGCCATCTTTTTCGTTGGATCATTACTACTGTTCGTTGGATCTTCAGCAGTGGTGAAATGCACGTACCTTCACTACCGGATGGGAAATGTGAGCGTACGAGTGTGCGCCTCTTCTGTGCATGCACAGAACCTTCTGCACATACACAGAGGGTCAAATACAGGATGTAATGACATCCCAGTGGGTGGGCGGAGCCTCCCGCCACCGGCCCTACCAGCTTGTGTGAGCCGGATAGATCCGGACGGATTTCACTGCTGATCTTCAGGCCTGCCACATTTACTACTGTGGGAAACTGGGAGGGGGGATTGTATGGAGCAGGGGTGATATATAGTCATAATAACATTCCTTTCTCAGGGAGTCAAGGACATCTTGCCTTGCACCTGGAGGGCTGGAACTGGGAGGCATCTCCAGTTGGGATGGTGCTTTGATTGGACCATGTGATGGACATGTGGGTGCAGGGTGAAGGGACTTGGACTGTCCTTTGGGTGAGGAAAACCTGGAAGCTTTCAGATTCGGGTTTTTCCAGATGTGCCAATATGACATCTCTAATAAAATGGAACTTTGAGGAACTTCTAGCCCTGGAGTCTTCTTTCATTGAGGGTCTTACTTGGAACCCTGACATTAACCCGAATCTGACATTGTGGTGAGCACAACTGGATGCAAATCATCATCTCCTTCTCCTTCTCCTTCTCCTTCTCCTTCTCCTTCTCCTTCTCCTTCTCCTTCTCCTTCTCCTTCTTCATTTATTTATTTATTTATTTATTTATTTATTTATTTATTTATTTATTTATTTATTTATTTATTTATTTATTTATTTATTTATTTAATATACCACCCTTCTCCAACAGGACTCAGGGCAGTGAACAGCCATGGTAAAAATACAACATATAAAATTTAAAAACAATTTAAAAAACATTAAATACTTTTGGCCCTCAATTTAAAACAACCCAGTTAAAACCAATTTCAATTTAAAACCACAAGGATGGGGTCAAGCCAGCCCGGCTAGATGAAATAGATGTGTTTTCAGGGCCCGACAAAAAGTCCGGAGGTCTGGTATCGTGCGTATCTCTGGGGGTAGGTCTTTCCAGAGGGCAGGTGCCGCCACAGAGAAGGCTCTCCCCCTGGGGGTCGCCAGCCGACATTGTCTGGCCGACGGCACCCTGAGGAGGCCCTCTCTGTGTGAGCGAACTGGCTGGTGGGAGGCTATTGGTGGCAGAAGATGGTCTTGTAAATACCGTAAAGTATGGTCTCACCAGTGCAGGACAAAGTGGAACTGAGCACTTCACGTACTCTTGAAACTATTCCTCCATCGACACAAACTTGGGACTGGGTTGGCTTTTTCGGAGGCAGCTGCAGCCCACCGCTGGCTCATTCCTCATATAGCGCACGAATGTGAGACCTCAAAACTTTCTTCACAATTGAACCTTGGTTCGATGAATGGCACCATGTTTTCCCCTAGCGAGGATCTCGGGATTGCTTCTTGCTTTTATTCTTTCCAATCCCACGGAAAAGACGACAAGAAGCAATAACACGAAGTACATCATTTCCAGAGTAGTTAGCTTTGGATTGGGAGATTTCAATTCACTCGTATGCCATTTGCTTCCTCCCAGCTCATTTTCCTTTTTACATCTTCGACGTTTGCTTTCAATCATTCGGGGACCGGGACTGGGGGCGGGGGGGGGGATGAATCCCATTTACACCTTCCTACACACACACACACGCACACATACACACACACACACAGAGTGCAAAACCCCCCCAAGATGAAAACTCTGGCGCCTTTGATGGTCCTTCCTTCCTTCCTTCCTCCACCTTCCTGCAGAGTCCCTGACATCATTCATCGTAATCATAAAACATTCATTTGCTGTTTCTGGCCAATTGGAAGGCCCTCTTGGGAAGCCATAAAGAGGGGGTGTCAGGGTTATAATGAATGTAAATGCCAGGTGTTTAAGCCCGGTAATGGGCAATTTGCAACTCGAAGCAATATGCACAATAAGCAAAGCCTCCCGTTATGGCACCTGATCGAGGGGGCGCGATGGCCGTTCGGAGAGAGTGAAACATTTTACGACCTCTATGTGGCCCTGATCTCGCGATCTAATAATAGGCCAGACAAAATTAGTTCCCTGCAATAATGCGTCGGAGTGTTAGGGGGGTGGCGGGGAATCGAGAGGGGCGGAGAGCGGTGGCAGGCGATGGAAAAATTACATATCGGGTGTCGGAGGCCGGAGCTGCGAAAGATCAAAAGGGGAATTGCAAAGCTGGATGTGCCATTTAAGACAATTGCCTCCCCTGGAAAGGGGAAAAGGGGCAGGGGTCGGCCTTCTTCACCACGTTGCTATGGGGAGGTCCTTCTGCAGAGACCGGTGACTGGAAAACTGGGCCTTTCCTGTGAAAGATGTAGCTTGGAGGCCATACAAAGATTAATCAATCAATCAATCAATCAATCTCATCATCAGAATAGAGCTGAGAGGGACCTTGGAGGTCTTCTAGTGTAGCCCCTTACTCAAGCAGGAGACCCTATACCATTCCAGACAATCTCATCATCAGAATAGAGCTGAGAGGGACCTTGGAGGTCTTCTAGTCCAGCTCTCTGCTCAAGCAGGAGATCCTGTACCACCAGTTCAGACAAGTGACTGTCCTGTCTCTTCTTTAAAAAACCCCAGCGATGAAGCAACCACAACTTCTAAAGGCAAGCTGTTCCACTGAATTGTACTCACTGTTAGGAAGTTTCTCCTTAATTCCAGGTTGTTTCTCTCCTTGGTTAGTTTCCATCCATTATTTCTTGTCTTGCCTTCAGGTGCTTTGAAAATTAGTTGACCCCTTCTTCTTTGTGGTGGCCCTTCAAATACTGTAATACTGTTATCATGTCACCCCCTAGTCCAGTGATGGCTAACCTTTTTGCCATCGTGTGCCAGGAAGGGGGGAGTGGGGGAGGTTTGCGTGCGCACGTGCCCACCCCAATAATTGCCCTGCACATGTGTGCGCAACCCACTCCTGGCACGCGATGGCCCGATAAGCCCATTTTTCTTTGTCACTTGGCTCCAGATCCTCTCTATGCATCTGGGGAGGGCGAAAACAGCCTTCCCCACCCTTCCAGGCCCTCCGGAGGCAGGAAACGGCCTGTTTCCCTACTTCTGGTGGGCCCAAAAGGCCTGAAAATCAGGTGGCCGGCATGCACATGCACACCGGAGCTGAGCTGGCGTGCCCACTGATATGGCTACACGTGCCACCTGTGGCACCCATGCCATAGGTTCGCCATCATGGCCCTAGTCCTTCTTTTCTCTAGACTAGCCAAACCCACATCCTGCAACCCTTCTTCAGTGCCTTTTGCAGAAAGCAATAGCTGGAAATGACAAGGAAAACAGGGCCCTCCTGCAAAATACATGGCCTGAAGGCTGTAGAAAGATGGAGGATCAATTGCAATGGACCCAAAGGTGCTTTCCCAAAAGGTAACTGGATTTTCTTGGTTTTTTTATCTTTGAAAACTTTTGCTTCTCATCCAAGAAGCTTCTTCAGTTCTAGAGGAAAACAAAACCAAACAAGGAAACCCAGTTGCCTTTTGGAAAAGCAATCGTGACCTGGATTGAAAGTCTCCATGGACAAATTGCAGTGGAGATTTATTTTAGAAAGGTCCACCCGTTCTCCTCTACCAAGATTCGAAGAAGTTACAAGTGGATATGAAGTTCAGAGGTGGAGAAGTGAGGGAACCCACTTCTTAAAACTTTACATAAGGCTTCCCCAAGTGCTTTCAAAACCCTGGGAGATATCTAGTGGAGGAAGGAATGAGGGACCCTGGGAGATATCTAATGGAATAGCGTGGGGGATTATGGGAGCGATGGGGCACTCCCATGTGACTCCTCTCCTGCGCGAGCTGCATTGGCTTCTGGTGGACTTCCGGGTGCGCTTCAAGGTGTTGGTGATCACCTTTAAAGCGCTCCATGGCTTAGGGCCGGGGGTACTTACGGGACCGCCTTCTGCCACCAATTGCCTCCCACCGGCCGGTTCGCTCCCACAGAGAGGGCCTCCTCAGGGTGCCGTCGGCCAGACAATGCCGGCTGGCGAGCCCCAGGAGGAGAGCCTTCTCTGTGGTGGCACCTACCCTTTGGAACAATCTACCCCCAGAGATACGAGTGATCCCAGACCTCCGGACTTTTCGTCGGGCCCTTAAAACCTATTTTTTTTCAGTTAGCCAGGCTGTCCTGATTTTATGGTTGGTTTTAAAATTTGATATTGATCTTAATTGAAATATTTTAAATTATGGGCCAAATTTTATTTAATTATTTTAAATCTATTTTAACTTTTGTGTATGAATGTTTTATATTTGGCTGTTCACCGCCCTGAGTCCGAAAGGAGAAGGGCGGTATAGAAATCTGAAAAATAAATAAATAAAAATAAATAAATAACAAGTGAGGAACCATGGGAGAATTCTGGGAGCTGAAGTCCACCCATCTTAAAGCACGCTGACTGGGGAATTCTGTGAATTGAAGTCCAGCCATCTTAGAGCATGCTGACTGGGGAATTCTGGGAGTTGAAGTCTTTTAAATTGCCAAGGCCACTGCTCTACAAGAACCAGTTTAAAGTTCCCTTCCCTAGCAATTCCCCCTTCCCTTTCCAGGGAGGTAGAGTTTGGATGGAAACGACTGTCTCAGGGTCACCCAAGGGTTGAATCTTCCAATCTAACAACTTTAATGGGTACTTGACACGGGTCTCATTCTTGTTTTATTGTAAGCTACCCGGAGCTTTGAGTACTTAGTAAGTCTCACGTTTTAGAAAGTAAATGTTCCTTCTGGTGCAAACCCACAACTTTGCTCTGAGTAGCAAATTCAATGTGTTCACAGGGCTTTGTCACTTTTGCTTGTTAAAAGGCAAACACTGTCCTCCCTTATCAGCTAGCTCTCCCCATGCAAGGAGCTCTCTAGGGGACTGTCAAACTGTCATTACATTCATATTCCGTTTTGTTCGTGTATGTTTTGTGTGTTGTTTTTTTCCCTTGAGATGTGCTGTTAGGGACAACCTGCATTTCAGGGGAAGCTTCCTATGATTGATAGCTATTAATTGTTTTTCAGCCAGGCAGTAATTTTTCTCCCATGGTTTGCAAGAGAGACTAAGTGTAGCAAATTGCCTCTTCTCCTCCTTATTGGACCAGAGTAACAACGTACAGCTCTCTGGAGTTTGGTGAAGGGCTTCCAAAGCCTAACAGATAGTGCCAAGACTCCAAATCTATTCCAGGCAATAATGTAGGATCTGATATTCTAAAAATACATATTTCTGAAGAAGGGAGGGAGGCAGGGAGGGAGGGAGGGAAGGAAGGAAGGAAGGAAGGAAGGAAGGAAGGAAGGAAGGAAAGAAAGAAAGAAAGAAAGAAAGAAAGAAAGAAAGAAAGAAAGAAAGAAAGAAAGGAAAGGAGGGAGAGGGAGGGACAGAGGAAGAAAAGAAAGAAAGAGAGAGACAGAGAAAGAAACAAAGAAAGAAAGAAAGAAAGAAAGAAAGAAAGAAAGAAAGAAAGAAAGAAAGAAAGAAAGAGAAGGAAGGAAGGAAGGAAGGAAAGGGAGGGAGGCAAGGAAGGAAAATAAAGGGAAGGAGGGAGAGAGGGAGAGGGAAAGAAAAGAAAGAAAGAAAAGACAGAAAGAAAGAAAGAAAAAAGAAAGGAAGGAAGAAAGAAAGAAAGAAAAGGGAAGGAGGGAGAGGGAGGAAGGAAGGAAGGAAAGATAAAGAAAGAAAGAAAGAAAAACAAGAAAAGAAAGAAAGAAAGAAAGAAAGAAAGAAAGAAAGAAAGAAAGAAAGAAAAGGGAGGCA
>NW_027256882.1:292462340-292522340 GCF_029215685.1 Pituophis catenifer annectens | reverse complement strand
ACTAAGCTCAGAAAACACCGAGGGCCCTGCAATTCAACCCTGAGCTACAAATATGCACTTCTACGAAGAAATCAATTTAATTGGACCTGGTATTTTGCACCTGACAGATTCACTTTTTTCAACACCTAATGTTTAACTCTGGGTGTCAGAGTTCCTTTCCGCCATTTCCATAATCCCCTCCTCCTGTGCAAAATCATCATCATCATCATCATCATCATCATCATCATCATCATCATTGGTCAGCTGCAAAAAGCCATCTTACTGGGATCTGCTCAGTAATCCACCGAGACATCACACAGTCCTAAATGCTTGGGAAGTGTTCAACTAGTGATTTGGGATACGAAATCCAGGATGGTTATCTCATTTGCTGTGTATATTGTCATTTTGTGAAGAAGAAGAAGAAGAAGAAGAAGAAGAAGAAGAAGAAGAAGAAGAAGAAGAAGAAGAAGAAGAAGAAGAAGAAGAAGAAGAAGAAGAAGAAGAAGAAGAAGAAGAAGAAGAAGAAGAAGAAGAATATAAGAAAGAAGTAATTGAGCAGCGAGCTGAAAATTGGAAACACAAAGCTCTGCATGGCCAATACTTGAAAAGTATTGAAGGCAAAGCTGACCAGAAACTAACTTGGAACTGGTTAAGATCAGGAGTACTGAAAAAAGAAACAGAAAGCTTTATTTTGGCAGCTCAAGAACAAGCCCTAGCCACAAACTGCATGAAGGCAAAAATTCAACAGGTTACCACCAACAGCAAATGCCGCCTCTGCAATGAGAAAGATGAGACAGTCGACCACCTGATCAGTGGGTGCAGCAAAATTTCACAAACTGACTACCTACAACGCCATGACCGTGTTGCTAAGTTCATTCACTGGAAATTGTGCCAGAAGTTTGGATTTGAGTACAGCAAAAACCACTGGGAACATCAGGTTGAAAAAGTTTTAGAGAATGAGAAACTCAAGATCTTGTGGGACTTTAGGATTTAGACTGACAGGCACTTGGTCCACAACACACCTGACATAACAAGAGTTGAAAAGAAAAAAGTATGGTTCATTGACATTGCAATACCTGGTGATGCACGGATTGAAGATAAGCAGCAAGAAAAAATCACAAAGTACCGGGACTTGCAAATTGAAGTTGAGCGACTGTGGAAAAAGAAATCGTGTGTTGTCCCAATTGTAATTGGAGCCCTTGGAGCAATACCCAAAGGGCTACCCCGCTATTTAGAAATTCTAAATTTGCTGGACTTGAACATTTCGACTCTACAAAAAACCACCTTACTCGGAACAGCTTACATCCTCTGACGATACCTTAACAGTTCCTAGGTCCTTGGTTAGGACTCGAGCTGCTGAGTTATTAACCAGCCTCAAAGGCTATGAATCTCACTAAAGATTAACCAATAAATAATAATAATAATAATAATAATAATAATAATAATAATAATAATAATAATGTTAATAAGAAAAAAGTTATAGAAAATGAGAAGGTGAAGATCTTGTGGGACTTTCGAATACAGACAGATCGTCACTTGGAACACAACACGCAAGATATCACAGTTGTCGAAAACCATAATGTACAATTTATTGACATTGCGGTACCAGGAGATGCCAGAGTCAAAGAAAAAGAACTGGAAAAAATCATGAAATATTGCTGCCTGGCCATCGAAACTACACGGCTATGGATGAAACATGTAACAGTGAGAGCCATTATCATTGGGGCACTTGGTACCATATCCAAGAATTTTATAGGATACATCAGCAAATTGCAGCTTCCTGCAATAACACCAGCGGAACTGCAAAAAACTGTGCTACTTGGAACATCGTACATCTTAAGAAGGTACTTGGTTGATCCCTAGGATGCTGGCAGCAATCTGTATCAACCATTAGCACCAGTCAATGGTATTTGGGATGCATTTTTGAATGTTCAGTTGACTGAGTTTCATGTTTAATGAATAAAGATAATAATAACAATAACGACAATAACAATAACAATAATGATGTTGATGGTAATGATGATGTCTCTTCTGCTTAGGGATGGGCAACTCCATCTATTTCCCCTTCTTTTCCATTTATCTTATCTTTGTAAAAAAAACTTGGGTGTTTTTTTTTTCTTTCAAATCTGTCTCTCTCTCACTCTGCAAATCTAGCAAGGTTAGTTTGGTAACCTTGGAAGTTGTTGTGTGTTGTTTTTTTTTTTAACACTTACATCAGAAAAGATGGGGGAAAATGGCTTAAGTGGTATAATTCATTTAACTGCTGGAATTCACTTGCCAGAAAGCAAAGGTTCATATAAGGAGAAGCAGTATGCATGTGATAATATCTTTACACTGCAGCAAACCGTTAACCCCTTTTGGACTTGAATTGAATTTTTTTTTGGCTGAGTAGAGTTTCCTATTTTGCTTGTTTGGTTGCCACCCAGGCTGGGCCAAAACATTTCATTTCCTGGGGGAAAAAAATAAAATAAAAGAACCGAGCTTGACATTATGGAATGTGGCATAGTGGTTACAGATAGTCCTCGACTTATGACTCTTTGCTTAGCGACTGTTTTGAGCGTTGACTTCAAAACGCTTTTGTTTACGCTAGTTCAAAACGCATTCTTATCAGAGGTGGGTTTTGCATAATTTTACCACCGGTTCGTCGTGCACCGAAAATGTGAGCGCGGACGCTCATTTCACTTGTGCACGTGACTTCCGCACATGCATCCAGCCTTCCGCACACGTGCTTTGCTCTCGCACACGCCTTGCACACATGTGTGCGGCTTAGAAAACGTGGCTAAATAGGACGGCATAGCGCCAGGGAGGGTGGATGGGCCCACAGGTCGTCACTACTGGTTCGTCTGAACAAGTCCGAACCGGCTGAAGATCACCACTGATTCTTATGAGCAGCAAAATGGAAAATCTTGTCTTCTTTTTGTTTGGAGGGGGTCTCCAAACTTGGCCACTTTAAGACTTGTAGACTTCGACTCCCAGAATTCCTCAGCCAGGTTTCCCCTATCCACTTGTGTCCGACTCTAGGGGGAGGGGTACTCATCTTCATTTCTTAGCCGAGGGAGCCAGTATTGTCCGAAGATGCTTCTATCCTCATGTGGTGAGCATGACTATATGCCGAGATGTAAAAAATGCTGTTACCTTCCAACCAAAGTGGTACCTATTTATCTAATCGCATTTGCATGCTTTTGAACTGCTAAATGAGCAGGAGCTGAAGCAAGGAATGGGAGCTCATCCCATCACACAGTGCTTGGGTCTTGAACCTGAGCTCTCAGCTTTCTAGCTGACAAGCTGAGTGTCTATAACCACTGAGCCATCATCCCACTCCCCCGCAAGACATTGCATGAGACCTAAACCTTAGTTATGCCTATTGAGACATGTCCTCTGCATATATCAGGTTCCAAAACCCAAGAAAGACACACTGAGATTCTTCTAAGCAGTTTCCTTTCTTGTTCCTCAACTCTAGGTAGAAATCTTGCCAAACTAAAGCAGACTACTTGCACCATGAAACATATATACTCTGGGAACTAATGGGGAGGCGCTGTCTTCATCCTCTTTCTCTCACACAAACCATCTGAACGGACTTGTGTCTTGCTCTGCTGGAATGTTCTCCCTTTTTTTCTCAGGAATTCAGAAAATATTCCATTGCTACATTGCTGATTTTTACCGAAGGAACTGACTGGCTAAACCAGGGGTGTCAAACTCACGGACTGCAGGCCGGATGCATCACAAACAGAGAGCAAACCCCACTCCCTCCAGCACTGATGATGTAACCTAGTTGGGTCATGAAACGTCTGCAAGAAAATAACCAAGCTCAGAGAGCACCAAGGATCCCAACATTCAACCACTACAAATATTATCTTCTATATTGGTAGAAGATGGCCAGTTTTACATCTGAAGCTTCCTTTCAATCAGCCACAGACAAAGGTAGAACGTATCTCGTGTTTACGATATTTTTTGTCAGAATATTCATGACCGGGAAGACATGATAACAAGGTCAGCCAATGAATAGGCATAGCAACTAAGTCAGCCAATTAGGAGCTGAGACAGACTGGAGCCAGGGCGTGTCTTAGTCTGCAGCTTCTGATTCTGTGCAGAGCATTGAAACTGAAACTATTCAGTGTGTGTGTGTGTGTGTTAAGGTCTCTCTGCTGCATTCTCTGTGTGAACATGTCTGCTGATCTGAGCTGAAGAATCAACTGTTGGTATTGTAAATATATTTTATGTGTTATTATGTATATAATAAAGTTAATGAATCCAGCTGATTCAGTTATCCGTGTGTGCTTCTGGATTTGATTTTTGCAAGAAACTCTTGACATCTTCAAAGACCGGTTCGCCAAGCAAGTCTCACATCTAACCAGCTTGCTCCCATCAAAGAAGCCCAGACCTAAATTGGTTTCCCCCCCATACCTCCCCACACCCCAGAGACCTCTAAATTGGTGTCATGCTCCACCAATTGGTTGTTCTAATGGAGAGGTCAGTGGGAGAACAGCGGTCATTTTTCATCTAGGGGAAAAAAAACCCAGAGACTAGGAGAGAATCCTTCTCGTGAGCACTTTTTAAGAAGTTGAGCAGATTTCCGTAACTCTTTCTCCCCCCTGGGTTCATTTCCAGACTTATCAGGCCTTACGGGTGATTATTGAAGTAAAGACGAACCTGGGATTAGAAATAATTTGGTCCCTGACTCGGCAGTTTCCCTCTTCTCATTTCCAAAGCATCTGTCATCGAGGCCACTGCCGATTCCCACCCTACAGCCCACCAACTCTGCTGAAGCAGCAACTCTGCATTATTGGAAGAGAAAAAAGGAACAGAAAGAGTGGTGTGGGTTGTTTTTTTTTTTTAGAAAAAAAAATAGGAGTATAGAAACACTGACACCGCAACTAGAGAAAGTGTTCGGAAGAGGTGATGGAAGGTTGTTCCTAATCATAAAGAATGAGAGTGGAAAGAAAAAAAAAATAATGAGAGGGAGGACATAGAGCAAGCTAGCGAGATATTAAATAAGAGATGGATTGGATGGATGGATGGATGGATGGATGGATGGATGGATGGATAAATAGATGGAAGGAAGGGAGGAAGGAAGGAAGAAGAAGGAAGGAGGAGGGAAATAGGAAGGAAGAAGGAAGAAGAAAGAAAGAGGGAAGAAAGAAAGAAAGAAAGAAAGAAAGAAAGAAAGAAAGAAAGAAAGAAAGAAAGAAAGAAAAAAAGAGAAGGAAGACAGAAGGAAATAGGAAGGAGGGAGGAAGGAAGGAAGAAAGAAAGGAAATAGGAAGGGAGGGGGGAAAGGGGGAGGGAGGAAGGAAGGAAGAAAGAAAGAAAGAAAGGAAGAAGGAAGGAAGGAAGGAAATAGGAAGGAAGGAGGAAGGAAGAGGGAAGAAAGGAAGAAAAGAAGAAAAAGGGAGGGAAGAAATGTAGGAAGGAAGGAAGGAAGGAAAAGAAAGAAAGAAAGAAAGAAAGAAAGAAAGAAAGAAAGAAAGAAAGAAAGAAAGAAAGAAAGAAAGATGACAAAATAAGAGTTGGAAGGGACCTTGGAGGCCTTCAGGATTAACCGTTTGCTGGCTGGCTGGCTGGCTGGACGGACGGATGGAGAGAGTGATTGAGAGACAGAAAGATAGGTGTAGGTTGGTGGGTAAAAATGGTTAGGGTTGCATAGGGAGATAAGTAGGTAAATATATATACATAATTAATGTCTATATAATTTTGTCTGGTTTCATATAAACAATGCCCATAGGAATACAGTGATTTGCTTAACAACCAGAGTATTCCTTTAATGGCCCTGGCATTCGTTTAATGATTGTAGTGCTTGCTTAATGACTGCCACATTAAAACAAAATAAACATTTAAAAAAATAATCTGGTCATGTGGGAGTTTTGACCTCCTCTGCTCCTTCTCTACCTCCTCCTGCTCCTCCTCTTCTCCTCTCCTCCTCCTCCTCCTGCTTCCCCTTCTCCTTTCTTCTTATCCTTCTCCTCCTCCTCCTCTTTCTTTCCTCCTCCTCCTCCTCCTCCTCCTCCTCCTCCTCCTCCTCCTCCTCCTCCTTCTTCATTCCCAACTTTTTCTTTCTTTCTGGCTATATCTGCAGTTTCTTCCCACAACTGCTGATTTGTTCGACCATCAATCCTAGTACAGAGAAAAACCTCTTTCGATGGGACCAGAGAATATTCAGTATTAGCATTTGCATTCAGGAACTTATTTTGAAACCTGTTTTGCATTCTCCGTGAATTCAAAGTCCTTGATCTTTTCCGCTGTTGCTCAGAAGTTGGGCACATAAGAGAGTTTGGGGGCTTTGGAATAAATTCAGACTGAAAGAGAAAGCTTGTGAACTAGCAGAGGTAAGTACCCACAGACACACAACCACAAACCACACACACAGAAAGAGATTGCAAGTCTTTACACATATGTTCGAGGTTTTATTAGGAAAAGGAACTGGAGAAAATGATGTTGAGGAACAATCCAAACCAATGTATTTTAATTAAAAGAACAAACACTTCTCAACAAACATGTTAATAAGATCCTAGTCTGTTACCCCAAGCGCTCACTCTCTCTTCCTCCCTCCCTCTCCCTCCCCTTCTCTCCTCTCTCTCTCTCACACTTTCTCTTTCTCCCTTTCTTTTCTCTCTCCTCTCTCTCCCTCTTCTCTCTCTTCTCTCTCTCTCTTCCTCCCTTCCCCTCCTCTCTCTCTCTTTCTCTCCCTTTTCTCTTGCTTCTCTCTTTCTCTCTCCCCGCCTCTCTCTTCTCTCCCTCTCTTCTCTCTTTCCTCTCTCTCTCCACTCTCTCTCTTCTCTCTCCCTCCCTCCCTCCCACTCCTCTCTCTCACTTTCTGTCTTTCTCTCTCTTTTCTCTTGCTTCTCTCTTTCTCTCTCTCCCCCTCTCTCCTCTCTCTCTTTCTCTCTCCTCTCTCTCTCCTCTCTCTCTCTTCTCTCTCTCTCACTTTCTCTCTTTCTCCCTTTCTTTTCTCTCTCCTCTCTCTCCATTCTCTCTCTCCTCCCTCTCCCTCTTCTCTCTCTTCCTCCTTTCCCCTCCTCTCTCTTTCTCTCTTTCTCTCTCTCTCCTCTCTCTCTCTCACACACACTTTCTCTCTTTCTCCCTTTCTTTTCTCTCTCTCCTCTCTCTCCATTCTCTCTCCTCTCTCACCCTCTTCTCTCTCTTCCTTCCTTCCCCTCCTCCCTTTCTCTCTCTTTTCTCTTGCTTCTCTTTCTCTCTCCCCGCCTTTCTCTTCTCTCCCTCTCTTCTCTCTTTCCTCACTCTCTCCACTCTCTCTCTTCTCTCTCCCTCCCTCCCTCCCACTCCTCTCTCTCACTTTCTGTCTTTCTCTCTCTTTTCTCTTGCTTCTCTCTTTCTCTCTCTCCCCCTCTCTCTCTCCTCTCTCTCTCTTCTCTTTCTCTCTCCTCTCTCTCTCTCTCTCCCACCCTCCCTCTCCCTCTCCATTTTGACCCTGAAAATCTGGGTCCTCATTTTACTGACCTCGGAAGGATGGAAGGCTGAGTCAACATTCAGCCAACATTGAACAACAAATAAATGATTGGTTGTAAATTACAAACTTCCTGTATCCAGGGTTAGGTTCCCAAGAACCTCCCAAGAAACAACAAAGTTGTTTTTTTTTAAATCAAAATATACCATTATGATTCCTGGCCCTGCTATGGTTAAACGCTGCAAGACTTGACCTCGACTGCTAACACAAGACTCCAGAAGGGAAAATCAAAAGTCTCAGACTTTCACACCAAGAGAAGCTTTGAAGGTAGGTGAAGAGTCTACTCCACCTTCACATTTATTCAGTAAGTAAGAGTGAAAAGTCAGAATAGAGTTAGAAGGGACCTTGGAGATTTTCTAATCCAACCTCCTGCTCAAGTAGGAGACCCTAAATCATTCCAGACAAATGGTTGTCCAACCTCTTCTTAAAAACTCCAGGATGGAGCACCCACAACTTCTGAAGGCAACTTCAGTTCCTCTGATTAATTGACCTCACTTTTAGGAAGTTACTCCTTATTTCCAGGTTGCTTCTCTCATTGATTTAGTTTCTATCCATTGTTTCTTGTCTTGTCTTCAGGTGCTTTGGAGAATAGGTGGACCCAGTGGGGAAATCCATTTTTTTTTACTACCGGTTCTGTAGGCGTGGCTTGATGGGTGTGGCAGAGGAAGGATACTGCAAAATCCCCATTCCCTCCCCACTCCTGGGGAAAGGTTATTGCAAAATCTCCATTCCCACCCCACTCTGGGGCCAGCCAGAGGTGGTATTTGCCAGTTCTCCAAACTACTCAAAATTTACACTACCGGTTCTCCGAACTGCTCAAAATTTCCGTTACCGATTCTCCAGAACCTGTCAGAACCTGCTGGACTTCACCCCTGGGTGGACCCCCTCCCCTTTGTGGCAGCCCCTCAAACATTGAAACACTGCTATCATGTCACCCCTAGTCCTTCCTTTCTCTAGACTAGCCAAACCCAAATCCTGCAACCGTTCTTCATATGTTTTAGTCTCCAGACTTTTAATCATCTTAGTTGCTTCTTTTTGTACTTTGGAAAAAGTTGTACGTTGGAAAAAGTACAAAAGTGGTACTTTTTCCAAAGTCTCAACATCTTTGATTAAAATCTGCTTAAGCAAGCAGACTGGCTTAGAATGAACTTCTAGACTTCCCTCAGTATGAAGGACAAATCAAAATACATGACTAAAGTCTTTGTAATTACAATGGTAATTCTCTAAAGTTTGTCCAAAGTTTTGAGACAATCAGTATATTAGAGTTGGAAGATTTTATTTTTATTTTATTAGTCATATTTCTATGCCGCCCACTCTCCGAGGACTCTGGGCGGCTTACACCAAAGACAGTATACTAAATAGCATATTGCCCCCAACAATCTGGGTCCTCATTTTACCCACCTCGGAAGGATGGAAGGCTGAGTCAACCTTGAGCCTGGTGAGATTTGATCTGCTAATCTGCTGAACTAGCAGTCAGCTGAAGTAGCTGCAGTACTGCACTCTAACCACTGCGCCACCTCAGCTCATGATCCAAGGAAGAGACCTTGGAAGTCTTCTAGTCCAACTTTCTGCTCAAGCAGGAGATCCCATTCTGGACAAATGGTTGTCCAATCTCTTCTTAAAAACTTCTAGTTCTTGAAAACATTCCAATGTAAATGAGATGAACGTCTTGGCTTGTAATATAACAGCCAATTAAGATTTTTTGGGGGAATGTGCCAGGTCAAAGAGAAGGTTGAAATTCCTGACATTGACAAGATCAATATACTTGGTCGAGCGGTTAAGCAACCAGACTAGAAAGTGGGAGACTGTGAGTTCAAGTCCTGGCTCAGCCCTGAAAGCCAGCTGGGTGACTTTGGGCCAATCACCAGGAGACTGTGAGTTCTAGTCCTGTCTTAGGTATGAAAGCTGGCTGGGTGACTTTGGGCCAATCACACTCTCTGTCCAACCCACCTCGCAGGATTGTTGCAGGGAAAAATAGGAGGAGGAAGTTGTATTGGATATGTTCATTGCCTTGAGTTATTTGCAAAAATATTAAAGGCGAGATATGAATGAATGAATTAACAAGGGATGCAGTGGCTCAGTGGCTAAGATGCTGAGCTTGTCAATCGAAAGGTCGGCAGTTCAGTGGTTCGACTCCCTAGTGCCGCGTAATGGGGTGAGCTCCCGTGACTTGTCCCAGCTTCTGCCAACCTAGCAGTTTGAAAGCAGGTAAAAAATGCAAGTAGAAAAATAGGGACCATCTTTGGTGGGAAGGTAACAGCGTTCCGTGCACCTTTGGCATTGAGTCATGCTGGCCCCATGACCACGGAGACGTCTTCAGACAGCGCTGGCTCTTCGGCTTTGAAACGGAGATGAGCACCGCCCCCTAGAGTCAGGAACGACTCGCACATATGTGCAAGGGGAACCTTTACTTTTATGAATGAATGAATGAATGAATAAATAAATAGTATAATAATATAATATATAATATAATATAATATATAATAAATATAATATAATATAATATAATATAATATAATAACATAACATAACATAACATAACATAACATAACATAACATAACATAACATAACATAACATAATATAATATAATATAATATGTCAGACATAGTCGAAAGCATCTCTTTGTTTCTGAAGGACAGCAGTGCAGAGCCAGTTTCAGAAAGTAGACAAAAAAGTTGAAGGGTTGCCACAGAGAAGAGGGAGTCAACTTATTCTCCAAGAAGCAACAGATGGAAACTAACCAAGGAGAGAAGCATCCTGGAATGAAGGAGAAATTTCCAGACAGTGAGGACAATCAACTCATGGAACAGAAGTTGCCTTTGGAAGTTGTGGGAGCTTCATCACTGGAGGCTTTCAAGAAGAGACTGGACAGCCATTTGTCAGAAGCGGTGTAGTAGGGTCTCCTGCTTGGGAGGGATGGGGGTTGGACTAGAAGACCTCCAAGGTCCCTTCCAATTCTATTATTCTATATTCTGACCCCACCAATTCTGCTATTGTCCCAGTATTAGCTACAACGATAAAGCAAAATCAAGCTGAGATTCCTTCCCAGACCTGCTCTGTGCCTTCTTCACGGGTCACTAACCTGCATTTAAAGGGCACCTCATGTCCAAGTGCGGCTTTCCTTTCTCCCCAATTAGCTTTCATTTTGCTTCCAACCGAGCACACATGGCCAGCTTCAGAGGCTGATGGGGCTTTTCAAAACGTCTCTGTTAATCGGCTTAATGAAAGATGACAGATGATAAATTCATAAGTACATACACACTCGCTTGAGCACGTGGGAGAACGAGAGGATGAACAAGTCCCAAGTGCTTCAACCAGAAAAATAAAATCAAAATAAGACTCGTTTTCCTAGTTAGCTCTGGAAGACGAGAGGCAAAATACTGTACATCTCCTATCCTATCCTATCCTATCCTATCCTATCCTATCCTATCCTATCCTATCCTATCCTATCCTATCCAACTCTACCCAACCCTACCCCACTCCAGTCCATGGGGAGAAGGAGAAGGGGAGGGATAGTACTACTACTACTAGTAGTAGTAGTAGTAGTAACTGGGCTGAAAGAGTAGAGTAGAATAGAATAGAATAGAATAGAATAGAATAGAATAGAATAGAATAGAATAGAATAGAATAGAGCAACAGAGTTGGAAGGGACCTTGGAGGTCTTCTAGTCCAACCCTCTGCTTAGGCAGGAAACCCTACACCACTTCAGACAAATGGTTATCCAACATCTTCTTAAAAACTTCCAGTGTTGGAGCATTTACAACTTCTGGAGGCAAGTTGTTCCACTGGTTAATTGTTCTCACTGTCAGGAAATTTAGTTCTAAGTTGCTTCTCTCCTTGATGAGTTTCCCTGAATTGCTTCTTGTTCTACCCTCAGGTGCTTTGGAGAAGAGATTGACTCCCTCTTCTTTGGGGCAGCCCCTGAGATATCGGAACACTGCTATCATGTCTCCCCTAGCCCTTGTTTTCATTAAACTAGACATACTGATTTCCTGCAACCTTTCTTCATATGTTTTTCATATGAAAGCTTACTTACTGTTGGATTTAATATAATAATAGCAATAGCAATAGTACTTAGACTTATGTACCACTTCACAGTGCTTTACAGCCCTCTCTAAGCAGTTTACAGAGTCAGCCTCTTGCCCCCAACAATCTGGGTCCTCATTTTACCCACCTTGGAAAGATGGAGGGCTGAGTCAACTTTGAGCCATTCAGGATCTAACTGCTGGCAGTCGGCAGAGTTAGCCTACAATACTGCATTTTGACTACTGCACCACCATGGTGTATATTTAATATATTATACACATGATATATTTAATATATGTATAATACATGTGGATGAGATGGGCAGCATATAAATCTAATCAATCAATCATCAACCAATCAAGATGGAATTATTGCCCAGTGCGCAAAGAAAAAAACAAATTATTACACCTGTTAGATTCCAGATAAGAAAGAGATTAAATAATGGATGAGATATTCCCATTAGCTCAGTTTTTGGCTTATGTGGAGCAGCCCCTGCTCTACATTTACGCATGTATTATAATCAAATGATTCCAGCCCAGAATATTTTTGCATTGATTTGGTAGGTCCTCATTGGTACCAATTAAATTTGCATTTACCTATCCGATGATATTTAACATGCAGTCACATCAGAAGAAGCTGCTTGGGTCTCAATGGATGGAGAAGACTTCTCTTCCAAAGATCACAGAACCATCCTGACTTTGATCCAAGCAACTCAGTGATAATTTTCAGCAGAGACGTTGATGTCCTCCAGATTAGAGAATGGGGTGGTAGGAATGCTGTTGTTGGACAACACAACATTTAGATTAAATTAACAGAGTTGGAAGAGATCTTGTAGGTTATTTAGTCCAGGGGTCGGCAACCCGCAGCTCTGGAGCCACATGTGGCTCTTTCATCCCTCTGCTGTGGCTCCCTGTCGCCAGTTGGCTCCACAATTGATAGGGCTTTCAGTTAGGACAGGTATAGGAAAAAGGACGCCATGCTAGGGGCAGACTCTATGGTGGGGGAACTGGGCTTCTGGTCAGCAGAGGAAAAAGGACGCCGTGCTAGGAGGAAACTCTATGGTGGGGGGACCGGACTTCCGGTTGGCTCCAGAATTGGGTTGTAATTCCGGCCAATCTAGCTGAAGGCCAAACATGATTAAGGAGCTGCTTCTGATACACCCTTCCTCTCTGATACATTTCAAGTCCAGATAGTCAGCGACAACCATTGAGCCCCAAATGTTTGTTGCTAAGTGAGATACTTGTTAAGTTTATGACCATTTGATGACCTTTCGTGTCACCGTTAAGTCAATTGCTGCAGGTATGATGTTAGTAAGATGGCTATTCAGTGAACCTGAATACGTTCCCCCATTGACTTTTGATAGTCAGAAAGTCACAAAAGAGGATCACGTGGCCCCCGGGACAATGACACCATCATAAAGTTGAGTCGGTTGCCGAGCGTCTGATATTTGGATCACGTGACCCTAGGAATACTGCAACGGTTGTGTGTGATCTTGATTGAATCCCTCTCTCAATGCAATTTAGGATTGCGTTGGCTTGATGAAGCTCCCACAGCTTCAAAAGGCAACTTCTATTCCACTGGTTGATTGTTCTGACTGTCTTCCTTATTTCTTGGTTGAACCTCTCCTTGATCAGTTTCCATCCATTATTCCTTGTCTGGACTTCAGGTCCCTTGGATAATAGGTTGTTCCCCTCCTCTCTGTGGCAGCCCCTCAAATATTGGAAGACTGCTAACATGTCACCCCTGGTCCTTCTCTTCACTAGACTAGCCAGACCCAGTTCCTGCAGCCATTCGTTATATACTTTAGCCTTCAGTCCCCTCATCATCCTGGTTGCTCTTCTCTGCACTCCTTCTAGAGTCCCAACATATTTTTTAATAGTGTGGTTACCAAAACTGGATGCAGTATTCTAGGTGTGGTCTTACTAAGGCTTTATAGAGTGGTAGTAGTACCTCCATTGATCTTGATCGTTTCCCTCTGTTAATGCAATTTAGGATTGCATTGGCTTTTTTGGCTGCCACCACACACTGTTGTATCATATTTAAGTGATTGTCCACTAGGACTCCAAGATCCCTCTCACAGTTACTGCTAGTAAGTCTGGTTTCACCCTGTCTATGTGTGTACTTTTGGTTTTTGTTGATAGTTTTGATCTAGAGCAGGAGTAGTTACCATCAGAGGTGGTATTCAGCCGGTTTGGACTGGTTCAGGCAAACCTGTAGCGCCGACGATCAGTTGGCCACACCCACCCGCCCACACTCTATCCCGTCCTTCATTTCCTGCTTTCTAGCTCATCTCAATCACGTGGCACAGCTGATTCCTTCCCCCACCCCTCTCTGCTCTACTTACTGTTGCTGACTTGGAAGGTAAGCAGCTGAGCTTCTAAATGCTCCATTTTTAGTGCTATGTGCAAGTGCCTTAGGTGTGCAAGTTGTGAAGCATGTGCTCACCGAACTGTTGTTAAACAGGCAACATCTCACCACTGGTTACCACTACCCTATTAACTTACCAGTTTGGTTTTGCTCTAAACAAATTATAGGACGTTCTCCATCTCTGGAATCTCACTTTTAGAAAAGTTCTCCTGATCTTTAACGAATTAAGCCCCTACCTTATACAACACCAGGCATTTTTTTCCCCCTTTGAACTTCCCAAGTGTTTTAATTTCCTTATTTGGGATTGGCACCTCTGCAAATATAAGGAGACAAATACAATCCTGCCCTCCCACCGGCTTTGCTTGGCCAACTGTGGTTCTTTAATGGTCTTCTCTGACAGCCTGGTAATGGACCCAGCTGGATGGAGATCCATCTGCTGAAGGTTCTCTTGAGGAACATCTGTAAAGTCTGCACCAACGTTCTCCAGCTAACGCCTTCCAGATGGGTTAAGGCCATCCTGTACAGAATTAATGGGCCAGCATGGATGTCAGTGTTGCAAGTGATGCACCCATAGAAGCAGAAGTGAGGCCATCTTGGAAGCTTCAAGGGTGCCAATGGGTGGAAATTCAAAGACTTGCTGTCTCATCATACATAGAGAGGATTTGGTTTGTCTGACTCACTTATCAATGCAGGGAGGTAAATAATTAGAATAACAGAGTTGATAGGGACCTTGGAGGTCTTCTAAGTCCAACTTCCTGCTCAAGTAGAAAACCTCATACTATTTCAGACAAATGGTTGTCCAATCTCTGCTTGAAAACCTCCAGTGATGGAGGATCCACAACTTCTGAAGGCAAGCTATTCCGCTGCTAAATTGTTTTCACTGTCAGAAAATGTCTCTTTGGTGTTAGGTTGCTTCTCTCCTTCATTAATTTCCATTCATTGTTTCTTGTCCTGCCCTCAGATGCTTTGAAGAATAGTTTGACTCCCTCTTCTTTGGGGCAGGCCCTGAGATATTGGAACACTGCTATCATGTCTCCCCTAGTCCTTCTTTTTATAAAACTAGACAAAGCCAATTCTTGCAACTGTTCTTCGTATGTTTTATCCTCCAGTCCCCTAATCCTCTTTGTTGCTCTTCTCTGCTCCATTTCTAGAGTCTCCACATCTTTTTTACATTGTGGCGACCAAAACTGGATGCTCTATTCCAAGTGTGGCCTTACCAAAGCATTATAAAGTGATATTAACATTTCACGTGACTTTGATTCTATCCCTCTGTTGATGCAGCCTAGAACTGTGTTGGCTTTTTTGGCAGCTGCTGCACACGGCTGGCTCCTATTTAGATGATTGTCCACAAGGACAGCAAGATCCTTCTCACAGTTACTACTATTGAGCAAGGTACCACCTATGCTGTACCTGTGCATTTTGTTTTTCCTCGCCTAAATGTAGAACCTTACTTTTTTTCACCACTGAATTTCATTTTGTTAGAAATAGGCCCTGTGTTCAAGTCATTCTTGATTCTGGAAAGTGACCTTCCTTGGACATTTCACTGCAGGAGAAATTCTGGATATCAGCAATTCTAGAGATGCAGGCCTGGGTGTCACAGGAATAGAATCAGTGGAGGTATTTCCTAAAACTCAAGCACACTAACGGCTGAATTCTGAACGATGCCCCTTGCAGCAAGGAATTTCTGTCAGAACAGATCTTATTAGGCCTGCCAACTCAGTGAGATGGCAATTCACGTCTACTTTTTTAATCTCTCTCTCTCTCTCTCTCTTTACCTCAGAGAAATCTCTAATGTTAGCATTTTAAATATGCTGGACCGGGGGAGAGGAAAAGATAATAACCTCTGTGATGTGGGGAGGGAAGGATAATTAAATAGAAAAAAGGAATTTTGTGAATAATAATATTTGGTATAAGATCAGTGATGGCGAACCTATTTGGGACCGAGTGCCCAAACTGGAATGCGCATGTATGTGTGCGCACCGGAGCACCGGAAACCCAAAAACCAGCTGGCCGGCGCATACATGCCTGTTTTTTGACCATTTTCAGGCCGTTTTTCAGGCCAGTTTTTTTGGCTGTTTTCAGGCCATTTTCAGGGCCACTTTCAGGCTGTTTTTTAACCATTTTCAGGCCATTTTCCAGGCTATTTTTCAGGCCGTTTTTCAGGCCAGGTTTTTTGGCTGTTTTCAGGCCATTTTCCGGGCCATTTTCAGGCTGTTTTTTAACCATTTTCAGGCCATTTTCCAGGCTATTTTTCAGGCCGTTTTTCAGGCCAGTTTTTTTGGCTGTTTTCAGGCCATTTTCCAGGCCATTTTCAGGCTGTTTTTAACCATTTTCAGGCCATTTTTCAGCCCAGTTTGTTTGGCTGTTTTCAGGCCATTTTCTGGGCCACTTTCAGGCTGTTTTTAACCATTTTCAGGCCATTTTTCAGACTATTTTTCAGGCCGTTTTTCAGGCCAGTTTTTTTGGCTGTTTTCAGGCCATTTTCCAGGCCATTTTCAGGCTATTTTTAACCATTTTCAGGCCGTTTTTCAGGCTATTTTTCAGGCCGTTTTTCAGGCCAGTTTTTTTGGCTGTTTTCAGGCCATTTTCCGGGCTGTTTTCAGGCTATTTTTTAACCATTTTCAGGCCATTTTTCGGCCCAGAAAATGCCTCGGAAAACGTTTGAAAAATGGCCTGGTTTTTGGCCGTTTTCAGGCTGTTTTCTGGTGCTCCAGTGCCTGCAAAGACCAGCTGGCTGGCACACATGTGCACACCAGAAACCAAAAGAGCATCTGGAAATGGCGCATGGGCCCACAGAGAGGGCTCTGTGTGCCACCCCTGGCATGCGTGCCATAGGTTTGCCATAACGGGTATCGATAGTCCTTGATTCACAACAGTGACCGAAGTTACAACGGCACTGGAAAAAGTGAGTTACGACCATTTTCACACTTATGACCATTGCAGCATCCCCATGGTCACGTAATCAAAATCCAGATGCTTGGCAACTGACTCATATTTATGACAGTTGCAATGCCCGGAGTCATGTGATCCCTTTTTGCGACCTTCTGACAAGCTAAGTCCCTTTCTCCTTCTTTGCAAGAAGCCAGGCTGACATCTCTCTGGCCCTCCTGCTGTTTGAAGTGTTGGGACTCCCCCCACCCCCAAATCCCCCCCCCCTTCCACTGCAGATCTAGCCACTTGATGAATGGGGATGTTAATCCACCCCCAATTCTGAAACTTCCTGGTCCTCTCCCCCTCCTCCTTTCCAGCAGCTAACTCAGCAAGTTTTCCTTCTATAAAACATAGCAAGCAAGCTGCAAGAGTGGAATAGATTTATGGGCAGGCCTTAAATGACAGAGGGGGATGTTTTGATTCTCTTCTCAGCTCAGCCCGCCACCCTTCCCCTCCAGTTTTCAGCTTTTATAAATAACATTTCACAGAATTGCTTCTCTTCTCTTCTGGTTTCCTTCGTCCAGAGTCGGAGGTGGCAAGCCTATTTAATATTTGTTATTTTCCCCTCCTGCGACATTTAGACCTTATCTTTCTTTCCTGGGCCATGCACCGTGAAATAAAGTTGGCCAAATCGCAGTTTTATAGGGATGGGAAAATCTCCTCCTTTCCCATTCCCCTACCTCCACCAGTGTGGGAAAAGCAGAAACCTTTATTTATTTGTTTATTTATTTATTGGTTCAATTTATATGCCGCCCTTCTCCGGAGACTCAGGGTGGCTTACAATGCGTTAAGCAATAGCCTTCATACTTTTGTATATACCTGCTTAGTAGGGCTTTCGCCTCCCCCCCCAAAGCGGTGTTCTTTTTTATACAAAGTCAGTTTATTGCCCCCACAATCCGGGTCCTCATTTTACCTACCTCGGAAGGATGGAAGGCTGAGTCAACCATGAGCCTGGTGAGATTCGAACTTGCAGCAAATGCAGGCAGCTGGTGCTATTTAACAGCACTTTAGTCTGCTGCGCCACCAAGGCTCTGGTACCTACGGTATCTATCTACTCGCATAGAACATGCTTTCAAACTGTTAGATCACGGGTGCCAAATACAAGGCCCATGGGGCCATCCTGAAAAATGTAAGGGCCCGGCCGACATTGCTTCAGCCCAGGCTCCCCGAAGCGGCTTCAGCCCAGTCTACCCAATGCAAAGAGGAAACTTGCCAGCAGTTTAGGGAGTGGTGTCAAGCTGGCCACACCCACCCAGTCAGCCACACCCAGTGAACGGTGTTAAGATGGTCACGCCCAACCAGTTGGCCACACCCACCCAGTTGGCCATGCCCGGCCGGCCCTCAACCACAGCCCTGATGTGGCCCTCACTGAAATTGAGTTTGATACCCCTGTGTTAGATGGACCGAAGCTGAGGCAAGTGACGGGAGCTCACCCTATCACACAATGCTAGGACTCGAACCGCCAGAGCTGAGACTATGTCCAGCATCATTAAGCCATTGAGCCACTGTGTCTCAAAGAAATGAAGTGCGCCCAGCCATTCGAGAAGTGACGGGAAAGACACAGACTAGGAAGCAACACGCACTAAGTGCAGCCAAGGCAGATCATCGGCGTAGGTTTGGCCCACCAAGGAGTTAAGTGACAAAGTCTACAGGCCCTCCGATGAATCCATAATTGATTCGGTAACAAATCACTAATCTCGCTGTCATCCTGGTGAATAAGATAATAAATGTGCCTTGTCCAGGGAATGCAAAGTTGTTTGAATTGGGCTGAAATTATTAATAAAGGCCCAACTTTTTCCCCGGTTCTTATCTCCCCTGCTCCTCGATTCCAGCTAGTTTAGCATTTCTTTTTAATCTCTCTCGCTTGTCACATTAGACAGCTGAGAGTAAAGAGAGGGGTCTCTCTGTGTGTGTATGTGTGCAAATTGCCATAGAAGCACGACGACAGGTTTTTTTTTGGGGGGGTGGGGGGGAGAAGAGTGGAGTTGCAAAAGCCAAAGGGGGCTTTCATCTTTTTCCCCCTTTCATTTGGGGTGGGGGTGTGGGAGGCACATAAAAAAAGATAACCAAAGCAGAAGAAAATACCCTGCAAATTTGAGGTTGGGGGTGGGGGGAGAATTTGTTTTGATCTGCCAGACTTAGTATATTCCCAAACTTGCTTTGGACTTCCCTTCTCTCACACTTTTTTCTGTTATAAAAGAGCAGTGTTCTTCCTTTTTCTATTTCTTTCTCTTTTCTTCCTCCTACTCCTCTTCCCTCTTCATTTTCCTCGCCTTTCCCCCTTTCTTCCTCTTCTCTTCCTGCTCCTTCTCTTTTTTCTCCTCCTCCTCCTCTTCTTGTTCCTTGTCCTTTTCCCTTTTCTCTCCATATTCATCCTTTACTACTTCTCCTTTTTCTTCCTCTTCTTCTTCCTTTCCCTTTCCCTTCCTTCTCTTCCTTCTTCCCTCTATTCTTCTCTCCCTTCTCTTCTTCTCTCCCTCCCATTCTCCTTCTCATCCTTCTCCTTTTCCCTCCCATCATTTCCTTCTCCTTCTTTTCTCCTTCCCATCCTCCTCCTCCTCCTTCTCCTTTTTTTTTTTTAATTTGATTTATATGCCGCCCTTCTCTGGAGACTCAGGGCGGCTTACAATGCGTTAAGCAATAGCCTTCATACTTTTGTATATTTATCCTTCTCCCTCCCATCCTCATTTCCTCCTCCTCCTCTTTCTCCTTCTCCCTCCCATCATTTCCTTCTCCTTCTTTTCTCCTTCCCATCCTCTTTCTCATCCTTCTCCCTCCCATCCTCATTTCCTCCTCCTCCTCTTTCTCCTTCTCCCTCCCATCATTTCCTTCTCCTTTTCTCCTTCCCATCCTCCTTCTCCTTCTCTTCTCCCTCCCTCATTTCCTCCTCCTCCTCTTTTTCCTTCTACTTCTCCCTCCCATCATTTCCTTCTCCTTCTTTTCTCCTTCCCATTCTCCTTCTCCTCCTGCTGCTTGTCCACAGGGGGAAGATTAAAAATTACAAAATTGTTGACCTGAATAGTGTAGAGGAATGTATGAACTACTACATTCTGAAGACACTCAACTAGGGCAGCAGCACCTACCTCTGTTTCATTTTTAAATGTTCAATTGATTGAGTTTCATGTTTAATGAATAAAAGAGATCATCATCAACAACAACATCATCATCATCATCCACTGGTCATTATGTAAAAAATACAACTTTCCTGTATCCAAAAAGTCATGGGAACATAAAAGTGGAAAAAGTTATAGAAAATGAGAAGGTGAAGATCTTGTGGGACTTTCGAATACAGATGGATCGTCACTTGGAACACAACACGCCAGATATCACAGTTGTCAAAAACCGAAACATACAATTTATTGACATCGTGGTACCAGGAGATGCCAGAGTCGAAGAAAAAGAACTGGAAAAAAATGATGAAATATCGCAACCCGGCCATCGAAACTAAACGGCTATGGATGAAACATGTCACAGTGATACCCATTGTCATCGGTGCACTTGGTACCATGTCCAAGAATTTTACAAAACATATTAAGAAATTGCAGCTTCCTACAATAACACCAGCGGAACTGCAAAAAACTGCGCTACTTGGAACATCATATATTTTAAATAGATACTTGGTTGATGCCTAGGACGCTGGCAGCAACCAGTATCAACTATTAGCACCAGTCAATGGTATTTGTGATGTATTTTTGAATGTTCAGTTGACTGAGTTTCATGTTTAATGAATAAAAGAGATAATATACTTGGTTGATACCTAGGATGCTGGCAGCAACCTGCATCAACCATCAGCACCAGTCAATGGTATTTGTGATACATTTTAAATGTTCAGTTGACTGAGTTTCATGTTTAATGAATAAAAGAGATAATAATAATAACAACAACAACAAAAACAGCAACAATTCATAGATTGGAAGCCCCCACTAATAGTCTCTCACCCAATTAAACTGTTAGATTCATCAAGGCATTGATTTATTAGCAGAAGAGGTCATACCTCTCTTTTATACAGATAGTCCTCGATTTACAAAATTTCATTTAGTGACCGTTCAAAGTTACAACCGCACTGAAAAAAGATCTGATGACCGTTTTTCACATGTATGACCTTTGCAGCACCCCCGTGGATGCACGTGATCAAAATTCAAATGCTTGGAAACCGACTCACATTTATGACAGTTGAAATGTCCCGGGGTTCTGTGATCCCTTTTTCTAACCTTCTGACCATCAAAGTCGATGGAGAAGCCGGATTCACTCAACGACCGTGTGACCAACTTAACAACTGCAGCAATTTGTTTAACAACCGTGGCAAGAAAGCCAAACTCGCTTAACAAATGTCTCCCTTAGCAAGTGAAATTTTGGGCTCAATTGTGGTTGTATGCAGAAGTGGGTTTCACATAATTTTACCACCGGTTCGCCGTACATCAAAAATATGAGAGTGCGTGCCTTCCGTGCATGCACCCGGCCTTCTGTGCATACACTTTGCTGGCACGTGCGACTTGCATGCATGCATACGGATTAGAAAACGTGGCTAAAATAGCATGGAATAGTGCTGGGGCGGTTTGCACGAACCGGTCCAAACCGGCTGAATACCTCCACCGGTTGTATGCCAAGGACTGCCAGTCTACATACTCTCGGAAGTCGCTTCACATTCACTAAAAAGCACCCCAGAAATGGAACAATAAATCAATAGCCCCGGGAAAAATAAAAAGAGCAATAGAAGCAAAATGAAAATAGAGAAGCTGCATCAACAAGAAACAAGTTAAAAATAATCCAACTGATATTTTAAAAGGTCTGGGAATACGGAGAGAGACATCAAGGTAGAGCCTGGTTAATCTCCCTGGAGATATTTTTTCAATAAAGGCGGTATCATAAATAAGGTCACGCTTGTTAGTCAGGCTTCCTGTAAGACGAAGTTGGTACAAGCAGCTTTAATTAGAGGCAGGGAAAACTCCGTTTTTTGTTTCCAAAATTCTTCGTCAAATCTGTCGGTAGAGAATCGGGATAGACCAAGGGAGAGAATCAAGATCACGTGAAGGGTTAATACCATTTTATAATAGCGTGGTGAGACCACACTTGGAATATTGCATCCAGTTTTGGTCGCCACGGTATAAAAAAAGACGTTGAGACTCTGGAAAGACTGCAGAGAAGAGCAACGAAGAGAATTTAGGGGACCAGAGTCTGAAACCTATGAAGAATCCCTTCTGCTTTGGATTCTGTTTAAAACTTGAATCTTGGTTTAATGCCGGTAACTGCGAGAGGGATCTTGGAGTCCAAGTGGACAATCACTTAAATATGAGCCAGCATATTTATATGTGCAGCAGCAGCCAAAAAGGCCAATGCAATCCTAGGTTGCATTAGCAGAAGGATAAAATCAAGATCATGTGAAGTATTAGTACCACTTTATCATGCCTTGGTAAGGCCACACTTGGAATACTGCATTCAGTTTTGGTCGCCACGATGTAAAAAAGATGTGGAGACTCTGGAAAGAGTGCAGAGAAGAGCAACAAAGAGGATGAGGGGACTGGAGGCTAAAACATATGAAGTACGGTTGCAGGAACTGGGTATGTCTAGTTTAATGAAAAGAAGGACCAGGGGAGACATGATAGCAGTCTTCCAATATCTCAGGGGCTGCCCCAAAGAAGAGGGAGTCAAGCTATTCTCCAAAGCACCTGAGGGCATAACAAGAAGCAATGGATGGAAACTAATCAAGGAGAGAAGCAACCTGGAATTAAGAAGAAATTTCCTGATTGTGAGAACAATTAATCAGTAGAATGGCTTGCCTTCAGAAGTTGTGACTGCGCCTTTCCCTTCCTCCTTCCCTATCTTTATCTTCCCCCTTCCTTCCCTCTTCCTTCCTTTCTTCTTCCTTCCCCCTCCTTCCCCTCCTTCCCTCCCTCCCTTCTCCTTCCTTTTCCTCCCTCCCTCCCTTCCTTCTCCTTCCTGTTCCTCCCTTCTCCCTTCCTTCCTCTCTTCTTCCTTCCCCCTCCTTTTCCTCCTTCCCTCCCTCTCTCCCTTCTCTTTCCTTTTCCTCCCTCCCTTCCTTCTCCTTCCTGTTCTTCCCTTCTCCCTTCCTTCCTCTCTTCTTCCTTCCCCCTCCTTTTCCTCCCTCCCTCCCTCCCTCCCTCCCTTCTCCTTCCTTTTCCTCCCTTCTCCCTTCCTTCCTCTCTTCCCCCTCCTTTTCTTCCCTCCCTCCCTCCTTCCAATGGTTCGATGTTTTTTTCCCCTGGGAATCAAAATACACCTCTTCATTTCACCCACTGCAATTGAAACAATTTTGCCCGCAAGCAATTCCAAAAACAGGGGAAGCTTTGCAGGCCATTTAAGGGGGGTGGATGGGTGGGCAGCACTCCGGCTCCTATCTAGAAGTGCAGAATAATTGCTTTTGGT
Source organism: Pituophis catenifer annectens (assembly GCF_029215685.1). Lineage (NCBI taxonomy): Eukaryota > Metazoa > Chordata > Lepidosauria > Squamata > Colubridae > Pituophis > Pituophis catenifer. The sequence goes on along the minus strand of NW_027256882.1, from coordinate 292,499,189 downwards.
CTGAGTGTATGATTGCAAGGGATTTAAATTTCTTAAGAAAAGTCCCCCCATTTCTTAATAAAATGCAATGGGACGAAAATGCTAGACTTTCACCATGCAGGCTAAACGTTCTGAGATTGGATCCTGTTTTATTTTCTGGCATAGAGACCCGATTGAGGCCTTTTACCAATTTTTCAGAACAAAAGAGACAAACACCATCCCCCACGCCTCCAAATTCATTTATCTAATGCTATTATTATTATTATTATTATTATTATTACTACTACTACTACTACTACTACTACTACTACTACTACTATACACAAACTTGACAATATACACAGCAAACAAGATAACTAAGCTGGATTTCGTATCTCAAATCACTAGTCGAACACATCATCATCATCGTCATCGTCATCGTCATCGTTATCGTTATCGTTATTGTTATTATTTAATCTTTAGTGAGATTCACAGCCTTTGAGGCTGGTTAATAGCTCAGCAGCTCGAGTCCTAACCAAGGACCTAGGAACTGTTAAGGTATCATCGGAGGATGTAAGCTGTTCCGAGTAAGGTGGTTTTTTGGTTGTTGTTGTTGTTGTTGTTGTTGTTGTTGTTGTTGTTGTTATTATTATTATTATTATTATTATTATTATTATTTTCACGGCAAACGGGAACAAACATTGCATTTGGTTTGTTTTTAGGATAACAACCAACCAGCATATATGCAAGGGCCCTGATAAATGGTGTGGAAAGAATGTCAATTTTTTTAAAAAAGAAATCCAGAGAAGAAGCCGAGGATGATTCATCCATCAGGAGATGTTCACCTCAAAGAGGTGGAAATCTATGAATCGGACATGGGACGTTTTGGCTGGAAGCAACCCAGAGAAGAAAAATGGAGAGAACAGCCCCACAGAGTGTTTCAATTGAGACAATGGAATTATTAAACAGATTAAACGGAGTTGGAAGGGACCTTGTAGGTCATCTAGCCCAAGCAGGAGGCCCTACACCGTTTCTGACAGATGACAGTCCGGTCTCTTCTTGAAAGCCTCCACTGATGAAGCTCCCACAACTTCTGAAGGCAACTTCTGTTCCATTGGTTGATTATTCTCCTTATTTCCAGGTTGATTCTCTCCTTATTTATTTATTTATTTATTATTTATATAATAATATATAATTATTATTATAATATAATAATTTATATAAATATAAAAATATAATAATTATTTATGGTCTTCCGGGTGCGCTTCAAGGTTTTGGTTACCACCTTTAGAGCACTCCATGGCATCGGACCGGGGTATCTACGAGACCGCGTTCTGCTACCAATAGCCTCTCACCGACCAGTACGCTCCCATAGAGAGGGGCTCCTCAGGGTGCCGTCGGCCAAACAGTGTCGACTGGCGGCCCCCAGGGGGAGAGCCTTCTCTGTGGGGGCACCTACCATCTGGAACGAGCTCCCCCCAGAGATACGGAAGATCCCGGACCTGCGCACGTTTCACCGTGCTCTCAAAACTTTTCTATTTCAGCAAGCTGGCCTGGCCTAACTCCCATTTTTTAAATTTTTTAAATTTTTTAATTTGTGATTTTATAAATTGGGTGTTTTAATCTGTGTTTCGGCCAAAATATTTAATAATTTTAAGGGATTTTTTTAAATATTTGTATTATCTGTATTTTATCTTGGCTGTTCACCGCCCTGAGTCCTTCGGGAGTAGGGCGGTATAGAAATTTGATTAATAAATAATAATAAATAAATAAATAAATATCCAGTTCCTGCAACCGTTCATTGTATGTTTTAGCTTCCAGTCCCCTAATCATCCTGGTTGCTCTTCTCTGCACCCTTTCTAGAGTCTCAACATCTTTTTTATAGTGTGGTGACCAAAACTGGATGTAGTACTCTAGGTGTGGTCTTACTAAGGCTTTATAGAGTGGTATGAGTACCTTACTTGATCTTGATTGTATCCCTCTGTTAATGTAACTTAGGAATTGGATTGGGGGGAGAAAGAATTTTTATTAGTAATTCAAAATTAAAATTAAAAATCAATTTTGAAGAATTGAGTCCAGGTGAGATGGTCACTGTGTCAACCCTGCCTAAATCAGGCCTGCTGTTGTCGGGGAGCAAAGGGGAGGAACAGATAGTTTTGGGTTCCGCTTAAAACCTGAAACTTGGCTTAATGCCAGTAACTGTGAGAGGGATCAAGGAGTCCTTGTTAATTTAATCAGTTAAATATGAACCAACAGGCTGGCCTGGCCTAACCTCCCTTTTTAATTGTAAATTTTAAATTTGTCTAAAACTTTAGGGGTGTTTTAATCTGTTCTGGGCCAAATTTATTTAATTAGGTTTTATACTGTTTTTAAATTTTGTAATCTGTGTGTTTTATCTCTTGGCTGGTCACCGCCCTGAGTCCTTCGGGAGTAGGGCGGTATATAAATCTAATAATAATAATAAATAAATAAATAAAAATTAAAAAATTGTGTGTGGCAGCAGCCAAGAAGGCCAATGCAATCCCAGCCTGCATTAACAGAGGGATAAAATCAAGATCACGTGAAGTGTTAGTACTGCTTTATAAAGTCTTGGTAAGGCCACACTTGGAATATTGCATCCAGTTTTGGTCGCCATGATATAAAAAAGACGTTGAGATTTTAGAAAGAGTACAGAGAAGAGCAACAAAGATGATTAGGGAGCTGGAGAGTAAGACATATGGTTGGAGGAATTGGGTATGTCTAGTCTAATGAAAAGAAGGACTAGGGGTGACTTGATAGCAGTCTTCCAATATTTAGGGGGCTGCCCCAAAGAAGGGGGGTGTCAACCTGTTGTGGCTCCGTCCTCCGAGCCTATCTTATCGGAGGAAGAAGGCTCCAAACATGAAGGAAAGGAGACGGCCAGGCCTCCCTCTCCAGGACCCTCCTCTCTGGCAATGCCTCCGGAGGACACCGAAGGCCAAACGATAGGCTCAGAGCCAAGCACGTCCCCGCAGCCACAGGTGGACAGTGACGAGGAAAATAAGTGCTGGCTGGACTCTCGCCAGAAGCGCAGGGAGAAGTGTGCGCAGCAGAGGGGAAGGCGTGCCAGAGATTAGCTGAGTCACTGGACCACAGCCCACAGGGTATAAAAGAGAGTGTGGTGGCCATTCCGACTCTGTGACGGACAAAGCTAATCTCTGGCGAAGCACTTTGCACCTTCGGACACAACGCCTATTTTGCTGTGGATTTAATTACGAACTGTGTGTATTTTTGTCTGTGTTATCGGAGTAAAAGCTCTTGGCAGGCTGCCACGGAGTTGCTGCCAAGTTCCTTATTACTGATGTTGTGTGTTTGAAAAGTTTATTTAACCCTCGGCTGGCTGGTTGGGTGTGTGCTTGTACGGGGACAGAACACAACCTATTTTCCAAAGCATCAGAAGGCAAGACAAGAAACAACAGATGGAAACTAACCAAGGAGAGAAGCAACATAGATCTAAGGTGAAATTTTCTAATGGTGAAAACTATTCATCACTCCAGCCTTTACGAAAAGACTGGACAGCCACTTATCTGGAATGGTATGAGGTCTCCTGCTTGCACAGGGGGTTGGACTAGAAGACCTCCAAGGTCCCTTCCAACTCTGTTATTGTTTTATTATTATTATTATTTTTGTTGGATGATGGACATGTGTTTACCCCAAGCCCATTTAAACTCAGGCTGACTGACCACTGAGAGCACCAAGGACCTCACAGAAAGCCGTACTTCAGCAAATTCACCACTCAATCTCTCTTTCCCTCCTCACCTCCACAAAATCTGCCCGTTTGCTTTGCATCCGATGCCGCTTTAATTTAATTTGTAATAATGTTTTTTCCCCTTCCCCCCACTTCTGGCCAAGTTTATATGCTCAGCTGAGTTCTTTGATTGGGCTTTGTGCCCGCTGGAATGGATTTTAATGCATATTTTTATATCTATATTATCAGCGTTATGCATTGGTGTGCTTTTCTCGCTCGTCTTTTTAATGTGTCTAGCTCCGACAATTGTTCTGATATTTTGATGACTGGCTGTTATGTTGTCTTGAAAGCCATTATGGCCGAATACCTTCACATTTTAAACGACCGAGCGAACCTGCATGCATGCGCAAACTTTGGTCTAGGAGATTGCCACAAAGACGGGAGTCGGAATGAATTTTGCAAAAGAGTTTGCAAAAAGAAAGAAAGAAAGAAACAAACAAACAAAAAAGAGCTGCACATTGTACTCCGACATCATCTTAGCTAAAGGAGTTTTTCCCCAAGGTGCTTTTTCAAGAGGCATCTGGGCTTTCTGGTTTTTCTCTGAAGGGGTTTCACTTCTCATCCAAGAAGCTTCATCTGTTCTGAAAGAAGGGAAGTTCTTCATTCAGAAGCAAAACGTCTTCAAAGAAAAAAACAACAGAAAGTCCAGTTGCCTCTTGAAAAAGCACCTTTGGGACAACCATGACCTGGATGAATGAGACTCTTCATAGACATCTAAGCGGTTTCCACAAAGAAGAGGGGATCTACCTATTCTCCAAAGCACCTAACGGCAGGACAAGAAACAATGGATGGAAACTAACCATGGAGAGAAGCAACCTGGAACTAAGGAGAAACTCCTTGATAGTGAGAACAATCAACCAGTGAAACGACTTGCCTCCAGAAGCTGTAAATGTTCCAACACTGGAGATTTTTGAGAAGAGATTGGACAACGACCTGTCTGAAATGTATATCAAAAAGGTCATCAAAAAAGCACAACAAAGAATGTTCTTTCTGTGCCAACTCAGAAAACTCAAACTGCCCAAGGAGCTGCTGATCCAGTTCTACAGAGGAATTATTGAGTCTTTCATCTGCACCTCCATAACTGTCTGGTTTGGTTCTGAAACCCAACAAGACAGACACAGACTTCAGAGGATAATTAGAACTGCAGAAAAAAACAATGGCTACCAACCTGCCTTCCATGGAGGACCTGTGTACTGCAGGTCAAAAAGAGGGCTGTGAAAATATTTACAGACCCCCTCACATCCTGGACATAAACTGTTTCAACTTCTACCCTCAAAACGACGCTATAGAGCACTGCACACCAGAACAACTAGACAAAAGGACAGTTTTTTCCAAAACGCCATCACTCTGCTAAACAAATAATTCCCTCAACACTTCAAACTATTGACTAAGTCTGAACTACTATTAATCTTCTCATCGTTCCCATCACCCATCTCCTCCCACTTATGACTCTATGACTATAACTTTGTTGCTTGTATGCTTACAATTTATATTGATATTGTTTTCTGATTGCTTACTTGTACCCTATGACTATCATTAAGTGTTGTACCTTATAATTCTTGACGAATGTATCTTTTCTTTCATGTACTCTGAGAGCGTATGCACCAAAGACAAATTCCTTGTGTGTCCAGTCACACTTGGCCAATAAAGAATTCTATTATAGTCTATTCTATAGGTCCGTGATGGCAAGGGTGCCAGAGGTGGTACACAAAGCCCTCTCTTTGGGCGCAGGTGCTGTCGCCAGCTACTCTTTTGGTTTCCAGCATGCACATGTGCACCGGCCAGGTGATCTTCATGCCGGAAACCTGAAAACCAGCTGGCCAGCGGACACATGCATACCGGCCAGCTCTGGTGGGTGCATGAGTGCTCGCATTCCAGTTTGGGCACTCGATGCCAAAAACATTTGCCATCCCTGGAATAGGTTCTCCTGACTGAGCAGGAAGTTGGACGAGCAGACCTTCAAGGTCTCTTCTCTTCTATTTCTATTTTTATTTCTATTTCAATTATTTCTGTTTCTATTCTCTCACCCGACTCCTGCACTGAGCAGAAAGAAACGACGGTGCCAACTTCTGTGATCTTTTACACAATATAAAATGGCTACAGTTCTGGAACACCCAAAATGTCAGCTTGGAGACTTCTCGCATCCTTCTAACACTGCTCTTATGCAAGATCCTGCAGTTCACAGCCAGTAGATTCAGCCACCATGGTGGTTCCTGTCTGAAAGAGAATGTTGGTTTAGATCTGGTCGAGGATCCTTGCTTCCCACAGAATCAAATTTTAGGGGTTTTCTCTGAGCTTGCTTGTTTTCTTGCAGATGTTTCATTACCCAAAGCAGGTAAGATCCTCAGGGCTAGCACTTGTCCTGAGGATTTTATCTAGTTTGAGTAAAGAAACACCTACAAGAAAACAAGCAAGCTCAGAGAGCACCAAGGACCCCACAGTTCTCCTCCTCCTCCTCCTCCTTTCCCTCCCATCTTTCTCCTTCTTTTCCTTCTCCTCCTTCTCCTCTTCCCCCTCCCTTATTTCTTCCTTTCCTCTTCCTCCTCCTCCTCTTCCCTTCTACACTGATGATGTCAGGTTTCGATGTCATCTCAAATAAATTGCACTCCCAAACAATTAATCTTTGCTGAAATATTCCATTTATTGAGTACGACAGATCTAGCCCTGACTTCGTCGTAGCCGATACTAACCCTCTGACCCCCAAACCCTTCCCTTTCCGTTCCCAATTCTCATCTTCTCATTGGCCATCTTCCAAGTCAGTCTCCCCAGCTTCTGACCTCACCCCACAGGAATGTTCCCCCCACCATCCCATCTCCTAGGGGATATTATCTACAGAGAAATAAGTAGGTGAAAAGTCAAGCCTCGTCTTTTTATGGCAGCATCAGAATGCTGACAGATGACATGTTGGGTCATGAAACACCTATAAGAAAACAAACAATTTCAGAGAGCACCAAAGACCCCACAACCCTCCCCCTCCCATCCTTCTTCTCCCTCTCTTCCTTCTCCTTTTCTTCTCTCTCCCCTCATCCTCCTCCTCCCTTCTAGCACAGATGATGTTACCTAGTTTGGTCATGAAATGTCTGCAAGAAAACAAACTAACCCAGAGAGCTCCAAGGACCCCTTGTGTCAACCCTGAGCTACAAATATTCTCTTCTCTTAGAATCCAATTCTACAGCGTTCCGTCATTCACTGTTCCATGATTGTCTCCAAATTTACAACAACCTGCTCAGCCTCTAAGCATCCCCGCCTACTTGTGTGTTCTTGCCAGCCATGCCAATAAAAATCTGGCCTTTGGTTTCTCGTTGCCGCACACAAGCAATTAGAAAACAGATTCAACTATCGAACACCAATTCTTTGACTGGCTTCCCCGAAATTAAGGATAATCATAAAGACATTACAGGATTCACAGATGTCCACGATGTCTCCATTAATGTGACATTATGCCTTGATTGGATGCACGAGAAGGGAGGAAATCATTTAGCGCTATCGAAGAAATACAGATTGCATCCTTAAGTGACAGAGACAGAAATCCCGAGACCACAACGACTGGTCTTCTCACACCCTGCTTAGAAAGAGTATCAAAACTCTACCAGCAAAATTTGCGATAGGGGAGAATATCGGAAGCTCAGGTGTAGGATGAGGTTGGCGGTTCATTTTCCGAGCTTGTGGGTTGGTTTCCAAATATTTCGTTACCGTACTAGGTGATATCTTCAATAGACTTTAGGGGATGTCAATGTTGGTGTTCTTCTGCTTATATCCCATCACAAGACTTTCACCTGATGTGACCCTCACTTGACATAATCCACACCTGACCCATCAACTGATGTGACCTCCCCATCACAAGGCCGATTACAAGACCATCACTTGAGATGACCCATACCTGATCCATCATAACCCTCACCTGATACAACCTCCTCATCACAAGATCCTTTACAAGACTCTCACCTGATGTGATCCTTACCAGACATGATGTCCCCATCGCAAGGCCTTCAGTTGAGATGACCCACACCTGACCCATCGCAGGACCCTCACCTGATGTGACTTACACCTGACCCATCACAAGATCCACTGACCACACAAAGAACACCAATACTTACATCCCCTAAATTCCTTTGAAGATGTTACCTAGTTTGGTTATGAAATGTTCAGAAACCAATCCACAAGATCAGAGAACAAACCTCTACCAGACATCAGAATCTCTGACAAAAGCATCCTCAGTCTGAAATCCTTTAGCATCCACAAGAAATCTAAGACAGCCCACAATGAAATCCTTATTTGCCACCAAATTGCTTGAACCATTAGTAGTTCAGATTCTTGTAGAGAGATTAAGCTTGCAATAAACCTATATATTTATTTATTTGAACTGCCTGGAGCCCTGGTTTCCACTGCTATCTTTCTGTCTGTCTGTCTGTCCATCCATCCGTCCATCAGTCCATCCGTCCATTCTGTCTGTCCATCCTGTCCGTATGTCCATCCATCCATCCATCCATCCATCCATCCATCCATCTATCCCTGGATCTCCTGATTTCCCTGGCACTTAACAGTCAGTGTACATACACGCACCTTTAAGTATGGAGTGAGGTCCAGTGATGTTAAGTTAGAATTAAAAATGTGAAAGTTAGTGGCTGAGACAACTTAATTAGGTTTAAGATATGCCAGACTTTGAGAACTCTTTTACAAAAAATATTTTTTTTACAAATAAGGGGCCTGGTGGCTCAGCAGACTGATAGCATTGTGATTAACACCAGCTGTCTGCAATTACTGTAAGTTCGAATCTCACCAGGCTCAAGGTTGACTCAGCCTTCTATCCTTTCTAAGGTAGGTAAATTGAGGACCCAGTTTGTGGGGGCAATAAGCTGACTTTGTATAAATATACAAAAGTATGAAGGCTATTGCTTAACGCATTGTAAGCTGCCCTGAGTCTCCGGAGAAGGGCGGCATATAAATCATTTTTTTTAAAAAAAAATGATATTTTTTCAATGGTTTTACATTAAATTAATTATTTGCACACATTACGATTGGCATGTGGAAGAGTTTAATTTATTAAAGGGAGCAATAGAATGGAAATGGGCTGCTCGCATAGCAAGAAGAACTGATGGCAGGTAGACCAAGTTGGCCATAGAATGGCTCCCGCTTGATCAAAAGCATCTATGGAAGAGACCTCAAACAAGATGGAACAAAAGAAAGTTTAGGACCATATTGGTTGGAAACAGATGGAAGAGGCCTTCATCCAGCACTGGATGGACAATGGCTAAAATGATGATGATGACATTATGGTTAAAGCTAAAAAAAAAAGTCATTTGTAGGTAACGCGTTACTATGTACAATTTTGTATGCAAAACCTAAGTCTGACCGCAAACGTGGTTCTAAGCTATCCAAGCCAACATATTCCATCTTTGTCTGGGATACTTTATTGCATAATCTTTGCATCTCCATTATTTATTGTTATCTATTTTTTATTACCCTTTCTATTTATAGCTAACTCAGTTATATAATATCAACCCTCAGTTATTCATTTTGCCATGTGTCAGGGGTTTTGAGAAGGAAGGAAGACCACATATAGTGCAGGAAAATGATTTCCTTGGTAAAGGGTTACTAATGTTTGGGGCACCAAGCTATGGAGGAATGGATCAAAACCAGTGAAGATTTTTCTTACTCTTTCTTAGTTTAGTTGCATTCATATTGTTGTCAGAAACTGCCTTTGGATTAAGTTGGATTATTTTCAAAAGCAAATTATTTTCAAAAGCACCAGAAGGCAAAAAAAGAACCAACAGATAGAAAGTAACCAAGGAAAGAAGCAATCTAGAACTAAGGAGAAATTTCCTAACAGTGAGAACAATTAGCCAGTGGAACAGTTTTTTTTTTTTTTTTTAAATTTGATTTATATGCCGCCCTTCTCCGGAGACTCAGGGCGGCTTACAATGCGTTAAGCAATAGCCTTCATACTTTTGTATATTTATACAAAGTCAGCTTATTGCCCCCACAAACTGGGTTCTCATTTAACCTACCTTAGAAAGGATGGAAGGCTGAGTCAACCTTGAGCCTGGGGAGATTCGAACCTGCAGTAATTGCAGGCAGCTGTGTTAATAACATGGTGCTTTAGACCACTGTACTACCAAGGCTCTAGCTTGCCTCTAGAACTTGTGGGTGCTCCATCATTGCAGGTTTTTAGAGACTGGACAGTCATGTCTGGAATGCTATGAGCCAGCAGTGTGCTCCAGCTGCCAAAAAAACCCAATACAGTTCTAGGCTGCATTAACAGATGGATAGAATCAATATCACGTAAAGTGTTAATACCAATTTGTAATGCCTTGGTAAGGCCACACTTAGAACACTGCATCTAGTTTTGGTTGCCACGATATAAAAAAGATGTGGAGACTCTAGAAAGAGTGTAGAGAAGTGCAACAAAGATGATGAGGGGACTGGAGGCTAAAACCTATGAAGAACGGTTGCAGGAACTGGGTATGTCTAGTTTAATGAAAAGAAGGACTAGGGGTGATATGATAGAAGTCTTCCAATATCTCAATGGTTGCTACAAAGAAAAGGGAGTCAACTTATTCTCCAAAGCACCTGAAGACAGGACAAGAAACAATAGATGGAAACTAAATGAGAGAAGCAACCTAGAACTAAGGAGAAATTTTCTATCAGTTAGAACAATTAATCAGTGGAACAACTTGCCTCCAGAAGTTGTGACTGCTCCAACACTGGAAGTTTTTAAGAAGAGATTGGACAACCATTTGACTGAAATGGTATAAGGGTTTCCTGACTGGGCAGACCATTGGACTAGAAGACCTCCAAGGTCCCTTCCAACTCTGTTATTCTAGTCCCGTGATGGCGAACCTATGGCACACATGCCAGAGGTGGCACACAGAGCCCTCTCTGTGGGCACGCAAGCCATCGCCAGCTCCTCTTCGCGGTTCCACCACACGAAGACCAGCTGTCCAATGCACATGTGACCACCAGAACCTGGAAGAGCAGCTGGCTACCATGCACACATGCGTACTGGCCAGCTGTTCTCTTTTGGTTCCGGCACTGCAGCGCATGCACGCACACTCCAGTTTTGGCACTCAGTGCCGAAAAGGTTAACCATCACTGTTCTAGTCTATTCAATCTCTTGAAAACATCCAGTGATGGAGCACCTTCAACTTCTGAAGGCAAGCCATTACACTGATTAATGGTTTAGATTAGATTAGTCTCAACTGTGCTAGCTATGAGCAAAGTCCTTAAGAGCTGGCTGTTGTGATAGGGTTGGGAGTTGGGTTTTGAGTTGCCTCCGGAAGTTGTAGGTGCTCCATCACTGTTTTGTTTTGTTTTTGTTTTTTTATTGAAAAGTTTTACAAAAGAGAAATTTTTTTCCCCAATATTCCCCCCACCCTTTTTCCCTCCCCCCCACCACCCCCCACACCCCTTCCCCCCATCCCCTTCTCCCCCCTAGACTTCCCAGAGCAAAATACAGGGTATTTTCAGTTAACAATCATAAGCTAAGTTAACCTATCTATCCTTAAACTACCAAATCCCCCCCTGAAACCTTAACTCCACTATGGATAACATAATACTTCTAAGATTTAACATTCATTCATAAGCTATTTGATATTTTCTTGTCTGATACTTATTTTGAATATAATCAATCCATCTTCTCCATTCTCCATCACTGTTTTTAAGAAGAGATTGGACAATTGGACAATGTAGGCTGGTGACCCCCAGGGGGAAGGCCTTCTCTGTGGGGGCACCTACCCTCTGGAATCAGCTGCCCCCAGAGATAAGGAGAATCCAAGACCTCTGTGCCTTCCGCCGTGCCCTTAAAACCCACTTTTTCCAGCAAGCCGGGCTGGCTTAGGAAGAAATTTTTTAAATTTTTTAAATGTTTAATTGGTTTGTGGTTTTTTAAATTTTTGGGCCAAATTTATATAGATTTTAATTGTTTTTAATATTTGTATTTCATGTTTTTAATTCTGGCTGTGCACCGCCCTGAGTCCTCAGGGAGAAGGGCGGTATATAAATTGAAAATAAAATAAAAAATAAAATAAAATAAAATTATTTCTTTGAAATGGTGTAGGGTTTCCTGCCTGAGCAGGGGATTGGACTAGAAGACCTCCAAGGTCCCTTCCAACTCTCTTATTCCATTCCATTCCATTCCATTCCATTCCATTCCATTCCATGCTTCTTGGATGAAAAGCGAAATGTTTTCAAGGAAAAAAAAACCCTAATGAAGTCTAGTTGCCTTTTGGAAAAACATCTTTGGGACAATCGTGGTCTGGATAATTAAAAAAAACTCTATAAACATCTGACGAATGGAGAGAGTGAGAGCCAGGTCAGCAAACTACATTTCTCAAAGAGATACTTGTTGACTCAAACATCCATTCCCAGAAAATTGTCCTGATTTCATACCTAAGCTGCTCCATTCAGACTCTACTTCAGATTGTTCAATATTGGTTTTCTTCAACCTCTGCTTCTATCGCTCTTTGTTTTCTAGCCAGCTGGCCTTGGGTTCCACGGGGAATGGTTGAATTTAAAACCTAATTCACACCAATAATGGGCAAGGGAACCCTGAAAAGTTAAAGCCATAAATCTAATGCTCATTGGGGGGGGGGTTGTGATTGTTGTTGTTTTTATCGCCCAATTGTTTCCTCTGAGAAGTTGGGTGTCTGTAGGCAGTGGCCTGAAAATGTACTCAATTAATTTTCTCCTTTCATGCTTAAGTTCTCTGTCTTCATTTCAGCCTCTCTCCGAGAGAAGCTAATACTACGCCTTCCTTCCTTCTTTCTTTCTTTCTTTCTTTCTTTCTTTCTTTCTTTCTTTCTTTCTTTCTTTCTTTCTTTCTTTCTTTCTTCCTTCCTTCCTTCCTTCCTTCCTTCCTTCCTTCCTTCCTTCCTTCCTTCCTTCCTTCCTTCCTTCCTTCCTTTTTTGTAGCTCCTTTGGAAGAAATGGCACAGCAGTGAGCCCAAGTCTCCAATCCTCTCCATGTTACCTTGGAGTAAAATCCCATCAAATTCAACGGGATGATTTTTTTCAGGAAGCACAGAGAGCTTCGTGATGTGGGCTTCCCCTGCTCTGCAGGATTTCCCATAAAATAGAGTCACTTATGTGAGATGGCTGGTGTCAGGGTTCCGACGGACGCCCTAATTAAATCATGGGTCCCGAGCCAAGCTTCAAAAGAAATCCATTATTTATTAGAAGCTCCATGTCGGCATATTCCCAAATGAAGCCAACTCTGACCCCACTTAATTTATGGCCCTAATCATGATCCCTGTTTCCCCCTTCCCCCCAGGATGTATCATCAATCACATTCACCAACGGAGCAATTTCACGGGTTGTAGAGATCACTCCCCTCTGGCTGCTGTGGGTAACCCTGGGAGACAGCCTTGAGAAAGATATGTCTGGAATGTGCTCCTATCTTTGGCTGCCATGTTGCTTCATCAGTTTTCCATCCCCCTTGCCTATGGCAACTCGAGAGCAGGCCAGGGATACTTTGCGAGTTGACAGCTGGTCATATAATTCTAGTAAATCAATCAATCAATCCCATACAACTTCCTGTTCCATGCAGGAATCCAATCCATCTGATCCTCATTTGAAAACCTCCATCAAGGACAAAACCATTACTCTTCTAGAGAGACTTAACTGCTGCTTAACTGATCTTACAACCAGGATCTCCCAATAGATCATGGCCAACCTTTGAAAAATAGCAAAATAATAGAACAACAGAGTTGGAAGGGACCTTGGAGGACTTCTAGTCCAACCCCTTGCTCAAGCAGGAGACTTTATATTATTTCAGATAAATGGCTGTCCAATCTCTTCTTGAAAACCTCCAGTGATGGAGCATCCACAACTTCTGAAGGTGAGTCATTCCACAAGTTAATTGTTCTCACTGTCAGGAAATATCGCCTTAGTTCTAAGTTGGTTCTCTCCTTGATTAGTTTTCCATCCATTGCTTCTCCTCCTGCCTTCAGGGGCTTTGGAGAAGAGCTTGACTCCCTCTTCTTTGTGGCAGCCCCTGAGATATTGGAAGACTGCTACCATGTCATACCACTTCCAAGAAAACATTGGAAGGATCCAATAGAAGAGAAACTTTGCAGCTCAGAGATGAACTGTGAAGTCCTTGGTGCACTGATGATGTTGCTTAGTTTGGTAATGAAACATGTGCAAGAAATCCACCAAGTTCAGAGGACACCAAGTGATCCTGCATTGGAAGGATTGGATTCAAAAAAACTGGAGATGGTGCTAAAAAGAGTCGGAAGTTGGTGTCTTTTTTGTCTCCTTTTCCCTCTTTACATCTTTTTTTTTCTTTTCCATCCCCCCCTTTTTTGAATTTCTCTTTGAATTTTATATTTTGATAAACCAATAAAAAAAAGTTTCATTCATTAAAAAACAAAACAAAACTGAAGACGGTCTTCCCTAAATGTTTATGGAGAGTCTCAGACATCCAGGTCACAGTTGTCCCAAAGACGCTTTTTCAAGAGGCAACTGGACTTTCTGTTTTTTCATTGAAGGCGTTTTGCTTCTCATCCAGGAAGCTTCTTCATTTCTGAATGAAGAATGTCCCTTCTTTCAGAACAGATGAAGCTTCTCAGATGAGAAGTGAAACGTCTTCAAAGAAAAACTAGAAAGTCCAGTTGCCTGTTGAAAAAATGCCTTTGGGACATGGTCTTCCCTACAATATATATATAATAGTGGGATCAGTGAACCAATGAACTAAATCATTAAAGGTGGTTTCCCATCTTCCGGGATAAATACGGGGTATTTTTCAATTGCCACATTAAAGAATGGCATCTGATCATGGATGGTGATCTTCATACCATAGTCATCAAAGTGGAGCCTTGGTAGTACAGTGGTCTAAAGCACCCTGTTATTAAGACCAGCTGCCTGCAATTGCTGCAGGTTCGAATCTTGCCGGGCTCAAGGTTGACTCAGCCTTCCATCCTTTCTAAGGTAGGTAAATTGAGGACCCAGTTGTGGGGGCAATAAGCTGACTTTGTATAAATATACAAAAGGATGAAGGCTATTGCTGAGCACATTGTAAGCCGCCCTGAGTCTCCGGAGAAGGATGGCATATAAATCAAATAATAAAAAAAAAGTGTTATCTTGGAGTAAACCCCACTAAATTCAGTAGGGTTTTTTTTTCAGGAAATATGCCCAGGATCATGATTTACATTTTGCCTGTTCTAGCAGGAATGTCATGAAATAGGACATTCCTGCTAGAACAGGAATTTTGTATTCTAATAGAATGCCAGGGTTCATTCTACAGAGGAATTATTGAGTCTCTCATCTGCACCTCTATAACTGTCTGGTTTGGTTCTGCAACCCAACAAGACGGACACAGACTTCAGAGGATAATTGGAACTGCAGAAAAAATAATGGCTACCAACCTGCCTTCCATTGAGGACCTGTATATTGCACGAGTCAAAAAGAGGGCTGGGAAAATATCTACAGACCCCTCACATCCTGGACATCAACTGTTTCAACTCCTACCCTCAAAACGACGCTATAGAGCACTGCACACCAGAACAACTAGACACAAGGACAGTTTTTTCCCCAACGCCATCATTCTGCTAAACAAATAATCCCCTCAACACTGTCAAACTATTCACTAAGTCTGCATTACTATTAATCTTCTCATCATTCCTATCACTCATCTCCTCCCACTTATGACTGTATGACTGTAACCTTGTTGCTGGTACTCTTACGATTTATATTGATATTTTTTCCTTATTGCTTATTTGTTCCCTATGACTATCATTAAGTGTTATACCTTATGATTCTTAATGAATGTATCTTTTCTTTTTATATACACTGAGAGCTTATGCACCAAGACAAACTCCTTGTGTGTCCAATCACACTTGGCCAATAAAAAATTCTGTTCTGTTCTGTTCTGTTCTGTTCTGTTCTGTTCTGTTCTGTTCTGTTCTGTTCTATTCTATTCTATTCTATTCTATTCTATTCTATTCTATTCTATTCTATTCTATTCTATTCTATTCTATTCTTTTAATTGTAGACAATAATAGCCAAATAATGCAGTAGAAATATTGTACTCCCAGCCCCTATGGTTTTTCTACTTGGATGCACAAACCTCACATTTGCTGTTATAGAGGACTGTCCAAAATTGTTGGCAGGATGAAAAGTATTATAATCAGATTTATAATTTGGATTGGAAAGAAAAGAACGATAAATGGTGATATTTGATGCTTCATATCCAAAGGAGCATACCCTTCATGTTCACATTAACATTTTATATGTTTTTAATTGTTGATCCCAATAGGATTAGGGGAGTCAATTCAGAGCAGGTAAGGCTTCAAATGAGCAAATAAAAATCTTATAAAACAAAATAAAGTGTAACCATTTTAAGAATAAAATCCCTCAAATATACAGTAGTAAAATGGTTGAAATCCTACTAGATCTCCTGGTGAGATGGTTGGCATATAAATTGAATAAATAACAGTAACTATAATAGTTATAATAATTTAAATCTGCCACATAACACCCAAACATAACAAATGACAATAAGGAAAAACAACAGAATAGAAGAAGAAAGGGCTGGAGAAGATGACAAAATACGAAGACCTCCAAAAGAGAATGAGAACAAGTATTCATTTTGTGGAAAAAGAAAGCAGAGATAGTCCTAATAGTAATGGGCACCTTGGGTGCAATCCCAAAACATCTGGAACACCACTGAAACACCAACAGCATTGACACAGTCCCCATCAGTCAATCACAAAAGGCAGCTTTACTCAGTTTACATCCTGCAATGATACCCTTAATACCATCAAACAACAACATCTGTCTATCTTAAGTCCTTGGGAAGGACTTGATAGATGGACAAAAATGTCAGATCCAGTTTGAACATCAGGCTGACTGGGCGATGGACCATAATAATTTTAATAAAACTTCTCCCGAGGTTTTGGAACTCTCACTTGAGAACATGCTATAGACGAGAAGGTTGAGATGGAAGGCAGAGTTAAATGCATCATCAGTTCAGAATCATTGCATTGCCACAAGAGACCCAAATCCAGCTCTCCCATGAATTCTGTTAATCTTTATTTGACACCAGTTTAGCATTGACCTTTAGTAGATCAGATTCTTGTGTATAAGTAGCAATAAGAAATTCTTCATTGCTTTGAACTCAAAGAGTTGGGTTATTTGCACCTGACACGTGTATTTGTCTTGCAAAATCTCAACCAATTTAACAACCAGTTCTCTGTCCTAATGACCAACTGGGTGGGCATAGCCATGGTGGGCATGGCTAGGGTGTGTGACAGGCAGCACTCAACCTCCTGCACCCCCTTGGGAGCAAAAACAGGACACAGGGGGACGCACCACTCCCCTGTGCCCCGTTTTGGGCCTAGGAGGCCTCCCTGAAGCCTCCTGGGAGAAAAAATGGGCCATGGGGGGCCGTGCTGCACTCCCCCCATACCCCCATGCGGTTTTGGCCTAGGCAGCCTCCCTGAAACCTCCTGGGAGTGAAAACAGGCTGCAGGGATGCGCTGCCCCCCCACCCCATTTTGGGTCTAGGAGGCCTCCCTGAAGCCTCCTGGGAGCGAAAACGGGCCATGGGAGGAATGCCGCATCCCCCTGCACCCCATTTCAATTTCAATTCAATTTCAAATCTTTATTGTCAGTGCACAACATATGTACAATGAGATTGGTTGAGCTCCCTCAGTGCATCCCTGTTGTGGTCCGCCAGCAGCCTGCGGAACTGGCAGCAGAGTAGGACAGCGATGAGGCTGAGGAAGAACATGGGCCAGTCCTGGAGGCTGGGGAAGGCCCGGATGAGGGCTCTGTGTCGGAGGCAGAGATGGGGCCAGGGCCATCGGGGTGTGATGTGTGGACTTTGGAGCCTCCAAAGGCTGACAGTAGAGAGGCAGAGGAACAGGAGGAGCCTGTTCCTAGTGCACGTATGAGAAGAGCTGCCAGAAGGCAGGAGCAGCTCAAGCAAAGAGGACAACTCGGGAGTAGGGCCAAGAGATGATTGGCCCCTCCCATAAGGCTTAAAACAAACCAGCAACGGCTCTTGGCCTCTTTGCTGGAAAACAACGTTGAGAGAATTGCTTCTTGTTTCACTGTATTCATTTCTTATCGGCTTCTTCTGCTTCTGAACTTTTGCCAAGAAAAGCCTTTGGCAGTTTGCCTAATTATCCCAAAGTCGGTGATAAACTGAGGAATGGTGTTTTGAAGAATTTGCTTTAATTTAGTTTGGACTACACTGAGAATGAGTTAATTCTCAGCTGTTCTAATAAAATCTGTTTGTTTTTGAACTGTTTGTATTTAATACTAACTACTTGGGCCTGGGTCAACCCCCCCCCCCCAACACAATACAACTCACAGTGAAGACAGAAAATCCCCAACCCAATAAATCGTATTAAAAAAAACACCCAGTCCTATTGCGCCAGTGTAAACATGTTAGACATCGTGCCGACCCAGTGATTTTGGGCCTAGTAGGCCTCCTTGCACTTACCTGGGAGCCAAAATGGGGTGCATGGGGACTCCTGAAAGGGGCGGGGAGGAGCGGGGCCAGCTAGCAATTTAACTACTGGTTCACCCAAACCGGCCTAAACCAGCTAGAATTCCTCAGCCAGCCAATTCTGGAAGTTAAATTCCACAAGAATTCAAGTCACCCAGTTCAGAAACCCCTAAGAGAACATCACTGACCTAAAGACTCTCATTAAAATGTCCATGTCTAAGAACAGGCTGAAATTTAGGGTTTTTTTGTCACCTAAGCCGACTACTACCACTCTCGTTCTTAGCTTTGACCACTCTCCGAGAAAAGCAAATCTGGGCTTATAAAACTTGAAAATTGATCCGGTTCTCCTGCAACCTGCCAAGGTGATTTAATGTCAAAAGATGGCTGGCTATAATCTCAAGACAGGAGGGAACGGTCCACGTTCTTTGGCTGAGCTCAAAGTCGAGCAGCTGCCAGGTTTTGTCCAAAGGCGCACAATACTTTTTCTTTTCTTTTTTCTTTTTCTTTTTTCTTTTTGCAACCTTCCCCTGAATCCAGCAGGGCAGCTGCGAAAGGCAGAATTAAGTTAGCAGGTCCGTGAGAATTGGTTCTCTCCCAGGGAGGATAATTCCTACTCTCTCAGCATAGCAATCTGCGGGCGCCTGGATCAGCCAACTGCTGAATTTTTCTCCCATTAAAGGCAGCTAATTGCAAACATGTGGCGTTAAACACAGGATACCTGAGCACAAAGCCACATCAAGGTGTATTTCAAGGAAGCGGAGATTTAAAAAAAAAAAAAAAAACAACCCAAATATATAAAATAAAAAGACCTCGGTTTCAGCAGCTGAGTCCAGAATACAAAACACGTCCTCTGCTGGCAAGTTTTTATAAATCTGGAGGAGATGGTGTGCACTCATATGCACATACACACAAACACACACACACCTTGGTAGTACAGTGATCTAAAGCACCCTGTTATTAAGACCAGCTGCCTGCAATTACTGCAGGTTCGAATCTCGCCAGGCTCAAGGTCGACTCAGCCTTCCATCCTTTCTAAGGTAGGTTAAATGAGGACCCAGTTTGTGGGGGCAATAAGCTGACTTTGTATAAAATATACAAAAGGATGAAGGCTATTGCTTAACGCATTGTAAGCCGCCCTGAGTCTCCGGAGAAGGGCGGCATATAAATCAAATTAAAAAAAAAAAATACCGTAGGTTTATTCACATAGAATGTTAGGTGAAGCCCACATTGCATTCTTCCTCTCCTCTCCTTCTTCCTTTTCTCCTTCCTTCCTCCCATTCATTCTCAAAATTTTTCTTTCAATCTCCATAGTTCTCCTTGCTTCCTTCCTTCCTTCCTTCCTTGCTTCCTTCCTTCCTTCCTTCCTTCCTCATCCATCCTTCTTTCCAATCTCCTTCCTTCCTTATCCACCCATCATCCATCCTCCTTCCTCCCTCTCTCCCTCCCTTCCTCATCCATCCATCCTTCTCTCTAATCTCCTTCCTTCCTTATCCATCCATCCATCCATCTTCCTCCCTCTCTCTCTATACCTCCCTTCCTCATCCATCCTTCTTTCCAATCTCCTTCCTTTCTTCCTTCCTTATCCATCTTTCTCTCCAATCTCCTTCCTTCCTTCCTTATCCATCCTTCTCTCCAATCTCCTTCCTTCCTTATCCATCCATCCATCCATCCATCCATCCATCCATCCATCCTCCTTCCTCCCTTTCTTATCCATCCTTCTTTCCAATCTCCTTTCCAATCTCTTCCCTCCCTCCCATCATCTCTTCTCTTCCCTCCCTTCCCCTTCCTTCCTTCCTTCCTTCCTTCCTTCCTTCCTTCCTTCCTTCCTTCCTCCCTTCCCTTCCCTTCCCTTCCCTTCCCTTCCTTATCCATCCTTCCATTCTTCTTCCTTCCTTTTTTGTCATTTGCATATTACAGCAAAAAGAGAGAGAGAGAGAGAGAGAGAGAGAGAAGAAAGTTCATTATTACTTTTTTAAAAAGGTGTTGGGGGGGGGCCTAGAAACGTAACCACTGCACAACACGTAGCCTTCTCACATCATGTGCTACAAAGATACAGAGGAGTTGGGACATTTTTATTTATTATCTATTATGCTTTTCATTGCTCTCTCTATCCTTACCCTGCTAGGAGAATGCTTCAGCCAAGATAGCAGCATATAAATATATGAAAGCAATAAATAAGAATATAGACATTCCTAGAGATAGAAAGAAAGCGCTACCCACAATAATGCCAGAACTTTTCCTTGGAAGAAATGCAAAATGGAAAGAAGTGAACCAGAGAAAATCAAGCTATTTCCAATTTTGCAATAGTGGTGAATAATACCTGTAGCTCGGGTGGAGGAGAAGCGTGAAGGTTCATTCCCTCAGCTTCTGCGTTGGTTTCTGAATGTTTTGTTACCAGGCGAGGTGACATCTTCAGCGGGGTTTAGGGGAGGTCCATGTCCATGTTCTTTGGCTTATAGGGCTTTGTGTAGTCAATAGGTCTTGTGATGGAGAGTTCACATCAGGTGTGGGTCTTGTGATGGATCAGGTATGGGTCACATCAATTGATCTGACCCATCTGACACCTGACCCATCGCTGACCCATAACCAACCCATATAACCCCCCAACCAGCACTTCACCTCCCAATGACCCTCAGCTGACATGACCTCCCCATCACAAGACCCATTACAAGGCTCTCATTTGACATGACCCACACTTAGACCCTCACAAGACCCTCACCTGATGTTATCCATGGCTGACCATCACAAGACCCATACCTGATGTGGCCCACAGCTGACTCCTCACAAAACCCTCACCTGACGTGACCCACACCTGATCCCGCACAAGACCCTTCACAAGGCCCTCTCCTGATGTGACCCTCCCATCCCAAGACCTACTGACCACACAAAGTCCTGATAAGCAGAGGAAACACCAACACTGGCATCCACTAAATTCTGCAGAAGATGTAACCAACCCAGAAGAATGATCTTTCACCCTCATCTCTATTTCTACTTTCCCCGGGACTGTTTCTAAGTCCTGGTTGCAAGAAAACGACAACCTCATCTGTCGTTTCTCCATTAACCCAGGGTTAACAAGAGTTTAGGATCTCCAAAATACAAGCCATAAACCAGTAATGCTATCTCCAGGAGTAAAGGCAGTAACTGTGAGAGGGGATCCTGGAGTCTTAGTGGACAACTGATTAAATATGAGCCAGCAGTGTGCAGCAGCTGCCAAAAAAGCCAACACAATCCTAAATTGCATTAACAGAAGGATACAATCAAGTTCAAGGGAGATACTAATACCACTCTATAAAGCCTTAGTAAGGCCACACCTAGAATACTGCATCCAGTATTCAAAAGAGGTTGAGACTCTAGAAAGAGGGCAGAGAAGAGCAACCAAGATGATGAGGGGACAGGAGGCTAAAACATACGATGAACGGTTGCAGGAGCTGGGCATGGCTAGTCTAGTGAAGAGAAGGACCAGGGGAGACATGAGAGCAGTCTTCCAATATCTGAGGGGCTGCCACAGAGAGGAGGGGGTCAAGCTACTTTCCAAAGCACCTGAAGGCCAGACAAGGAATAATGGATGGAAACTGAACCAAGGAGAGATTCAACCTGGAAATAAGGAGAAATTTTCTGACAGGGAGAACAATCAACCCATGGAACAGAAGTTGCCTTCAGAAGTTGTGGAAGCTTCATCACTGGAGGCCTTCAAGAAGAGACTGGACTGCCATTTTGTCAGAAATTGGGTAAGGTCTTCTTCTTGGGCAGGGATTGGACTAAATGACCTACAAGGTCCCTTCCAACTCTGTTAATTTGTAAAAAGTTGATCTGATTTACATTTCAACAACCAACTCAACCTTCCTAATATGTCTAAAGGTTTATATTGGACTCCATTGATGGTGATTACATGGAAAGGCCCACAGACTCTTGTGATCTTTTGTAGTGGGGTGTGTGTGTGTGTGTGGGGGGTGATTTTTAATTATTTTATTGCCTGGACTATTGATATTCTGTAAGGATGCCTCTGAAGATAAGGCAATTTTTCTCAATCTTAGTTATTTTAAGAGCGGTGGACTTCAACTCCCAGAATTCCCCAGCCAGCGTTGCTCATGAATCATAGAATCATAGGCCTGGAAGGGACCTTGGAGGTCTTCTAGTCCAACCCCTGCCCAAGACAAGAGCCTTTATACTAGGGGTCTGCAACCTTAAACACTCAAAGAGCCATTTGGACCCGTTTCCCACAGAAAAGAAAACACCGGGAGCCACAAAAACCCTTCCCGTGCCTGACTATCTCTTGAGCGGCCACAAAACTAGCAGATGTAGTTGAATTAAACGTTCTGTTTTCTTCTGAAACTTTTCTTTTCTTGGATTTATCCATGGTTGGCCTACCGGCGGTTGAAAAGCTAATAAATCGCGTTCTGGCAGGTGTCACACATGGGTGGTTGTGACGCATATTTTGAGTAACAGGGAGCCGCAGCAGAGGGGCGAAAGAGCCACATGCGGCTCCAGAGCCACAGTTGCTGACCCCTGCTTTATACCATCCTGGCTGTCTAATCTTCTGTTGAAATCCTCCAGTGATGGAGCACCCACAACAATTCACCCACAACAACGAACACAAACTGTGTTATTGTTCCCTTCCAGAATCTTCCGAGTGGGAGGATAAATACATACAATGAAACAGAAGTTGCTCGCCCTTTAAAATCAGATTCCTCCCCCCCCCCACATCCCTCAACTTCTCATCCTAGCAAAGACTTCAGGATTTCTTGCTAGCTTCCTGCCGAGTTTTCTAACCAGACCCCAGCTGGGCTCTGCTTCCAAATTCAGTAAGTGCTGCCCTCTGCTGTATTCAGCTGCTGTCTAGAAATAGATTTTTTTTTATTTTTATTTTTGAGGGGTGGGGAAACATACACAGGATACTGCCGATAAAATGCTGCCTGTGGGGGAAAAAAACGCAGAGAAACATACACAAATCTTTTGGGCAAGTTAGAAAGAAAGCAGAGCATTTTGCTAACTGATCCAGAAATGATGGTTGGGGTGGGGAGGGGGGGAATATGCTCAGCTCAGGGGTGGGTTCTACATTTTTTTACTACCGGTTCTGTGGGCGGGGCTTATTTTGTGGGTGTGGCCTGGAGGTCATGTGACTAGGTGGGCGTGGCTAGCGGGTCAGAGTCATTTCTGGAAGGTGCTCGCACTTACGACCAGTCCTCACACTTACGACCCGACTCCTTTGTTTGCTTTTAACACTGATCAGCTGTAGGGCGGCCCTTTGAAGCCCCGCGGCAAGAGTTTAAACAGTTTTTTTCCCTCTAGTCATCAGCTGGGACTCAGGAGGCAGCAATAGATTGGGGGTGGGACCAAATAAAAGGTAAGAATAATGTGGGGGTGAGGGGGGGGTGGGAGGGCGGGGGGGAGAACCGGTTCGGTGACGTCATATCGTCACCACTACCGGCTTGGCCGAACCGGGCTGAACCGGGAGGAACCCACCACTGGCTCAGCTGTTTCTAGTGTAGGAAGTTAGCACCCACCCCTCTCCTAGAAAAGTGAAATATTCTAGGAAATACTAAAAAGGCAGAATATTACTAGGGATTCCAATAGAAAATTATACAAAGGAAATACAATATTTAACACTACATATACTAACAGCAGCTCGCATAGTATATGTGCAAAATTGGAAGAAGGAAAGCCCACCAACAGAAGAGGATTTAATTAAAAAAAAAATTAGAATGCGCAGAGATGGACAAATTAACAAAGGAACTTAAGGAAAAAGAGGATACAGATTATTATAGAGTGTGGTATAGATGGTATGATATGTTTGGAGAATAGGAAAAACGGAAAAAAAAGGAATAAAGGAATAAAGGAGAGAAGGGGAAAAGGGGAAAAAAAGGAAAATGTGTTGAAGATCAAGGTAAAATGTAGACAATATAAAGGAAGTTAGATTGTTTAAACAGATTAAGATAAAGTTAGAACATGTGTAAATAATAAGAAAGGATCACCTTAAATGAGCTGTTAACAAAAGAAAAGTGATATGTATATAAGTGTTTATATGTCTTGTGTTTGTTTTAATGTGTTTAAAATAAAAAACTTTTAAAAAAATTTAAAAAATAAAAAGGCAGAATATTATACCTCCCTGGATAAGAAATGGTGAAACATGTTTTTTGAGGCAGAAAGCAGACTCACTCTTAATAGCCCCCACCCTCCTCAATAGCCCACAACAGATGTCAGCATTTAAGAGATAAAGAGAGGTCTATTCATAAGCAAATACCCTTACCCAAGGTCCAACAAAGGTAGGATTAGCCCTCTACCCATCTAGCAACAGAACTCACCATACGGGGAGATTGTATCACCCAGCAAGGCTCAACCAAGCCTGGGACTCAAAAGACAACCTACAAAGTTACCCCTGCATGGCCCCATGGGAGTCTGACAACCAATCAGAATGCAAGCTCAAATTCAAAGCCCAACACAGGGTATAAATCTCTCTCTCTCACACACACACACCCATGTGCCTTTTTGCCCAAGACCTCAAAACCATGTGGTCCTGTCCTCCATTAAACCATCTTTTCAAGCAGTCTCCGTGTTTCCAGTGTCTTTCTCCCCACTTGGAACTGAACCCAGGTGGACATTTCTTCTCAGTGACCTCATCGCAGCTGCAGGGCAGCGTGGCCTTGACTCTCTGAGAAAAGAATGTTATTTTGACTACATATCACCCATACTCTATCAATCCCCCCTCCCATTTCCCCACAGTAGAAAATGTGGCAGGCCTGAAGGCCCAACTTCCACTAAAAGATGGCTTCCAGGTCTGACAAAGTTCATCTGCAGAGAAAGAGAGAAGGGATGCTGTCTCTGCCCAAGCAACCGCGCACAGACACAGAGACTTCCATGGAGCAATGTAAGATGTGTGACCCTATGCTAATGAAGCCCCTTCTGAATGAGTCCTCCATACCCCTTGAGGACTCTCTCTCTCTCCTGCCTGTAGATTCATATCTTCCCCTTTTGACATCACTGGGAAGTGTGCCTTAAAAGGCTTAGCCGAATGAATTCCTCGCAAACGAACTTACTTTTTTCCCCCCTCCTCGTTATTTATCGTCTGCATTAGCATAGGGTCACCCTAAAAGCTTATTTTTCCCCACTGAGATCCTCCGAGTTAATGATCCAAAGAGCAACAAGGGAAACAAAACAACAACAACAACAAAGAGAGAGACAGACAGACATGAAGTGATGTTACAAAGTGATGGAAAGCGAAAACGTATGAGATGTATAACAGAATAACAGAACTGGAAAGGGACCTTGGAGGTCTTCTAGTCCAACCCCCTGCTCAGGCAGGAGACCCTATACCATTCCATACACCTGCCTGTCCAGTCTTTTCTTTTTTTAAAAAAAGTGCTATGGTTGAGGAGAAAAGTGGAAAGGGAAGCTGGTGGGAAGTCTGTTATGGAGGGAGAAGTTAGTTAAGCAAAGTTCAGGTGTGACTTGGTAGCAATAAGGAGACGGAGTCCTAATATCCCATGATAAGCCAGATGTGTTTGTTCAGCTGAAAAAAAGGTGGATCCTCCCTTAAATTGCAAGAACCCCAAACACAGTGTAAGATAGATAGGTAGATAGGTAGATGAATACATAGGTAGATACGTAGGTGGGTAGATGGATAGGTAGATAGATGATAGATAGGTAGATGATAGGTAGGTAGATGGATAGATAGGTAGATACGTAAGGTAGATACATAGGTAGATACATAGGTAGATACAAGTAGATGGATAGGTAAGTAGGTAGGTAGGTAAGTAGATAGATGATAGGAAGGAAGATGGAAGATAGATAGATAGATATAGATATAGATAATAGGAAGGAAGGAAGGAAGGAAGGAAGGAAGGAAGGAAGGAAGGAAGATGGATGATAGATATATATATAGATAGGTAGGTAGGTAGGTAGATATAGATAAAAGGAAG
The DNA here is from genome assembly GCF_029215685.1 of Pituophis catenifer annectens. NCBI lineage: Eukaryota > Metazoa > Chordata > Lepidosauria > Squamata > Colubridae > Pituophis > Pituophis catenifer. The sequence continues at coordinate 292,473,097 of NW_027256882.1, read as the reverse complement.
GAAGGAAGGAAGATGGATGATAGATAGATAGATAGATAGATAGATAGATAGATAGATAGATAGATAGATAGATGTTAGGAAGGAAGATGGAAGATAGATAGATAGATAGATAGATAGATAGATAGATAGATAGATGATAGGAAGGAAGATGGAAGATAGATAGATAGATAGATAGATAGATATAGATAGATAGATAGATAATAGGAAGGAAGATGGAAGATAGATAGATAGATAGATAGATAGATAGATAGATAGATAGATAGATAGATAGATAACAGGAAGGAAGGAAGGAAGATAGATAGATAGATAGATAGATAGATAGATAGATAGATAGAAAACAGGAAGGAAGGAAGGATGATAGATAGATAGATAGATAGATAGATAGATAGATAGATAGATAGATAGATAGATATAGATAGATAATAGGAAGGAAGGAAGGAAGATGGATGATGAATGGATGGATAGATAGATAGATAGATAGATAGATAGATAGATAGATAGATAGGTAGGTAGGTAGGTAGGTACGTAAGATAGGTAGGTAGATACGTAGGTAGGTAGGTAGAGAGAGAGATTTCTTACTTTTACTTAGTTACATAAGAAGTGGGATGCACACCACAGGGAGAGTATAGAGGTTATAGAAATACTCATTTACACCTTTTGTGGTTTTGGTCACATGCTTAACTTCCCAGAGGCTTGCGGTTTCTTCTGGAACTTTCCACAGCCTCAAAGGCCTGCTGAGACCAGAATTTTAGTTCTGACATCTCAACCTATGTACCTTTGAACCAATCATCAAAATCTTTAGATTTCTGATGAACAGTGTCCTCTCCAGAAACAGGTGGGCTTGGAGGCTAAATTGTAGGATGAACAGCTAAAGGAACTAGGTATGTTTAATTTAATGAAGAGAAGACTTAAGACAGGCATGGAAGCATCTTCCAATTCTTGAAGGACTGTTATAGGGAAGAAGGGCCTGGTGGCACAGCAGACTAATAGCCTGTTATTATCATTCAGCTGCCTGCAATTACTGCTAGTTCGAATCTCCCCAGGCTCAAGGTTGACTCAGCCTTCCATCCTTTCTAAGGTAGGTAAATTGAGGACCCGGTTTGTGGGGGCAATAAGCTGACTTTGTATAAATATACAAAAGTATGAAGGCTATTGCTTAACGCATTGTAAGCCACCCTGAGTCTCTGGAGAAGGGCGGCATATAAATCAAATTAAAAAAAGGGGGGGGTTGGACTAGATGATGTACATTTTATTCCATTCCCATTCCCATTCCCATTCCCATTCCCATTCCCATTCCTATTCCTTTCTGTTCCGCTCCACTCCTCCACTCCACTCCACTCCACTCCACTCCACTCCACTCCACTCCACTCCACTCCACTCCACTCTCCACACTCTACTCTACTCTACTCTACTCTACTCTACTCTACTCTACTCTACTCTACTCTACTCTACTCTACTCTACTCTACTCCTTAGTATCTGAAAGCAGGACACGAAGCAATGGATGGGAAGTTGTCAGCAGGAGATCCAACCTGGAAATGAGGAGGAATTTCCTGACAGAGGGAATTTCTAATCAAAACAAGAGCTTGCCTCTCCGAGTTGTGAATGCTCCATCAATGGAGATTTTCGAGAAAAAACTGGACAACCATTTGTCCAGGATTGGTATAAGGACTCCTGCCTTGAGCAATGGATGGACTAGAAGGCCTCCAAGGTCTCTTCCAGCCCTATGATTCTATGTAGGTTGGACGTTCTCCTTGATCTCACGGTGTCGAGACTGAGTAGCAAGGAAAACATTTGCACAAGGGTGACTAACGCATCAAGGGCTCCCCTTTCTGGACTGTTCAGAAGTAGCAGTGGTGATTTATTCCTGGTTCCCCCACCCCTATAGACCACTGCTTAGCCCAGATCTACCTTTGAACAGAGTCAAACGTTGCAATTGATGTAAAATGAGGCAGCTGGGCTGCTGTCCAGGGTTGGATGCAAGGATGGCTGAATGCCTGCCGTGAAAGATTGGCACGATCAACTAGATGCCTACCAGTCATAAGTCAAGATGTTGGTGTTGATTTTCAAAACCTCCAAACCTCCTTAGAGCTAGCTGATCTGAGGGACGGTCTCTCCATCTGTGAGTTTGCCCAGCTCACACGATGACTGGAGGGTCTCTTTCAGAGGTGGGATTCAGCCGGTTTGGCCCATATCGGGTGAACCGGATGTTAATTTTGTGTCCTGTTTGGCGAACCGGTAGTTCCGACAACTGGCTGGCCCCGCCTCATCCCTCCCAGGAGTCCCCACATGGCCTGTTTTGGATCCCAGGTAAGTGCAGGGGGTACATGTAGTTCGGGGAGGTGGAAAATGGGCCTCCCAGAGGCCTGTGGAGCACGAAAACAGGCCTATTTCCAGCCTCCGGAGAGTCTCCGGAGAGCTTTTGGAGAGCCTCCGGAGCCCAGGGAGGTGGAAAACAGGCCTCCCAGAGGCCCATGAAGCATGAAAACGGGCCTATTTTCAGCCTCCAGAGAGCCCCCAGAGCCCGGAGAGGTGGAAAACGGGCCCTCCACAGCCCAGTTTTGCTCCCAGGAGGCTGCAGGGAGGCCTACTAGGCCCAAAACAGGGTTCAGGGGGTGCGGTGTGCCCCCCTACAGCCCGTTTTTGCTCCTAGAGGGGTGCAGGAGGCCGAGTGCTGCCTGTCACACCCCCTGGCCATGCCCACCATGGCCACCCTACCCACCGAGTTATTAGGGTAGAGAACCGGTTATTAATTTAGTTGAATCCCACCACTGGTCTCTTTTGAAGATGGTCCTATGCAAGAACCTTGGATATTGAGTGTGCTGAAGGGGGTTCTTCTCTTCTGAAGTGTGCAGGCTAAGGAATCTTTGTCCCAGAAAGCGACCTTTCACCCCAACCTTCACTTCCGTTACAAAATGGAAGGAAACACAGGAAGTCCTTGACTTTCACCAAAGTTACAACGGCGTCAAAAAAAGCAACTGAGGAGCATTTGTCACACTTACGACCGTTGCAGCATCCCCACGGTCACGTGATCAAAATTCAGACACTTGGCCACTGACTCACATTTATGACGGTTGCAGTGTTCCGGAGTCATGAGATCCGCTTTTGCGACCTTCTGACAAGCGAAGTCAGTGGGGAAGCCAGATTCACTTAACAACTGGGTTACTGACTTAACGAGTGCAGGGATTCCCTTAACCGCTGTGGGGAGAAAGGTTGTAAAGTGGGGAAAAGCTCGCTTAACAACTGTCTCACTTAGCAACGGACATGTTGGGCTCAATTGCAGTCATAAGTGGAGGACTGCCCATCTCTCTCTCTTTTCTTTCCTTTCTTCCTTCCCTTCCTCCCTTTTCTTTCTTTCTTTCTTTCTTTCTTTCTTTCTTTCTTTTTCTTTCTTTCTTTTTCTCTCTCTATTTCTTCCTTCCTTCCTTCCTTCCCTTCCTCCCTCCCCTTCCCTCCCCTCTATCTACCTACCTCCCTCTTCTCCCTCTCTCTCTCTCCCTGTTTCCCTCTCTCTCTCCTAAGCTTTTAGCTGTTAAACTTGTTTTAATTTCTTTATGCTAACTCCCTTGATTTTTTTTATTGTTCAGCTTTATATTCTGAATTTTGTTTTATTGTTGTAAGCTGCCGCCTGTGCTTATATAAGCAAAAAAGAGAAGGCATAAATTTAACACTCCCAATGCTATGTAACACATGGCTCGGAGCTTCGAGGCGGAGCAAGATGAAGGAAATCTTAAAATAAGGAATATCGGTTGAACATCTTTTTTTTTTTTAATCATCCAAGTTCTCTTTATAAACTTCCACCCAAATGCAGTTATTTTTCCTTTTTTTCTTTTTATGCAGAATTGCCACTGAAAAATCCTTTTCAAGATGCAAAACATGGCTTTGAGGAAAATGTCAGAACTGATTTCTCACAAACAGAAGGAAACTCTTGAGGCATAAATTTACGGAGAGATGTGCCATTGTCATTTGAGAACACGCCAAGTGGGTGCAGATCTAGGCAATCTTTGGGCTCCTGGAGAGGCAGACATATAGCCTGAGGACCACAACTTGTTCTCTCTTGATGCAAGTGAAACTCAGAGAAATCATCACACAGAAAGCTCTTGGCCCAAAGCAGAAGTATTGATCTTTAAGTTGGTCGGCTAAGAACATTATTTTTCAGCCTGAAAAATACCTGCCAATGAGTTTGCCACAATAGAAGAGAAATGTTTGTAGCTTGCTAGAAGCCTGGCACTCAGACAAATCAACCATCGGCAGGCACAGAGAGATAAACAACATCTACATGCTATTCAAAAGACTAAAATCAACCATCTACAGGCACAGATAGATAAATAACATCTACACATCATTCAGAAGACTAAAATCAACCATCTACAGGCACAGAGAGATAAACAACATCTACACATCATTCAAAAGACTAAAATCAACCATCTACAGGCACAGAGAGATAAACAACATCTACACGCCATTCAAAAGACTAAAATCAACCATCTACAGGCACAGAGAGATAAACAACATCTACACATCATTCAAAAGACTAAAATCAACCATCTACAGGCACAAAGAAATACACAACTTCTACACGCCATTCAACAGACTAAAATCAAATCAAAAGCCAATCAAAACGCTAAAAGACCACTTTGCTTCCTTGGCAGCAATCAACATCCAGATAAGCAGAGATGGATACCAAGAACCAGAACTAAACAATATCTCGATCAAGGAATTATAAGTTGGAAAAAAACACACTCACAGTGAACTACAGCCCCATCAAAGAACCACAAAGAATAGTGGCACAGAATCAAGTTCATATGAAGTATTAGTACCACTTTATAAAACTCTATTCCACACCTGGAGTACTGCAACCAATTTTGGTCACCCTACTACAAAAAAACAAACAAAAACCTCCATTGAGACTTTGGGAAAAGTTCAGAGAAGAGCAACTAAGATGATCAAAGGCCTGGAGACTAAAACATACGAAGAACAGCTGCAGGATTTGGGTTTGGCTAGTCTAGAGAAAAGAAAGACTAGGGGGGACATGATAGCAGTATTCCAGTGTTTGAGGGGCTGCCACAAAGAGGAGGGGGTCAACTTATTCTACCAAGCACCAAAGGGCAGGAGAAGAAACCATGGATGGAAACTAATCAAAGAGAGAAGCAACCTGGAATGAAGGAGAAACTTCCTAACAGTGAGGACAAATAACCAGTGGGACAGTTCGCCTTCAGAAGTCGTGGGTGCTTCATCACTAGAAGTTTTAAAGAAGATATTGGACAGTCACTTTTCTGAAATGGTATAGGATCTCCTGCTTGAGCAGAAGGCTGGACTAGAAGACCTCCTTGGTCTGGTCTGTTTTACTCTACTCTACTCTACTCTACTCTACTCTACTCTACTCTACTCTACTCTACTCTACTCTACTCTACTCTACTCTACTCTACTCTACTCTACTTTGCCCTGCCCTGCCCTGCCCTGCCCTGCCCTGCCGTGCCCTGCCCTACCCTACCCTAGCCTACCCTACCCTACCCTACCCTACCCTACCCTACCGTACCCTACCCTACCCTACCCTACCCTACCCTGACAGGGCAAGCCACTAGTATAGAAACAGAGGGAAAACCTCACCTCCTCCTAGCATTGATGATGTTATCTAGCTGGGTCATGAGTCTTCTTCTTTTTTTTTATTGAAAAGTTTTACAAAAAGTTTACATATTTCCCCGCCCCTTTCCTACCACACCCACCCTCTCCCAACCACCCCCCTCCCCCTCCTCTTCCCAGAACAAATTACAGGGTATAACCTTCAACAATCATGATCAATCCTAGTCTAAATAATTATAACATTCCACATCTCTTGTTCCTTCAATTCCCTAATTACCCCACTAACTTGATTACTTAAAGACACACCGAATATCTATATAGTCATTCATAACCTATCTGCAATTTCTCATTCCGGTATTTATTTTGAATATAGTCTATCCATCTTCTCCAGTCTCTTAAATATCTTTCATTTGAATGATCCTTCAAGTACGCCGAAATTTTTGCCATTTCCGCTAGGTTTGTAACTTTCATTGTCCATTCTTGGATTGTAGGTAAATCTTGCTTCTTCCAATATTGTGCCACCAACAGTCTTGCTGCAGTTATTAAATTCATGAATCACGAGTCTTCTTGACGGTTCCTTGATTGGGCTGTCATTTCATGATTGGCTCAAAGCCAGCTGGGTGAGCCAATCACCAGGAGACAGTGAATTCCAGTCCCACCTTAGCCATGAAAGCTGACTGGGTAACTTTAGGCCAATCCCTCTCTCACTCAACCCAACCCAACCCACCTCACAGGGTTGTTGTTGTTGTGGGGAAAAATAGGACGAAGTAGATGATGTGTTGCGTCCGCCTTGATTTTTTTTTTTTTTTAAAAAAAGAGAGACCAATAAAAGGCAGGATAAAATAAATAAAGAAAGAAATGCAAAGAAATAATAAAATATGCTTCTGATGCTAGGCTTAATGGGAACTCTGTATAGCTTTAAATAGAGTTGAATTATGCCACAAGGGTTCATAATCCAGAGAAATTAGAGAGCCGGAAAGTAATTTCTGTCCTCTGCAATGTGAGTTCTTGGCTTTGTTTTAATCTGTGGGTTGCAACAGATACTGAAGAGCAAAGTCTTAGAAGAAGACAGAAAGAAACATGTTTATTGCATCGCTTTGATGTTTAGCGTTGTGCCGTTTTGAACCCCGACATGGCGTTGAACAAGAAAGAGTCTTTTCAAAGATAACCTCTGATGGTTTCCTGCCCAATCTATGTTAGCAAGGTTAATTTAAGTGTAATTTATTTAGAAGGGAAATGCTAGCGTCTCATACGAAGCACAACTCTTTCCTACAATGCCCTCAGTCCATTCAATAGGAACAATCAATGAGCTATTGACAAGTTCTCCGTCTTTTATTCTCCGTGTGTCATATCAGTTAGTGCCTAACTCATCGGAAAGAGTTTCCGACAATTGACCACAAATTGATGTCTTTTCATTATTATTCCTCACCCTCCACTTCTTCCTCCTCCCTTCTTCCTTCTCTAACTCTTCTTTTCCCCTTCCTCTTCTTCTCCTCTTCCTACTCCTCTTCCCCTCCTCCTTCTCCTCCTCCCCTCCTCCTCTTCCTCTTCCTCTCCTCATCCTCCTCCTCCCCTCCTCCTTCTTACTCCTCTTCTTCTCTTCCTCCTCTTCCCCTCCTCCTCCTCCTCCTCCACTTCCTCGTCCTTTTCCTCTCCTCCTCCCCTCCTCCTTCTCTTCCTCTTCTTCTCTTCCTCTTCCCCTCCTCCTTCTCCTCCTCCACTCCTCCTCTTCCTTGTCCTCTTCCTCTCCTCCTCCCCTCCTCCTTCTCTTACTCCTCTTCTTTTCACCTTCCTCCCCTCCTTCTCCTCCTCCCCTCCTCCTCTTCTTCCTGTCCTCCTCCTCTTCCTCTTCTCCTCCTCCTCCTCCTCCTCCTCTTCCCCTCCTCCTCCTCCTCCCACACTGATGAAATTACTTAGTTGGGTAATGAAACATCTGCAAGAAAACCACCAAGCTCAGAGAGCACCAAAGACTCTACCCTCCTCCTCCTCCTCCTCCTCCTCCTCCTCCTCCTCCTCCTCCATTTCCATCTCCACTTCTTTCACCTCCCCTGTTCCTCCTCCTGACCAAAAAGCAATGGCTGGAAACATATCAAAGAGCGAAGCAACCTAGAACTAAGGAGGAATTTCCTTGCAGTAAGAACAATTACTCAAAGTTGCCTCCAGAAGTTGTGAGTCCTCCATCACTGGAGGATTTCAAGAAGAGATTGTACAGCCATTTGCATGGAATGGCATCAGGTTTCCTCCTTGTGCAATGGGTGGGACTAGAAGATCTCCAAGGTCCCTTCCAACTCTGCAATGCTGGGAGTTGCATTCAAACTGGAGACTTTTCTTTGCCCTTCTGAGGGGCAAACACCCTCCCCACTCCCACAAGAAATCTTAAGGCTCCCAAATCTGACGGTGGGAGGACTCTGAGCTTTGTCGGCTACCTGTGTTCAGCTCCCTCTCCCTAATTCCACCAGCTGAGATAAGACTGCCAGCTTTCTAGGCAAAGATATGGATTCCCTATCTTCATTCCATTAACTTTCTAAGCAGATATGAAATACAGGTGTCCCCTCCGTTTCAATTAGACCGTATCAGAAATCTCTCCGAAGAAATCTCATATAGATCTGTGTAACGTTGCAAGTTCAACAGTCTGGAAAACGCTGTTTCATCAGCAACCAACAATATTATTACGGATTCCTGCCTCCTCCTCCTCCTCCCCCCTTCTTCCCTTTAAAGACAACCCATATGGATTTCCCCCCCACAACCACTGCAGTCCTTCAGATAGCAATTAATTTCCCCCATAAATGAAATACTTTTCATATTCCTTTCACCAGGACAGATTAAATTGACATCTACGTGGCCCTGTTGGCTGGCCTAACCTACTTGTTAGTATTAAAGCTTTGCAGGAGTTATTGGGTCCTTCCCCTCCTTCTCCTCCTCCTCCTTCTCTTCCTCCTCCTTCTCCTCCTCCTCCCATTTCTCCACCCTTCCAATTTCTTCTCAAAAATGGAAAGAGATTAAGTTCGGATTAGATTAGCGTTTTAATCAGAAAGTCCCCCCCCCAAAAAAAGATGAATGGTTGATATTTTCGCCGGGATATTTCCCGCCTGGACTATTGTAACGCTCTCTACATGGGGCTCCCCTTGAGGAGCACCCGGAGGCTCCAACTGGCGCAGAGTGCGGCCCGCACGGGTGGTTATGGGAGCAACATGGTGCTCCTGTGTGACACCCCCCTCCTGCACGAGCTGCACTGGCTCCCGGTGGTCTTCCGGGTGCGCTTCAAGGTTTTGGTTACCACCTTTAGAGCGCTCCATGGCTTAGGACCTGGTTATTTACGGGACCGCCTACTACCACAAACAGCCTCTCACCGGCCAGTACGCTCTCATAGAGAGGGGGCTCCTCCGGGTGCCGCCAGCCAAACAATGTCGGCTGGCAGCCCCCAGGGGGAGGGCCTTCTCTGTGGGGGCACCCACTATCTGGAACGAGCTCCCCCCAGAGATACGGAGGATCCTGGATCTGCGCACTTTCTACCGTGCTCTTAAGACTCTCCTATTCCAGCAAGCCGGCCTGGCCTAATTTTCTCCCCTGTTTTAAAATTCTTTTAAATCGAAATTTTAATTTGTTTTAAATTATTGGGATTTTTAATTGTCTCGGGCTAAATTATTGAATCTGGTTTTAATTATGTTTCTAACTTTTGTATCTATGTATTTTATTTTGTGCCTGTTTCACCGTCCTGAGTCCTTCGGGAGTAGGGCGGTATATAAATTTAATAAAAACAAAAACAAAACAAACAATAACATAACATAGGAAAATTCATACTTTCTACCATCTCTGAACACGAAGATGCATTGGCTTGACTCAAGATAGTTTTGCATTTGTCATCTCTTCCCATCAATGATTAAAAATGGCAATGCAACAGAAGAGGACAATTATCCATTAAGGTAAGTATGCCATAGAGTGGGACACCAGCCAAATTATCCCCGTGGTTACTACATAACTAGGCAAGAAATTCACATTTTCTCACCCTCCCCAGCAGCTTAGGGCTGATTGATTTCCATCTGAGGAACACCAGGTGAAGACACCTGGAAGGTAGCTCAATGTAGTAACATAACCCATTAGGGCTGCTTCCAATTGTGTCAGCCTTGCTGGTTTTCCTCCTCCGTGAACCCCAACATGGGGTGAGCATCCCTTTAAAGGCCTTTACTCTCTCGTTCAGGATAAGCAAGTGGCCGGCTGCCAGAGGTTTTGGAGTTGCACTTTTCAGTGCCATTGTAATTTTGATTGGTCACTAAAGAAACTGTTGTAAATCAAAGACTACCTGTACCAGTGGTGAAATCCAATTTTTTTACTACCGCTTCTGTGGGCGTGGCTTGGTGTGGCTTGGTGGGCGTGGCTGGTGGGCGTGGCAGGGGAAGAATATTGCAAAATCTCCATTCCCACCCCACTCCAGGGGAAGGATACTGCAAAATCTCCATTCCCACCCCACTCCAGGGGAAGGATACTGCAAAATCCCCACTCCCTCCCCCACTCCTGGAGGAAGGATATTGCAAAAATCTCCATTCCCACCCAACTCTGGGGCCAGCCAGAAGTGGTATTTGCCGGTTCTCCGAACTGCTCAAAATTTCCACTACCGGTTCTCCAGAACCTGTCAGAACCTGCTGGATTTCACCCCCTGACCTGAACTAATATTGCAAACTGTTTGGTTTGGTGGCAGCAGAGCCTCAGATAGAAAGTCCCTACAGAGAGTGGTGAGGACAGTGGAGAAGATTATAGGAAGCTTGCTTCCCTTCATTCAGGATAAAGCTTATAAGCGCTGTGTGCTTAGAGCGCGAAGTATTGTTAAAGACCCCACACACCCACTTCACAATCTGTTTCTGTTGCTCCCCTCTAGGAGGAGGTTTCGAAGTATTTCAAGCAGGGCTACCAGATTCTGTAACCGCTTTGTTCCTTATGCCATCTGTCTGGTAAACATTCGTTTCTCTCACAATGTACATGTATACATCCAAACTAGACTGTGTTCTAGTTCTCTGTATCATATACAGAGGATAGATGCATAATTTTCTATTTATTATTTATTTATTTATTTACTTAGTCATGTTTATGTAGTATACATTGGAGGTGGTGACTTTTTGAGAGCTGTATGCAATGAAATTTCATTTTAATGTATGCCGATTAGTGGGACATTCAAAGTGAC
>NW_027256882.1:292439904-292462240 GCF_029215685.1 Pituophis catenifer annectens | reverse complement strand
GCTAAAATTCAGATCGCCCTGCTTCGGCTTGTATTCCCCGAGTTCCTGAAAATTCATTTTTTTTTTTTTTTTGCCCTGGGCGTTGAGCTACCATGTGATTAAACCCAGAAATGAAAAGATCTCACTGGGAATTTGCTGGAAGTAGACTCATTTATTCTGCTTTGGATGTACGTGGTGCTTTGGTTCCCGTGTTTCTAACCATATGCAAGATAGGGACAGTTTGTGTGCTGGGTGAACATAAATAGTCAAGTCAAGTCAATCATTCAATCAATGTAGAATGACAGGAAAATTTCCTGACAGGGAGAACAATTAGCCAGTGGAACGTCTTGCCTTCAGAAGCTGTGAGTGCTCCATCACTGGAGGCTTTTAAGAAGAGACCGGACAGCCATTTGTCCAGAATAGTATAGGCTATCCTGCTGGAGCAAGGGGTTGGGCTAGATGACCTCCAAGGTCCCTTCCAACTCTGTTATTCTGGTAATTAATAAGAGGAATGGTTTGCCTTCAGAAGCTGTGGGTGCTCCATCACCAGAGGTTTTTTTTAACAAGAGACTGGATAGCCACCTGTCTGGAATGCTTTAGGATCTCCTGCTGGAACAAGGGGTTGGACTAGAAGAGAAGCAGCCTAGAACAAAGGAGAAATTTCCTAACCATGAGAGCAAACTGTCAACCTTAAAGCTGACCTGACCAAAGCCATCTTGGAAGCTTCAGTGTTGCCACACTGGAGCAGAGGGATAGAGAAGGAGGGGGGGATTTGATCCAAAACCTGGGATTTTGTAGCCAAAACAAAATACTTTCTCTTGGGAACCAAGGACATTCTCACACTTGGTCAGAGGAAGGAGGAGTAATGTCACCAGGCAACCAGACAGCGCCGTGATTGGACCATGTGACAGATTGTTTGGAGAAAGTGAAAAACCTTTATTTTTAATTAGATGAAAACCGCAGGAACCCTCAGAGTTGGGGCTGCATAGAAATGAGACAAAATAAAATAAAATAAAATAAATAAATAAATAAATAAATAAATAAATAAATAATAATAATAATAATAATAATAATAATAATAATAATAATAATAAATACGTGGCAAAAGAATATCCTAAGATCACAGGAGGCGATGGAGAAATGAATATTTACAGTAGCAGAAAGAGTTTGTCCCATGGGGCACAGTCACCGAGATGGGGGCAGCCTACAAGTTCAAGGAGCCTTGGTAGTACAGTGGTTTAATGCACCCTGTTATTAACACAGCTGCCTGCAATTTCTGCAGGTTCGAATCTTACCAGGCTCAAGGTTGACTCAACCTTCCATCCTTTCTAAGGTAGGTAAAATGAGGACCCAGTTTGTGGGGGCAATAAGCTGACTTTGTATAAATATACAAAAGGATGAAGGCTATTGCTTAACGCATTGTAAGCCGCCCTGAGTCTCCGGAGAAGGGCGGCATATAAATCAAATTAAATTATATACATATACATATACATATACATATACATATACATATACATATACATATACATATACATATACATATACATATACATATACATATACATATACATATACATATATATATAGTTATTATCTTGGGAATCGTTTTACTCGCTTTCAGAAAAAGTTGTCAAAACCAGGTAGGCTAACATTATACGCCCCTTTCTGCTTCCTTCTTCTTTTTTTTAATATATGTAAAATAATATTTCAAAAGCAATGGGATTTCTGATCAAAGCTACATTTTCTTTCTAAAAAAAAAGTGGGAGCATCTCAGGAGGGTAGAAAGGCTTTTTAATTAATGAATTCTGGAGGAGGAGTGGGAAAAGAGCTAACTGATGGCATTCAGATTGTTGTAATTATTAATTTCTCCAACAAAGTGATGAATCTCCAGGTGCGCTACCTATCGACTACCTCTTCCTTTCATGCTAACGATGCCATCTCCCCTTTAGATCGAGGGAAGATGAATGGAATTAAAACAGACTGTGATCGCATGATGGGCAAGTCAAGGAACTGTTTGTAGACAGTCAATAGGGAATATTCCCTCCTGTGCATCATTCTCAATCTTCATTCGATGCCTTTTGAGAAAGCACCTTTGGGCCTGCAAAGAAAACCATCAAGCTCAGAGGACACCAAGCACCCCACAGGTCACCCCCGAGCTATCTAATCTGTACACCTGTCGGTCTGTATGTCCATCCACTCATGTCTGTCTGTCTGTCTGTCTGTCTGTCTATCTATCTATCTAGCCATTCATCCTATCTATCCTATCTATCCATCTCTGTCTGTCTATGTGTCTGTTCCTCCATCCATCTGTCTGTCCATCCCTCCCTCCTTGTGTCCATCTGTCTATCATCTGTCTATCCTATCCATCCATCCATCCATCCTATCTATCCTATCTATCCATCTCTCTGTCTGTCTATGCATCTGTTCCTCCCTCCCTCCCTCCCTGCCTCCCTGTGTCCATGTCTATCATCTATCTATCTATCTATCTATCTATCTATCTATCTATCTATCATCCATCTATCTATCTCATATCTCTCGCTCTATCCATCTATCTCTATCTCTATCTCTATCTCTATCTCTATCTCTATCTCTATCTCTATCTATATCTATATCTATACCTATATATCTATACCTAAATCTATACCTATACCTATACCTATACCTACCTACCTACCTACCTATCATCTATCTATCCTATCTATCCATCCTTTCTATCCATCTCTGACTGTCTGTCTATGTGCCCATCCATCTGTCTGTCCATCCATCAGTCCGTCCATCCCTCCCTATCTGTGTGATCTATCTATCTATCTATCTATCTATCTATCTATCTATCTATCACCCATCCATAAATCCATGTATCTACCAATCTATCATTCTGACAGTTAAAACAATTAATCAGTGGAATGACTTGCCTCCAGAAGTTGTGGGTGCTCCAACACTGAAAGTTTTTAAGAAGAGATATTGCAAGTACTATAATGTCACCATGATATGAATATGATATGAAGATACGTGGATGGATGGATAGATGATAGATAGATAGATAGATAGATAGATAGATAGATAGATAGATAGATAGGATATGATATGAATGCAACAGAAGCTTAAGTGATGTAGGTCTAATCTGTGAGGGATCTCACGAAGATCGATGGTTCGTTGAGGGCACTTCCAAGAAAAAGGCAGCACGCAAGGATGCAATCAAGTTGAATCTTTATTTAGGAATAAAGTAGAGAAAATGAGTTCCCTGGCATGGAGGCATCCATGCCTGGAATGAGCCAATGGATCAGTCCCGTAGGAGGCTAGAACAAGAGCCAAAGAGCAGCCCTTGTTCAGGGGTTCTTATAGGGGCCCCTGGCCCCTCCTTTATCAATGTGTGTGAGGGGGCTGGAGGGCCATTAACTCTCCCCAATGGGGCTGCAGGGGCCGGAGCCCCTTGACCCACCAGTGGGATCAAAGGTGCCTCTTTGCTCCCATCTGGTGGCCTTTTAAGAAACTGCCATGGCTGGCACAAAACACCTAACATAATCAACGAAAGCCTTCTGGGTTTTCATTTTCCCATAACAACTGTTCTGTGGATGGCAATAGCACTTAGACTTATATACCGCTTCACAGTGCTTTTACAGCCCCCTCTGAGCCGTTTACAGAGTCAGCCTCTTGCCTCCAACAATCTGGGCCCTCCTTTTACCAACCTGGGAAGGATGGAAGGCTGAGTCAACCATGAGCCGGTCCGAATCGAACGCCTGGCAGTGAGCAGAGTCAGCCTGCAATACCGCATTTTCACCACTGCGCCACCGCAGCGGATGCCAGCTGTGTCCCTGGGTTACCCTGGTTTTCAGACACAAGTGTCTAAATGCCTTTCTTGGTTTCTGTGTCTCGAAAACACCCGGGAATCAATGTTCATGTTGTTATACACAGTGGCATATTTCCTGTAGCCTTCGGGCCATTTTCACCACGGCTACGCAATTGCTCTTAGGAGCAGGGCTACAATGATCTACCGTATGATGTGCTTATTCAATTCGCTGTAACTCCCTTGTCTCTTTTGAATAGATCTGGATGCCTTTATCTTTCTCTGCGCTACTAAAAGCAAAAAATAAAAAATAAAAAAAATAAAAAATACCCAAACTAAAAAAAAAAGAAAAACAAATGAGGCTTCCCAATTGATCCCCAGAAGTAGAAAAAAAAATTATGTACAATTTTTATATGTACAACAACATTTCCTAACAGTGGGAACCATTAGCCACTGGAACAGCTTGTCTTCAGAAGTTTTTTTTTTTTTTTTTTAAATTTGATTTATATGCCGCCCTTCTCCGGAGACTCAGGGCGGCTTACAATGTGCTAAGCAATAGCCTTCATCATTTTGTATATTTATACAAAGTCAGCTTATTGCCCCCACAAACTGGGTCCTCATTTCACCTACCTTAGAAAGGATGGAAGGCTGAGTCAACCATGAGCCTGGGGAGATTTGAACTTGCAGTAATTGCAAGCAGCAGATGTTAATCACAGTGCTTTAGTCCACTGTACTACAGGCTCTGTTAGTTGGGTAACCTTTAGCATCAATTACGGCCTTAAAACATCTTCCCATGGAGTGAACCAACTTTTTTAGTTCTGCAGCTGTTATCATGTGAAACCAAGATTGAGGGATGGCTTCTATTAACTGGGTTTTATTGCTGGGTCACTTCTGACTAACAAGTTTCTTTAGGCAGCTCCATAGATTTTCAATTGGGTTAAGGTCTGGGCTATTCCCAGATCATTCCAACAGTGAAATATGATTATCTCCAAACTCAAAAAAATAAAAAATAAAAAAAATGGTGTTATTAGTCATCAAACCTCAAAAATACACTTTTCCCCAAAAGGTTTCCACAATTTTGGCCACTACTGTATCTCTGTGGAGTTCTAAGAAGAGGTCTTAATAAATTATTATTTAATTGCCCTCCTTCCACCCACCACCCACCTCCCAAAAAAGACAACAACAACAAAGGGAGAACTATTGTGAGAAGTGATCTGAAGGTGGGGCTTGGTGTTCAGGAAAAGAGGAAAAAATCAATGAGTTAGAGAAACATCCTTCGACGAGTCTTTCAGCTGCCTGGAGAAAATATTTATGGGCCAGCTGTAAAGCTTTGAAAAGAAGAGTGCGTAATGGGAATATTGACGGAGCTTCAATACAGAGGTAGCAACGCTGGCTACTCTGAGGTTGAGATGGATCTGGCCTTTCTCCATCTCCTCTGATCTTCTTTCTCTTCTTCATCTTTCATACCCAGCATTTGAACTTCTACTGCAGTGTTTGACTTCTTGTGTCAACTCTGCAGTTGGCCTGACTGAGGCCATCCTTGAGGCTTCAGTGTTGCCACAATGGAGATACGGGTTAGGGAGGCGGTTTGTAGCCAAAACAAAATACTTTCCCCTGGGAACCAAGGTCAATCCAACAGGTGGCTGAAGAGAGGAGGAGTGATGTTACCAAGCAACTGGAAAACACCCTGATTGGACATGTGATTGTTTGGGAAAAGGGGAAAACTTTTACTTTTAATTAGGTGAAAACTGCAGGAACCTTTAGAATCAGTTTTCACCAGCCTGTGCCGATATAATTGATCCAATAAAACTGTTCTTTGAGGAATCTACCTGCTTCGGAGTTCTGACTGTTATGGGTGTATTACTTGGAACCCTGGCATTTTGCTTCTCTGGGGGTTTCTTCTTTTTGACTTCTTGGCTAGGTCTGATTGCCAAGTAAAATTGAACAGAAGAGAATAACAGAGTTGGAAGGGATCTTGGAGGTCTTCTAGTCCAACCCCCTGCCCAGGCAGGAAACCCTATACCATTTTAGACAAATGGTTATCCAATCTCTTTTCAAAAACTTCCAGTGTTGGATCATTCACAACTTCTGGAGGCAAGTCGTTCCACTGATTAATTGTTCTAACTGTCAGGAAATTTCTCCTTAGTTCTAAGTTGCTTCTCTCCTTGGTTAGTTTCCACCCATTGTTCCTTGTTACTATGTCACTATTTTCAGTGGTGTAACTTCAAACAGTCACCAAATCAACTGTTGTAAGTTGAGGAATTCCCCGTATAAGACATTAGCCATGGGATCCCAAATTTGCAACTGTTTGTTAAATATGTGGTTTGTGGTAGGACACACTATTTGGCTGGACCAAATTTATATTAAATATATTAAATAAAACCAAGATCAAGGGAGGTATCAATACCACTCTATAAAGCCTTAGGAAGACCACACCTAGAGTACTGCATCCAGTTTGGGTCACCACACTATAAAAAAGTTGTTGAGACTCTAGAAAACGTGCAGAGAAGAGCAACCAGGATGATGAGGGGACTGGAGGCTAAAACATGAATGGTTGCAGGAACTGGGCAAGGCTAGTCTAGTGAAGAGAAGGACCAGGGGAGACATGAGAGCAGTCTTCCAATATTTGAGGGGCTGCCCCAGAGAGGAGGGGGTCAAGCTCTTTTCCAAAGCACCCGAAGGTCAGACAAGGAAAAATGGATGGAAACTGACCAAGGAGAGATTCAACCTAGAAATGAGGAGGAACTTTCTGACAGTGAGAGCAATCAACCCATGGAACAGAAGTTGCCTTCAGAAGTGGTGAGAGCTTCATCACGTGAGACTTTCAAGAAAAGATTGGACTGCCATTTGTCAGAAATGGTGTAGGGTCTCCTGCTTGAGTGGGGGGTTGGACTAGATGACCTATAAGGTCCTTTCCAACTCTGTTAATCTGATGCCTGAAGAGAAAAGCTAAGAAGCTTGAAAAGGGCCGAGAGGCAAGATTTTCTGTTCAGCAGGAGTCCAAGGATGAGTTTGATGTGCAGATGATGGATGGCATCACTTAAGACCAAGCTACATCTCATTTTGGTATTCGAGAGGCTAAGTGGAAAAACCATCCAGGGATTAGAAGATGCCATCTAATTTTAATTAATTAGTTAACTCTAATTTGTCATCAAGGAAACCTGAGACTTGTAATCTACACTGAGAGCCAGTTTTGTCTAGGCAACAGGCTAGAAACAAGGAGACAGTGAATTTTAGCCCAGTTTTAGGCATGAAAAGCAGCTGGGTAACTTTCGGCCAATGACCAGGAGATGGTGAGTTCTAGTCCCGCCTAGACATGAAAGCTGACTGGGTGACTTTGGGCCAATGACCAGAAGTTTGTGAATTCTAGTGCAATATTAAACATGAAAGGTAGCTAGATGACTTTGAGCCAACCACCAGGAGATGGTGAGTTCTAGTCCCACCTTAGACATGATAGCCAGCTGTGTGACTTTGGGAGTTCTAGTCCTGACTTAGGCATGAAAGCTGGTTGGGTAACTTTGGGCCAATCACCAGGAGATGGTGAGTTCTAGTCCCGCCAAGACATGAAAGCTGGCTGGGTGACTTTGGGCCAATACCAGAAGTTTGTGAGTTCTAGTGCAATATTAAACATGAAAGGTAGCTAGATGACTTTGAGCCAACCACCAGGAGATGGTGAGTTCTAGTCCCACCTTAGACATGAAAGCTAGCTGGGTGACTTTGGGCCAGTCCCTCTCTCTCTCAGTCCAACCCACCTCCCAGGTCTGTTGTAGGAAAAATAAGAGGAGGAAGGACTATCATGCATGTTCACCATGTTGACTTATTTATAAAGGCAGGATAAAAATCTAACAAATAAATAATATGGATGGGAAAAGTCACAGCTTGCTAAAAGCATTGGAAAAAGATTCTGATTTTTTTTATTTATTTATTCATTCATTCATTCATTCATTCATTCATTCATTTATTTATTTATTTTTAAATTTGTATACCGCCCTTCTCCCTGAGGACTCAGGGCGGTGAACAGCCAAGTAAAAGCATAAACTACAAACATTAAAATACAATTAAAAAGATATATATAAATTTGGCCCCATGATTAAAAACAATAACAGACAATTAAAAACATTTTAAAAAGTGTTAGGCCAGCCCGGCTTGCTGGAAAAAGAAGGTTTTAAGGGCACAGCGGAAGGCACCGAGATTTAATTTATTTTAAATCTCTATTCTGCTTTTCCTCCACAGAACATAGAATAATAGAATTGGAACAGACCTTGGAGGTCTTCTAGTCCAACTCTCTACTTGAGCAGGAAACCCTGTCCCATTTCAGAGAGGGGGCTATCCGTTCTCTTCTTAAAAGCCTCCAATGATGGAGCACCCACCACTTCTGAAGGCAACTTCCGTTCCACCGATTAATTGTTCTCACAGTCAGGCAATTTCTCCTTAGTTCTAGGTTGCTTCTCTCCTTGATTAGTTTCCATCCATTTCTTCTTGCCTTGCCAGCTGGGGCTTTTTTAAAAAAATTGACCCCCTGGTCTGTTCAGGAGCCTCTCAAATATTGGGCTGCAGTTATGTCACCTTAGTCTTTCTTTCCTCTAAACTAGACGCACCCGATTCTTCATATGTCGGTGCTTCATCACTGGAGATCTTTAAGAAGAGACTAGACAGTCACTTGTCTAAAATGGTATAGGTTCACCTGCTTGAGTAGGGGGTTGGACTAGAAATCAAATCAAAGAAATCAATATATATATATATGCGATTGCTGTTAGTACAATCTTGCCAGCTTCTATCAACTTAGAGTTCACTATGAAAAGATGACAGAGAAGCAATTTCCCACAATTAAGAACTTTATTTTGGATTTGCTAT
Organism: Pituophis catenifer annectens; assembly: GCF_029215685.1. NCBI lineage: Eukaryota > Metazoa > Chordata > Lepidosauria > Squamata > Colubridae > Pituophis > Pituophis catenifer. Next base: position 292,453,623 of record NW_027256882.1, on the reverse strand, counting down.
TGTATTCAATGAGAAAGAAAGAAAAAGAAAGAGGGAAAGGGAAGGAAGGAAGGAAGGAAGGAAGGAAGGAAGGAAGGAAAGAAAGGAAAGGAAGGAAGGAAGGAAGAAAAAGAGGAAGAAGGAAAGAAAAAGAAAGAAAGAAAGAAAGAAGGAAAGGAAGGAAGGAAGAAAGGAAGGGAAGGAAGAAAGAAAGGAAGGAAGGAAGAAAGAAAAAAGAGAAAGAAGGAAAGAAAAAGAAAGAAAGAAAGAAGGAAAGGAAGGAAGGAAGGAAAGAAGGAGAGGGAGAGGAAAAAGAGAGAGAAACAGAAATGAGAGGGAGAGAGGGAGAGACCCATTTCCCACAGTAAACACTGTTGCCATGAAACCTGGGTAGGTGTGGCTTGGGGGGGATCATGTAACTGGGTGGGAGTGACATTGAGTTGGCCACGCCCACCCAGGTTTTGTGGCTCCCGGTGTTTTCTTTTCTGTGGGAAACGGGTCCAAATGGCTCGTTGAGCGTTTAACTCAACTCCTCAACTCCTGTACTAGAAGATCTCCAAGGTCCGTTCCAGCTCTAACTCTATTCTAAGTCTAATTCTAATTCTAATTCTAGCCTCCGGCCCCCTAATCATTCTCGTTGCTCTTCTCTGCACTCTTTCCAGAGTCTCAGCAGACAGAAGACTTAAATCTTCCAATTTCTCTCCCAACAACATCTCTGTAAGGTAGCTCGACAGGGAATGAAAGATGCAAAGTCACCCAGGGACCTCACCTGGCTGAAAATTCAGCCTTGAATCTGGTCCTACAACCAGGAATATCTTGATCCAGCTCTCTACATCCTCTCCCTGTCTTGGGGCTGAGAATCCAATACACAAAAAATTCCAGGATCTTCAGAATCCCCAATTAAACTTTTTTTTTTAATCTCTTTTTTTCCCTCTTCTTGCCAGCAAACTTCCATTCCTCGGCTTGCCTTTCATTTTATTATTATTTTTTTCCCCCTCTTTCATTCCAATAAGTGCTTGGGTTCCCCCACTCCTCGTTTTGGGGTAATATGAGAAGGAGCTTTTATTTCTATAAAACGGCAGCTGCTTTCATTTAGTTTTATGGATTTAATGTATTTAGATGTTCCAAGAGAAGCTGCGAGCTGATGGTATTATCCTGCCGTTTGCTGCTTAGTGCCTCTTCTAATGACAAAACTTATCTGATTCGGAGCATCTCATATCGGCGGCAATATTAATTCTCCGTTCTTTTGTCTTTGGGCTTCCAGATTTAATTTGTAGAGGGGATTCTTTTGAGAGACTTGGGTTCCTTTTTCCTCCCTCTCCGCAGATCTCGTAATGTTTTTTTTTTTAAATTTTGATTTCTTTAATTGGATTTATCGGTCTTCCTCCGTTATTATTTTTACAAATAACTCAAGGCAGCAAACACACAATAGCACACTTTCCTCCTTCGGTTTTTTTCTGCCCCACAACAACAACAACCCTGTGAGGTGATTGGGCTGAGAGAGATGGACTGGCCCAAAAGTCACCCAGATGACTTTTGGGCCTAAGTCAATACTAGAACTCTTTGTCCCCTGGTGATTGGCTCAAAGTCACCCAGACAGCTTTCAAGCCCAGTCAGCTTTCATGCCTAAGGCAAAACTAGAACTCACTGTCTCCTGGTGATTGGCCCAAAGTCACCCAGCATGCTTTCATGCCTAGTCAGAACTAAAACTCATGGTCTCCTGGTGATTGGCTCAAAGTCACCCAAGCCAGCTTCCATGCTTATGGCAGAACTCGAACTCACCATCTCCTAATGATTGGCCCAAAGTCAAGCAGTTGGCTTTTATGTTTAAGGCAAGACTAGAATTCACTATCTCCTGGTGATTGGACCAAAGTCACCCGGTAGGCTTTCATGTCTAGTCAGAACTAGAACTCACTGTCTCCTGGTGATTGGTCCAAAGTCACCCAGTCGGCTTTTGTGCCAGAAGTGGAACAAGAACTCACCATCTCCTGGTGACTAATCCAAAGTCACCTAGCCAACTTTCATGCTTAAGGTAGAACGAAAACTCACCATCTCCTGGAGATTGATCCGAAATCCCTTTAGTTCTAGGTTGGATCTCTCTTTAATGACCTTCCACCCATGACTTCTTGTCCTGCCCTGACCGGCTTTCGAGAATAAGTCAATCCCCTCTTCTTTATGACTGCCCCTCAAGTGCTGGAAAACTACTATCACATCACCCATAGTCCTTCTCTTTGTTACACTAGACATACCTAGGTTCCTCAATCGCTCATCGTATGGGTTAGCCCAGTGGTGGGCTGCTACCAGTTCGGACTGGTTTGGGCGAACTGGTAATTGCACTGTGACTCTCCACCTCCGTATCTCTGTTTCTCTCTCTCTCTCTCTCCCCTTCTCCTTCTCCTTCTTCTTCTCTCTCTCTCTACTCCTCCTCCTACTTATTCTCTCCTTCCCCTTCTCCTCCTTCTCCTTTTCCTCCTCTTCCTCTCTCTCCTCCTCCTCCTCCTTCTCTCTGTTTCTCCTTCTCCTTCTCTGTCTCTTTCTCCTCCTCCTCTCTCTCCTTCTCCTCTTTCTCCTTCTCCTCCTCTTCCTCCTTCTCTCTCTCTCTCCTTCTCCTCCTCCTCTCTCCTTCTTCTCTTCCTCCTCCTCCTCTTCTCTCTCTCCTTCTCCATCTCCTCCTCCTCTCTCCACCTCCACCTTCTCCTCCTCCTCTCTCTCCTTCTCCTCCTTCTCCTTCTCCTCCTCCTCCTCTTCTCTCTCTCCTTCTCCTTCTCCATCTCCTCCTCCTCTCTCCATCTCCTCCTTCTCCTCTTCCTCCTTTCTCTCTCTCTCCTTCTCCTCCTCCTCTATCTCAATCTTCTCCTCCACCTCCTCCTTTCTCCTCTACCTCCTCCTCTCTCCTTCTCCTTCTCCTTCTCTCTCTCTCTCTCTCTTGGCTTGCACAACTGAAGCATTGATTGTGATTGCAAGTGTGTGGGTGCACACTCCAAGGGAATTGCTAATTTTATTTTTTCTTTTAAAATAAAAAAGCAGATTCTAAGCTCCCAAATCCCCAAACCGCACGAACCGAACGAAGTAGAAGAGTATCGTTCTCTTATAAAGCTTTATGAAGCCTTGAAGTTATACAACTTTAAGCTATAAATTGAACCTAGATTTGCAGGCCACCAAGTGCATTAAAACTCTTTTCATGGAATGACAGGAAAAAAACAAACAAACAAACCCAAATCTCATTTATTTAGTTGCTGGGAACAGAACGTTAATAAACCTAGAGTCCTGGACCCATAAAGTAACCGAGGGAAAGAACTGGAAGTTTTGTCACTGAGATGACAAAGTTACAGGAAAACATCGACAGCAGAAATCTATTCATTTCTGCACATTCTAAAATTTTCTTTATAATTTCTCCTTCCAATGGGACGATGCCAAGTAAAAGGAGAAAGGGGGGGTGGGGGGTAAAAGGGAAAAAAGTGAAATAGTATAAAAATGCACACAAATGATGAAATAAAAATAAATATTAATCGAATAAGAAATTGAAATGAGAATAAAGATAATTAGAAAATTGGGGCTGCTCGAATACCACTTTAGATTGAACTGAAAAGGGAAACAAGAAGAGAGAGGGGAAGGAGTAGAGAGAGAGGAAGGGAGGAGAGAGGAGAGGAGAGGAGAAAGAAGAAAGGGAAAGGAGAGGAAGAAAAGGGAGGGGAAAGAGGAGTAGAAGAGAAGGTTAGAAGGGGGGAAGAAGAGAGGAGTGGCGGAAGGGAAGGGGAAGTAGGAAAGAGAAGGAGAGGAAGAACGAAGAAAGTAAGAGGAGAAAGAGGAAGGAAGAGAAGGGGAGGAGAAGAAGGAAGGTTGGAGTAAAGGTAAATGGTAAAAGAGCAGCCCCGAAAAAAGTAAAAATTAAAAATGAAAGTTAAAAGATAAGATGAATGAAAAATGAGGGATAAATTTGTTTATATAAATTATATATATATATATATATATATATATATATATATATATATATATATATATATATATATATATGTAGGTCTTTGGTTATTCGGGTCTTCTCCCACGTAAAATTGGAAGTGTCTTGGCGACGTTTCGACGAAGTCTCATTCGTCATCTTCAGGCTGGTGTTCTCGGCTTCGTGCTTCCAGGAGCAATGTGAGATCGCAGCTGTCTCTTCCTTTTAACTGCTAGTGGAGGTGTGAGCTGATTGGGTGGGAACTTGGCTGTGTTCTGTGTTCTTGGCTCCCCCACCCAAAAAGAACACAACCCCAGCCAATCAGAGCACAGCCAAGCCCCTAACCAATCAGAACACACCTCCACCCAATCAGAACACAGCCAAGTTCCCACCCAATCAGCTCACACCTCCACTAGCAGTTAAAAGGAAGAGACAGCTGCGATCTCACATTGCTCCTGGAAGCACGAAGCCGAGAACACCAGCCTGAAGATGACGAATGAGACTTCGTCGAAACGTCGCCAAGACACTTCCAATTTTACGTGGGAGAAGACCCGAATAACCAAAGACCTACATACAAACACCCGCGAAAACCTGAGAAAACATATATATATATATATATATATATATATATATATATATATATATATATATATATATACGTAAATTTGTTTATGAGAAATAAAAATAAAAAACATTTTTTGGGAAAAAAAAAAGAAGCACCATGGGCTGGTCCTTTGATATTTCCAAGCCGTCCCCACGGGGCAGATTTAAGGACCCTGCAGGTCGGATCAGTGTTTGACACCCCTGTTATAGGGCATAGAATGGAATCTCCTACATCTAACCATTGTGTCGAGCTGTTCGAATCTCGCTCGCGCTTATCTCTCCCTAAGATGTTTTGGGAATTGTAACTTCACATAGCTAACCAATCATTGAATAAACTAAAAATAAACTGAAGTGTGAAAAACAATCCTAAGGCACTTTTTTTTCAGTGCCGCTGAAACTTCGAATGGTCACTAAACGAGTGGCTGTAAGTTGAGCACTATTCGTATACACGAATATATTTCAGTTCCCATTTGAGCCCCTGGATCTCGGCCGGGGGGTGGGTTCTACTTACCTTTACTACTGGTTCGTATTGCACCCAGGGGTGGGTTATAATTTTTTTTACTACCGGTTCTGTGGGCGTGGCTTATTTTGTGGGCGTGACTGGATGGGCGTGGCCAACTTTCTTTTTTCTTTTAAAAGCATTTTTTCTACAACCTTAAGAGGTTGCAGAAAAAAAAATGCTTTTAGAAGCCTCTGACGATCAGGCAAGTCAGCTGGGATCACCAAAGGCTTTTAAAGGGATTTTTTTTTCTTTTAGGTTTCTTTTAGAAGCTTCTGACAATCAGGCAAGTCAGCTGGGATCGCCAGAGGCTTTTAAAGGCATTGTTTTTCTTTTAGCTTTCTATTAAAAGCTTCTGACAATCAGGCAAGTCAGCTGGGATCGCCAGAGGCTTTTAAAGGGATTTTTTTTCTTTTAGCTTTATATTAAAAGCTTCTGACAATCAGGCAAGTCAGCTGGGATCGCCAGAGGCTTTTAAAGGGATTTTTTTTCTTTTAGCTTTCTATTAGAAGCTTCTGACAATCAGGCAAGTCAGCTGGGATCGCCAGAGGCTTTTAAAGGGATTTTTTTTTCTTTTAGTTTTCTTTTAGAAGCTTCTGACAATCAGGCAAGTCAGCTGGGATCACCAGAGGCTTTTAAAGGGATTTTTTTCCCTACAACCTCTTCGGCTGAAGAGGTTGCAGAAAAAAATGCTTTTAGAAGCCTTTGAGATCCCAGCTGAGCTGCGCGATCATCAGAGGCTTTTTTTTAAAACTTTTAAAAGCATTTTTTCAGTCGAAGAGGTTGTAGAAAAAATGCTTTTAAAAATAATAATAAAAAAAGGCTCTGATGAGGTGGGGCGGGGTAAGTGAGTGGCAACCGGGCCAGGGACTGGTTCAGGGACGTGGACAGCCAATGTTATTACCAGTTCTCCAAACTACTAAAATTTTTTACTGCCGGTTCTTACAAACCGGTGCGAACCGGGAACAACCCACCACTGATTGTGCCCTCCCCGCGTGTGATCGCTTTGCTCGCACGCTTTTCTGCACATGCGCAGATCACCTATGACAATGTCCAGGTCAGTGGGCGGAGCCTCCCACCAGTTTTACTAACGGTTCTTGCAAACTGATCTGAACCGGGGGCAACCCACCACTGACCTGGGCCAAAAGGAAGGTGTCTAAACAATCCCTGACAAGCAAGTCTAAAAATATATATATGGCTTTGCATAAAAATCAGGAAACCATGTTTTTGAGAAAGGTGGAGAATAAACAGCTGGAAAAAGACGACACACCATCGAGTCCGATAGTCTCAGCAAATAAAATTCAGAAACATCCCGTCTCTATTCAAGATCATTCTCATATTTTGATGTCAGCAGGAATTGTATTTGCACAGTACTGGAAAAATGAGGAAACACACCAACAGAGGATGATGTAATTAAAAAAAAAATTAGATTGTGCAGAAATGGACTGATTGACACTAAAAAGAAAAGAAAAAAGAAAAAAGAAGATAGTGTATTTTCAAACACGGGACTTGTTTTACAAATGGTTAGATAGTAGAGGTAGAAATTAGGAGTGGGGAAAAGTATTATTATACAGTAGTGGCCAAAATTGCGGAAACCTTTTGGGAAAAGTGTATTTTCTAAAACTAGCTAATAACACCACTTTTTTTTTTTTTGGAGTAGTACCATAAAATTATATATCAGTGGAAAGATAATTTAATCAAGAATGTAATGCAGTAACTTTTATAAAGGATTTGCTATTAGAATACCAGTTACAGTATAAAGAAGAAAAGTGCAATACGTAGAAAAAATGAGTTATACAAAAATGATCACCGTGTCAGTTAATACTTAGTTGGGTAAACTTTAGCATGAATTACGGCCTTACGACGTCTTCCCATGGAGTGAACCAAGTCTTTTAATTCTGCAGCTGTTATGATGTGAAACCAAGATTGAATGATGGCTTCTATTAACTGGGTTTTATTGCTGGGTCGCTTCTGACTAACTAGTTTATTTAGGTGGCTCCATAGATTTTCAATTGGGTTAAGATCTGGGCTATTCCCAGGCCATTCCAGCAGTGGAATAGGATTGTCTTGAAACTCCAAAAAAAAAAAAAAAAGTGGTGTTATTAGCCATCAAACCTCAAAAATACACTTTCCCCAAAAAGGTTTCCACAATTTTGGCCACTACTGTATATAAATAAATTGATCCAGTGGTGAAATCCATTTTTTTTTTACTACCGGTTCTGTGGCCGTGGCTTGGTGGGCGTGGTGTGGCTTGGTGGGCGTGGCTTGGTGGGCTTGGCAGGGGAAGGATACTGCAAAGTCTCCATTCCCACCCCAATCCAGGGGAAGGATACTGCAAAATCTCCATTCCCACCCCACTCCAGGGGAAGGATACTGCAAAATCTCCATTCCCACTCCACTCTGGTTCGTATTGATGACCATCGCTGTGTCCTGGGATCACCGGATCCCCTTCTGCGACTTCTGACAAAGCAACATCAGACTTAGGTTCACTTAACAGCCGAGTTACTAGCGGATCAGCCGCCACCATTCACTTAACAACTGTGGTAAGACAGTAAAACTTAATAACCTTGGCAAGTAAGTAAAACGGGGGCAAAACATATGTCTTGCTTAACCGCGGAAATGCTGGACTCCCCTTGTGGCCATAAGTTGAGGACTGCCTGTGTATCGCTTCTCCTTACAGCATCCATTGGTGGAAGAAAAAGAAAAGAAAAAATCTAACAGGACAGGACTGGTTCCCTCCTTTTGCCGCCGAGTAAATGGAGATTTAATAAAAGCAAGCTAAATCCCTTCTATTTACCGCAAGGTCAGGGGTCAGCAGGAGTAAATCATTAATTAACACACTGATGGCTCCCTGCTATCGATCAGGTTGTGTTTACACACAGGGACCAAAGCTGCCCCTTGACATTTAAGCCAGGAGGGAGGTTGCATGGATTGAACTGCAGGCTTACAAATTTCCCTTTTTTCCAGCTTAGCTTTCTCGTTCCCCTAACTTTGATAGCAAGCCGAGATCATAATAACACTAATGCCAACACTATAAAGCTCTAGTAAGACCACACCTAGAATCCTGCATCCAGTTTTGGTCACCATGCTATACGAAAGACGTTGAGACTCTAGAAAGAGTGCAGAGAAGAGCAACCAAGATGAAGAGGGGACTGGAGGCTAAAACATATGAAGAACGGTTGCAGGAACTGGGCCTGGCTAGTCTAGTGAAAAGAAGGACCAGGGGAGACAGGATAGCAGTCTTCCAATATTTTGAGGGGCTACCACAGAGAGGAGGAAGGGGGTCAAGCTCTTTTCCAAAGCACCTGAAGGCCAGACAAGGAATAATGGATGGAAACTGACCAAGGAGAGATTCAACCTAGAAATAAAGAGAAATTTTCTGATAGTAAGAAGATTGGAATGGAATGGAATAGAATAGAATAGAATAGAATAGAATAGAATAGAATAGAATAGAATAGAATAGAATAGAATAGAATAGAATAGAATAGAATAGGCCTGGGCCTGGTGGCTCAGCAGACTGAAAGCATTGTAATTAACACCAGCTGCCTGCAATTACTGTAAATTCGAATCTCACCAGGCTCAAGGTTGACTCAGCCTTCCATTCTTTCTAAGGTAGGTAAATTGAGGACCCAGTTTGTGGGGGGCAATAAACTGACTTTGTATAAATATACAAAAAGTATGAAGGCTATTGCTTAACGCATTGTAAGCTGCCCTGAGTCTCCGGAGAAGGGCGGCATATAAATCAAATTAAAAAAAAAAAAAGAATAGAATAACTTTATTGTCACTTTGAATTACACTAATCGGCATACATTAAAGTGAAATTTTGTTAAATACAGCTCTCAAAGGGCTACCACCTCCAATATACACTACATAATATAACAAAATAAATAAATAAATACAGGTAAATACAGAATTGTGCATATACCACACACACACACACACACACACACACACACACACACACACACACATATATGTATGTATGAGCAATTAACCAGAAGTTGCCTTTGGAAGTTGTGGGAGCTTCATCACTGGAAGCTTTCAAGAAGAGACTGGACTGCCATTTTGTCAGAAATGGGGTAGGGTCTCTTTCTTGGATGGGGGGTTGGACTAGATGACCTACGAGGTCCCTTCCAACCAGTGGTGGGATTTAGCCAGTTCGCACCACTCCGGGAGAACCGGTTGTTAACTTTCTGAGCAGTTTGATGAACTGGTTGTTGGAAGAGATCATTAGGGCAGAGAACCGGTTGTTAAATTATTTGAATCCCACCACTGCTTCCAACTATGTTATTCTATATTCAATGGAACAGAAGTTGCCTTCAGAAGTTGTGGGAGCTTCATCGTTAGAAGCTTCCAAGAAGAGACTGCACTGCCATCTGTGAGAAATGGTGGAGGGTCTGCTTGGGAGGGGGGTTGGACTGGATGACCTACGGGATCCCTTCCAACTCTGTTAATTTATAATCTGTAAATCCTTCGACTTTGATAGCAAATCGAGACCACTTTCCCTCTGTGCCATTCTAGGAAGGCTATTTTCGTCTCCCAGGACAAAACGCCTTAGGTTTCCCCCTGTGCGGAACCGTCTCTTCCAGAGTAGCAATAAATAAATATCTCCTTTTTTTTAAAAAAAAAAAAAAAAGAGGAAAAAGAAGCAGCAGCAGCATAAAACGACATTTTAATGGAACCCGAGCTTTGGCGAGCATCCGTGAGCAAGCAAAATTTGATCTCTTGTTACGCTGCAGAAAAAAAAGAAAAGTTGCAGGGAATTAATGCATAATTGAAGCCAACAGACAATCAACTCCGGGGTTGTTGTTGTTTCCTACACACACACACACACACACACACACACACACACACAAAGAAAACAAAACCACACAAAAAATCACACAAAGGAGGTTTTATTGCTAAAAATATCCCGCTGCCAACATCGGAGAAAGCAATAAAAAAAAATGCACAGAAATAATAGTGGACTCTACACTTTCCTGATGGATCAGTTTTGGGTTTATTTCTGGACTCACCCTGAGGACGATATATCCCAGCTCAATTTCAAGGTTTTTTTTTAATTATTATTATTATTATTATATTATGATTCCTCTCTTCCTTTCCTTTCAGACGTCTCTGAATGGAGAAAGCTCTTTGGACTTTTGCAGGAAGGTATTCCAAGGAGTGGAGGGTGAAGGTACTTCTGTAACAAAGTCGGTTAGCTTTAGTAGTGAAAGAATGGATTAAGAAGCGTGATACACTGAAGGCCTTCAGCTCCAGCTGGAAGGGCAAAAATGTTGTAAATAATAATAATTGAATTGGGAGCAGACTGTGCTCTGAAGGTGAGGGGCCTGCAGTGTGGCATAGGGGATCCTTGGTGATCTCTGAAATTGATTGCTTTCTTGCAGACGTTTCATTACCCAGCTAGGTAACATTATCAGTGCTAGAAGGCAGTGAGGTGTGTGGAGAGGAGGAGGAGGAAGAGGAGGAGGAGGAGGAGGAGGAGGAGGAACATGGGGTCCTTGGCGATCTCTGAACTTGGTTGTTTTCTTGCAGACGTTCCATTACCCAACTAGATAACTTCATCAGTGTTAGAAGGGAATGAGGTGTGTGGAGAGGAGGAGGAAGAGGAGGAGGAGAAGGAGGAGGAGCATGGGGTCCTTGGTGATCTCTGAGCTTGGTTGCTTTCTTGCAGACGTTTCATTACCCAACTAGATAACTTCATCAGTGTTAGAAGGGAATGAGGTGTGTGGAGAGGAGGAGGAGGAGGAAGAGGAGGAGGAGGAGGAGGAAAAGGACTGTGGGGTCCTTGAGGCTCTCTGAACTTGGTTGTTTTCTTGCCGACGTTTCATTACCCAACTAGGTAACATTATCAGTGTGAGAAGGGAGTGGGGCTTATGAAGTGGTGGGATTAAAATAATTTAACAACAGGTTCTCTGCCCTAATGACTGGCTGGATGGGCGTGGCCATGGTGGAGCATGGCCAGGGGGTGTGACAGGCAACACTCAACCTCCTGCACCCACACAGAAGCAAAAAGGGGTCATGGGGGGGCCGTCCTGCCCCCCTGCCCCCCATTTTGACCCTAGTAGGCCTCCCTGCACTTACCTGGGAGCCAAAATGGGGTGCATGGGGACTCCTGGAAGAGGCAGGGAGGGGATGGGATGGGACAGGCCAGCCATCAATTTAACAACCAGTTTGCCCAAATCAGCTTGAAGTGGCTGAATCCCACCACTGGGTTTATGGAAAGGAGGAGTAGGAAGAGGAGGAGGAGGGGACGGGGAAGAGGAGAAAAACGACTGAGTTCCTTGGTGCTCACTGAGGTTGGTGGTTTCCTTGCAGATGTTTCAGTAGCCAACTAGGTGACATCATCAGTGCTAGAAAGGAGTGAGGTTTGTGGAGAGGAGGTGGGGGAGGAGGAGAAAAAGGACTATGGGGTCCTCGGTGCATTCTGAGGTTGGTGGTTTTCTTGCAAACGTTTCATTACCCAACTGGGTAACATTGTCAGTGCTAGAAAGGAGTGGAGTTTGTGGGGAGGAGGAAGAAGAGGAGGAGGAGGTGACCAAAACTGGATGCAGTACTCCAGGTGAGGTTGACCTGTTTCAAATCTTCTTCCCACCTGCGGTGAGACGGGGTGTGGGGGGGGCAGATCTGTGCTGATGAGAACCTGGGCATGCTCTCCTTCAACGGACACTTTGCAACTTGGCGATAATTGCTTGCAAACAGTCTTGGTGTTAACACGCAGATGTGCAAATTGGGGAAACGGGGTATCAAAGTACAAAACAGAGCGAAAAAACTGTACTTGTTCATTCAGAGGGATCTTTTCTTCTTTTTTCTTTTTTTTTTTTCCTCATTCCCAATGCTTTGTAGAAAGGGCTTCTCCGGGCTATTTTATTCACTGGCAGCACCATCAATAAAACATAATAAATCGTCCATTCACATTCCCTGCACACAGAACTTCTGTGCCGAGTTTTATGGTTTTCAGGGTAATGGGGAAACGGCGCATATCCCACTTCTCTACACACAATGAATCTTGCCGGCCTAGTGTGTGTATAAATGAGGTGTAAAGCTGCAAGCTTAGTAAGCATAAACAGGAAGAGTAAATGCCGCTTGTTCGGAGAACACATGAGCCGGCCAGCAATAGATCCTTAGCAAATAGCCAACCTACCATCCCTTCCCTGCTCCTCCTCCTCCATCACCCCCCAATTTCAATTCAATTCTCTGCATTGAGGGCTGCATCAGAGTTATGTTCGACCTCAGGAGGCCGGGGTGAGCATGGCCATCTCAACGTCACTCATTTTGGGGTTGCAAGTGCTCTGCCAGTGAAAACGGGCTCCTGAGCTCTGTTTTCAGCTACGACAGCCTGCAGCCCTCTGCCAGCAAAAATGGAGCCTGGGGAGGGTTGCCCACAGCTCTCCCGAACTCCGTTTTCGCTGGCAGAAGAACCGCAGGCCAGTCCTTTGCTGTTTTCAGGGTCGCCCCCGCGGGGCAGATCTAAGCACCCCCGTGGGCTGGATCTGGCCCCCGGACCTTGAGTTTGATACTCCTGGTCTAGTAACTCTATGTATCTGGGGAAGTGAGTTGCAACTCACCAAAGCTGATGCCTTTTAAACAAATGGATAGTTGATAAACTTGCCCTGAGATTCCCGATTCTTAAAAAGATAAGCAGGGTTTGAGTTGATAAGTATCTGTATGGAGGTAACCACTGTGGGTTGTCACGGGGTTTAAACCAGGCCAAAAATTGGAGAAGGAGGGGGGGGAGGGGGGAGGGGGAGGAGGAGGAGACGGAGGAGGAGAATGGAAGGAAGAGGGGGAAAGGAGGAGGAGCAAAAGAATGGTAAGGAGAGGAGGAGGGGAGGGAGGAGAAGAATGGAAGGAAGAGAAAGAGAATGGGAGAGTGAGAGAGGGACAAGAATGAGAGAGGAGAAGGAGGAGAAAAGGTGAAGAGGTGGAGGAGGAGAATGGAAAGGAGATGAGGAGAAGGAGCAGAAGAATGATAAGGAGAGAAGGAGGGGAGGCAGAAGAAGAATGAAAGGAAGAGAAGAATGAGAGAGAGACAAGAATGAGAGAGGAGAAGCCGGAGATAAATGGGAGTAGTAGCAGTAACAGTAGCAGTAGTAGTAGTAGTAGTAGTAGTAGTAGTAGTAGTAGTAGGAGGAGGAGGAGGACAAGAAGAAGAAGAAGAAGAAGAAGAAGAAGAAGAAGAAGAAGAAGAAGAAGAAGAAGAAGAAGAAGAAGAAGAAGAAGAAGAAATGGGAGAGAAGGAAAAGGAGGAGAAGAATGGGAGGAGAAGGTAAATTGGTGGTGGAAAAGGAGAAGAAGGATGGCAAGTAAAAGAAAAGAAAGCAGCAGTAACTGGTGGAAATATATATACTTATATTTCCTATATATATCCTAAGAAAACACAAACGTGACTTTGAGTCAAGTCCAACCCAATGGACACTTTGCTTTTAATTTCCGCACAATGTTCCGTTTCTCTTTGCAGAGCTACAATCGAGAGTAGCTTCTTGCTCTGGTGGAGATGTAGAATAAGAAACCAGTGATGGAATCCACGGGCCCTTCAATTCCTCTCTACCAGATCAATTCCAAGTGTTATTTCCTGAGGCCCTCCAAACGCAGGAGATTCCCTCCCACCCAAGAACCGAACCCCTAAAATTAAGCCCCAAAGCCTTTGCTAGGCCAATTCTCAAATGCCAATTTTGGAACCCGCACTGCATATCGGACA
>NW_027256882.1:292403005-292439804 GCF_029215685.1 Pituophis catenifer annectens | reverse complement strand
TATTTATTTGCCGAGCGGCGCTCCTGTTTGTTTATTTTTTTTTCCCCCTTCTACAATGAATTCAAGGTTTGACACCCTCCCCCTCCGCGTTTTATTTTAATTTTTTCCCCCAACTCCCACCCACCCCTCCTCTCCCTCTCCCGTAAAAGAAAGAAAGAGAAAGAAACCCAACCAGCTCGACTTTCCTTTCCAGAGACGGCTAAGGGAAAGAAAACCTTTTGTTTTCAAAGGCCAGGCAGAGAGAGAGAGAAAAAGGAGAAAGAAAGAAAAGAAAGAAAGAAAGAAAGAAAGAAAGAAAGAAAGAAAGAAAGAAAGAAAGAAAGAAAGAAAAAGAAAAGTAGACAACAAAGGGAAGCGGGTTGATGTTTTTTATTGAACGTAATAAAAATAACATCCATCTCTTTTGGGGTTTTTTTTTTTCCTTTCCGCTCCAGCTGTCTTTCTCTCTCTCTCTCTCTCTCTCTGTCTCCTAAAACATTTCTAATAAAAGAACTACAGATATGGAGGAAACCTGGAAATCAAAGGTGTTTTCTTGTTGTGACAGTTGTCGTTGTTTGTCTTTCTCTCTTCGGTCTATGCGCTCCTTCTGTACATTTTTATGTATGTGCGTGTATGTGTATGTATATCCATATATCTATAGGGTAATAATAATAAAAAATATCCTTTCTTTGATTGTGGACCAGAAAGGTTTTTAAAGCATCTATTCCGTGGAACAACAGATTGACACAAATTTTTTGGAGAAGGAGTAAGGGGGGGGTCAAGGAAGAAATACAAAAAAAAGAGAGAATATAATGTACTTTTATGGCAACCCTTCATATATATATATTTATAATGAATAATTGTTCCTTGAATTCATTTGGTCTTCCTTCCTTCCTTCCTTCCTTCCTTCCTTCCTTCCTTCCTTCCTTCCTTCCTTCCTTCCTTCCTTCCTTCCCCCCTCCCCCAAAATCTGGCTTCTGACTACTGAGAACTGATCTTGCAATGCCTTGGTTCACATTGTTTTGGTAGGATATTATTTAATGTGATCATCAGCCTAATTATTGTTGTCATCAACACTTGTAAGATGGGCTAGCTTTTGACTTCTATCTTGGATGTGTAGATCCTGGTTTAAGGTCTTGGATGGGGGAAAACCTTCCTGCTATGAACAGGACAGCAGGTTTTCTTAGACACTGATAGGGACAATGTATTATGGTTAATTAAGTCACGGCGTAATCAAATAAGCAGCTTTTGCGTTACCTTCCTCCCATTATCTTCAGCGTTGTCGTTTGAAAATAAGAAATAAATAATTGTCTTTCTTTTAAGAAGAAGACAGCAAAAATAAAAGGAGCCAGTATCGGATTTTTTATTTATTTATTTTTTTTAACCACCGCGTAGCTCAAAGCAATTTTTCTTAAGCTTGAAATGAAATCTTACAGAAACATCTGGTGGCGTAAGCTTTTACTACAGATTGGGAAAAAGGCAGGTATGTTGTGTGTGCCGAAAAGAAAGGAAACTGCACTGTTGCAACTTACCGTGTTCACAAGAAACCACTTTTTTTTTTAAAGAAATGTTGATGGCTGCTTGTTTTTAAATTTCTTTCTTTCTTTTTTTCCCCCTTTCACGATATCACTTCGGAGGATTTTACCTGCCAGCCTATAGACGGGTTGCTGAAAAGTATCACCTGCGAATGAATGAATATCAAGTTGGTTACTTTATTTGAACGGCTTATGTAGGCCTTTTGGATGCTGATGGAAGGCACTTTCCTGCAGTAGAGATTTTTAAAGAAAAAGCAAACAAGGGAAATAATATCTCGGTTAGACGACGACAGAGATTCTGTTTATTTTAAACATCGGTCGTTCTCCCTCGGTTCCCCCTCTCGTCTTTCGTAGCAAAATAATATCTTGTTATATGTGTGTACACAGGCACACACACGTGTGTGCATGTGAGCTTGTGTGCACATTCCCGAGCCACAAACAGCAGCGAGGATTTGATAAAAGAAGGTTTTGGAACAAGGCATTAGAAGTACATTACCTGGATTATTTTAAACAGAAGGGGCAGCATCGTCAAAGAGAAATATTCACATCTGTCTTGGTTCGATGAATCCTGGCTGGGTTGTAACATATAATCCGGTGCTTGAAGGGAAACTGGCTAGGAAAGTGGGAGTGACATGTGAAAAGTATGTGTGTTTGTGTTGTGTTGTGTGTGTGTGTGTGCCTGAGTCGGGTGAAATGCTCCCAGTTCAGACCGGATCGCCTGATCCAGTAGCGATGGCAGCGGGTGGTTCGGAGAACCAGTAGCAAAAATCCCTGCCCCCCTCCCCATGCCCAGCTGAGCTGTGCGATCACCAGAGGCTGTTTTTTTAACTTTTAAAAGCATTTTTTCTACAACCTCTTCGGCCGAAAAAATGCTTTTAAAAGTAAAAAAAAAAAAAAAAGTCTCTGATGATTGCGCGGCTCAGCTGGGATCGTCAGAGGCTTTTAAAAGTTAAAAAAATCTCTATGACCGAAGAGATTGTAGAAAAAAAACTGCTTTTAAAAGTTAAATAAAAAAAAAGTTGGCCACGCCCATCCAGTTATATTAACCCCCCCACACACCAAGCCACGTCCACAGAACTGGTAGTAACAAATTTTACATTTCACCACTGGCCTGAGTGTATTGAGGTGACTCTGCAAATCTCCAGTTCAACAATGTAGGTTAATCTGTATGCTAGGCCAATTTAATAGGAAACCCCAAGCAAGTAATGGGAATTAAAAAATAGGCAAAGCTAGGGCCCCATTCAATGAAAAAAAAAATCATTTTGTGCCAAAGGTGCTTTTTCAAAAGGCAACTGGATTTTCTTTGGTGTTTTTTTTTTCTTGAAGATCTTTTGCCTCTCATCCGAGAAGCTTCATCCGTTCTGGAAGAAGGGAAGTTGTTCATCCAGAACGGAAGAAGCTTCTCGGATGAGAAGCGAAAGGTCTTCAAGGAAAAAAAAGCGAAGTCTAGTTGCCTTTTTGAAAATAAAAAAAGCACGTTTGGGATAACCAATGACCTGGATGGCTGAGAATCTCCATAGATATTCTCATTTTCTGACAATTTTTGCAAAAAAAAGAGAGAAAAACGCCCTCGTTCATCAGGACAGGCAAAAGTCCTATAATCTATCAAATGCCCATTGTTCAGATTGCAGTTTTTAACCTCTGTGTGTTGTTGAAACTAGCTTTGTTCTACAGTGGTAGAACTATTCCACGTAATGGTATGTGGAAAATTGACTTCCATGTACTATTAAAGGGAAGTTGTGTGTTCTTTACCCTGTTTTCCCTAAAATAAGACATCCCCTGATAATAAGCCCAATCGGGCTTTTGAGCACATGGCAATAAGACCAAGTGCTTATTTCAGGGTTCAAAAAAATATAAGACAGGGTCTTATTTTCGGGGAAACACAGTATCTATCATCTATCTGTCTGTCTGTCTGTCTGTCTGTCTGTCTGCCTGCCTGCCTGCCTGCCTACCTACCTACCTACCTACCTACCTATCATCCATCTATCTATCTATCTATCTATCTATCTATCTATCTATCTATCTATCTATCATCTATCTATCTATCTACCATCTATCTATCATCTACCCTGTTTTCCCCAAAATAAGACATCCCCTGATAATAAGCCCAATCGGGCTTTTGAGCACATGGCAATAAGGCCAAGCGCTTATTTCAGGGTTCAAAAAAATATAAGACAGGGTCTTATTTTCGGGGAAACACAGTATCTATCTATCTATCTATCTATCTATCTATCTATCTATCTATCTATCTACCATCTATCATCTACCCTGTTTTCCCCAAAATAAGACATCCCCTGATAATAAGCCCAATTGGGCTTTTGAGCACACGGCAATAAGGCCAAGTGCTTATTTCGGGGTTCAAAAAATAACAATAAATACAGGGGAGAAACTAAAAATGTAAGGGACAATGAAGAAAATGAAACAGATACGAGAGGAAAGGTCTAAAACGGAAAGAAGACCACTAAGAAACATTGGTTAAAGAGAGGATATATTTATATGTTGTATTTTATGCATTTGCCATATTATATTATAATAAATTTTTTTTAAAAAAAATTAAAAATGTAAGACAGAGTCTTATTTTCGGGGAAACATGGTAGACGGCCGTATTGCTGGCAATAAATTGGAGAGTTGGGTTCAAGAAAGGGTTGAATGTGCAGTGGTTAATTTCTAAAATACATAATCCTCTGGATACAAAAATTCGTAGCGTCCCAAGTAGGAATAATATTTTCAAAAGCAAACAGGCCAGAGATGGAATTATTATTATTATTATTAGTTAATCTTTGGTGAGATTCACAGCCTTTGAGGCTGGTTAATAGCTCAGCAGCTCGAGTCCTAACCAAGGACCTAGGAACTGTTAAGGTATCATCGGAGGATGTAAGCTGTTCCGAGTAAGGTGGTTTTTTGTAGAGTCAAAATGTTCAAGTCCGGCAAATTTAGAATTTCTAAATAGCGGGGTAGCCCTTTGGGTATTGCTCCAAGGGCTCCAATTACAATCGGGACAACACACGATTTCTTTTTCCACAGTCACTATTATTATTATTATTATTATCATCATCATTATTATTATTATTATTATTATTATTATTATTATTATTGGTTAATCTTTAGTGAGATTCACAGCCTTTGAGGCTGGTTAATAGCTCAGCAGCTCGAGTCCTAACCAAGGACCTATTTTTTATTATTATTATTATTATTATTATTATTATTATTATTATTATTATTTATTGGTTAATCTTTAGTGAGATTCACAGCCTTTGAGGCTGGTTAATAGCTCAGCAGCTCGAGTCCTAACCAAGGACCTAGGAACTGTTAGGGTATCGTCGGAGGATGTAAGCTGTTCCGAGTAAGGTGGTTTTTGTAGAGTCAAAATGTTCAATTTTATTATTATTATTATTATTATTATTATTATTATTATTATTATTTAATCTTTAGTGAGATTCACAGCCTTTGAGGCTGGTTAATAGCTCAGCAGCTCGAGTCCTAACCAAGGACCTATTTTTTTTTATTATTATTATTATTATTATTATTATTATTATTATTATTATTATTATTATTATTATTTATTGGTTAATCTTTAGTGAGATTCACAGCCTTTGAGGCTGGTTAATAGCTCAGCAGCTCGAGTCCTAACCAAGGACCTAGGAACTGTTAAGGTATCGTCGGAGGATGTAAGCTGTTCCGAGTAAGGTGGTTTTTTGTAGAGTCAAAATGTTCAAGTCTGGCAAATTTAGAATTTCTAAATAGCAGGGTAGCCCTTTATAATAATATATATTATTATATATATATAATATATATATTATATATTATATATATATATGTGTGTGTGAGCAAAGCACATGCGTGGAAGGCTGCGCAAATGCGCGGAAGTGCACATGTTCACATTTTTGGTGCGCGACGAACCGGCGGTAAAATTATGTGAAACCCACCCCTGTTGAGGAACATACAGTACATTGAAATGGTCTGGGGTCTCTTGCTTGAACAGGGGGTTGGACTAGGAGACCTCAAAGGCCCCTTCCAGCTCTATTCTGATTGACCGGTTTTACCTTGTTCATCTTTTCAGGATTTTACCCCTTTGTTTTGAAGGTATTTTTAGGCCCGGTGGCAGGTAATCCTCCACTTGCAACCACAATTGAGCCCAAAATTTAGGTCGCTAAGCGAAACAGTTGTAAAGTGAGTTTTGCCCTGTGGGACGACCTTTCTTCCCCCTGTTGTTAAGTGAATCACTGCGCATGTTCAATAAGTAACGTGGTTGTTAAGGAAATCTGGCTCCTCCCTTGACGTTGCTTGTCAGAAATTTGCCAATGGGGATCATGTGACCCCGGGACACTGCAACCATCATAAGTATGAGTCAGTTGCCAAGCCTCTGAACTTTGATCATGTGATCATGGGGATGCTGCAGTGGTCATAAGTGTGAAAAACGGTCCTAAGTCCCTCTTTTTTTCAGTGCTGTTGTAATTTTGAATGACCACTCAACAAACGGTTGTAAGTCAACATATATTACTTTTAGATGTTGTTTTTTTAAAAGGAAACGACAAAATATTGCTAGAGGAATACGTTCAATTGTTCTAGTTCCGTGATGGCGAACCTATGGCACCCTTGCCAACTTGGAGCCCGCTCTGTGGACATGTGAGCCGCTGCCCAGCTCAGCTCCACCATGCTGTTCTGCCCCAGCTACGGACCCCAAAGAACGCGGCACACACAAAGTCCGTTCAAACCTTAGTTTACTAAATAAACCAGTTTTTTACAACAACGGTTGTTAATTAACTGCATTAACAGCCGCCAAGAATTCAAAGAATAATAACTGAAAGCATACTGTGGTTGGCAGAATGCCCAGAAGCAATTTGCAAGAAGCTGATAAGATAAGCAAGACAAGACACAAAGGTATGTGAACAAAGTTGTTCCCTGCAAATTGCTTCAGTCGGCGTTCCTCCTTAAATAGGCTAAGAGAGTGGCCAATTAGCCCCAAGCCTTGAGGAGACTTCCTCCTGAGGAGTCACTCCTGCCTTTTGGCCACTCTGCGTGCCCATGCATTGAGAAGAGGCTCCTCCTCTTCTTCCTCTTCACTTAAAGGAGCTTCTGAAGGCCCTGGCTGAATCCCCGCCTCTGGCACCACATCTTCTCCAGCCTCCTCATTGTCTGACTTGAGTGCCAGCTGCCCAGGCTGCTGGCGCAGCACCACACCAGCCTCCTCACTGTCTGAATCAGCTACAATCTGCATAGGCCGCTGACAGGCCATAACATATGCATTCACGTGCGCCTCCTGCCAGCCAGCTGATTTTTGGGTCTCTGCGGGAGATGCACGTGCATGGGTGGGGGTCGTGCACTCATGCGAGAGGGCGGGGGGGGTCACATGCACATGCACAGGGGTGGAGGGAGTGGCATCCCCCCCACGGCCCATTTTTGGTCCAGGAAGTTTCAGGGAGGCCTACTAGGCACAAAACAGGCCGTGGGGGGGGGTCGCACTCACATGCGCGGGGGGGCATGGCGCACTGGAGGGCATTGCATTATGGGTGTGGGCACTCACGCGCGTGACACCCACCCCCCCACACTCCCCACGCTTTGGCCACGCAACGGCAAAAAGGTTAGCCATCACTCTTCTAGTTTGACAGGTTTTGGTATCCCGTCAAACTACAGCGTGACATTTTGCAACTTCTAAGCTACAAGGAATGCAGTCGAATATGAAGCTTTGGGTTTTTCTTCTTGGAAATTATCTATTTATTTGGTCATGGCTAGTTCCACGTTCATTTAGGCACTTACCTAGCATCGAAGATGGAATAGATAGACGCCGGGTTGCACACAACGCAGTCTTTTCACAGATAGAAGAAACGGGAAATTTGTTTTTTTTTTCCTCCTACGTTGCAAAGGAAAAAGATGCTAATGAAAAAGAGAATATTTTTTTTGGGGGGGGAGGGATTTGTCATATTACCATGCAGTTAGAAAAACAAACTTCTCCTGCACATAAGAATCAAACCAACAGCCAGCAACAACAGGAACAGAAACTTAACTCAGTTATATCACTGTCTGTGAATGTGTACTTAACAGACAGTACATTATTATGTGTTGTACATTTTTGAGACTCTGGGAAGAGTGCAGAGAAGAGCAACAAAGACTACTTGGGGTCTGGAGGCTAAGACATATGAAGAACGGTTGCAAGAACTGGGTATGTCTAGTCTAGTGATGGAGATTCTCAATCATTAGAGCCTTGATAGTACAGTGGTCTAAAGCACCCTGTTATTAACATCCAGCTGCCTGCAATTACTGCAGGTTTGAATCTCACCAAGGCTCAAGGTTGACTCAGCCTTCCATCCTTTCTAAGGTGGGTAAATTGAGGACCCAGTTTGTGGGGGCAATAAGCTGACTTCGTATAAAATATATAAAAGGATGAAGGCTATTGCTCAGCACATTGTAAGCCGCCCTGAGTCTCCGGAGAAGGGCGGCATATAAATCAAATTAAAAAAAAAATATCATCCAGGACATGGTTGTCCCAAAGATGGTTTTTTTCAGGAGGCAACTGAAAAACTTTCTTGCTTTTTTTTCCCTGAAGACGTTTCTCTTCTCATCCAAGAAGCTTCTTCATCTCTTCCTTCCATTCTCCACCATCCAGTCAGAGGTGAAGAAGCTTCTTGGATGAGAAGTGAAATGTCTTCAAGGAAAAAAAAAACAAGAAAGTTTTCCTGAAAAAAACACCTTTGGGTCTAGTCTAGTGGAAAAAAAGGACAAGGGGTGACATGATATGAGTCTTCCAATATCTCAGGGGCTGCCCCAAAGAAGAGGGAGTCAAGCTATTCTCCAAAGCACCAGAAGGCAGGACAAGAAGCAATGGATGGAAACTAATCAAGGAGAGAAGCAACCTAGAACTAAGGAGAAATTTCCTGACAGTGAGAACAATTAACCAGTGGAACAGCTTGCCTCCAGAAGTTGTGGGTGCTCCATCGCCGGAGGTTTTTTAACAAGAGACTGAATAGCCCCTTGTCTGGAATGGTATAGGGCAGTGATGGCCAACCTTTTTGCTGTCATGTGCCAAAAGCGGGGATGTCAGGTTTTCAGGCCATCTTCAAATAAATTGCGTCTCAAACAAAGTCTTTTTTGAAACAAGCTTCCATTTTATTTAGCACGGCAACTTTTACACTGACTCCATGCAGCCAGCACTGCCGTGCTGCCCCCAAATCCCTCCTCTTCCTTCCCCCACTCCTCTGCATTCATTGGCCATCTTCCCAATCGTTCACCCCTTATCTACTGCTCCAATTCAAAGAATTTCCCCCCTCCCATCCATCTCCTAGGGGACATTATCTCCAGCTAAAATAAGTAGGTGAAAGGCAACCGTCCCATTGCAGACACTTGCGTTCTCCTTCTCATGTCAGCACTAGGATAAATGCATCTTGACGTGCTGATGGGGGAGTGTGGGGGGTCGTGCATGCGAGTGCCCACACCCATAAGTCAATGCGCCCCGACCTCCCCGTGCATACATATGCCCCCCCCCCCGTGCTCCCCCTGCTTTTGGCACGTGATGGCATGGTGGGCCGGGTAGACCCGTTTCTCGCCCTCCCCAGGCTCCAGAGGCTTTCTTGGAGCCTGGGGAGAGTGAAAACGACCTCCCCTCCCAAAGGACCTCTGGAGGCTGGAAACAGGCCAGGCGCATGCACAGAAGGCGCGAGCACATGCGAAGTGAGCATGCACACACGACGAACCGGTGGTAAGAATATGTGAAACCCACCGCTGGTTAAGAGAGATGGCTTGGCAAGGATGCGAGACACTTTTAGGATTTCTGCAGTTCGTTGAACAGCAGATTAACAGAGTAGCAGAGTTGGGAGGGACCTCAGAGGTCTTCTAGTCCAACCTCCTGCTCAAGCAGGAGACTCTATACCGTTTCAGGCAAACAGCTGTCCAGTCTTTTCATGAAACCCTCCAGTGATGAAGCACTCACAACTTCTGGAGGCAAGTTGTTCCACTGATTAATTGATTAAAGGGTGATAAAGAACAGCAGAATAACAGACTTGGAAAGGGACCGTGGAGGTCTTCTAGTCCAACCTCCTGCTCAAGCAGGAGATTGTCTACCGTTCCAGACAAATAGATGACCAATCTCTTTTTGGAAGCCTCCAGTGTTGGAGAACCCACAACTTTTGGAGGCAAGTCATCCCACTGATTAATTGTTCTCACTGTTCAGGAAATGTCTCCTTAGTTCTAGGTTGCTTCTCTCCTCAATTAGTTTCCACCCGTTGCTTCTTCTTCCTACCTTCAGGTGCTTTGGAGAATAGGTTGACCCCCCCTCTTCTTTGTGGCAGCCCCACAAATATTGGAACACTGTTCTCATGTCATACCTAGTCCTTCTTTTTATCAGACTAGACCCGGGATCGGCAATCTTAAACACTCAAAGAGCCACAAAGGTCCTAACCGGAAGCCCCCATTCAATTCTGGAGCCGACCAGAAGTCCAGTTCCCCCACCATAGAGTCTCCTCCTAGCGCGGCATCCTTTTTCCTCTGCTGACCCAGAAGTCCGGCTCCCCCACCATAGAGTCTCCTCCTAGCACGGTGTCCTTTTTCCTCTGCTGACCCAGAAGTCCGGCTCCCCCACCATAGAGTCTCCTCCTAGCACGGCGTCCTTTTTCCTCTGCTGACCCAGAAGTCCGGTTCCCCCACCATAGAGTCTCCTCCTAGCACGGCGTCCTTTTTCCTCTGCTGACCCAGAAGTCCGGCTCCCCCACCATAGAGTCTCCTCCTAGCATGGCGTCCTTTTTCCTCTGCTGACCCAGAAGTCCGGTTCCCCCACCATAGAGTCTCCTCCTAGCGCGACATCCTTTTCCTTCTATCTGTCCTAACCGAAAGCCCGATCAATTGTGGAGCTGACCAGCAACAGGGAGCTGCAGCAGAGGGATGAAAGAGCCACATGCGGCTCCAGAGCTGCGGGTTGCTGACCCCTGGATTAGATATACCCAATTCCTGTAACCGTTCTTCATATATTTTAGCCTCCAGCCCCCTAAATATCTTGGTTTTATTTATTTTTATTTATTTATTTTTATTAGATTTATATGCCGTCCTTCTCCGGAGACTCAGGGCGGCTTACAGTGCGTTAAGCAATAGCCTTCATACTTTTGTATATTTATACAAAGTCAGCTTATTGCCCCCACAAACTGGGTCCTCAATTTACCTACCTTAAAAAGGATGGAAGGCTGAGTCAACCTTGAGCCTTGGCGAGATTCGAACCTGCAGTAATTGCAGGCAGCTGGATGTTAATAACAGGCTTTTAGTCTGTTGAGCTATCCAGGCTCCTGGTTGATCTTCTCTGCATTCTTTCCAGCAACGGTCATCTCCAGTCCTGGAGATCTTAGTCTACAAACATTGGGGTTTTTTGTTTGCATTTGGGGAGTTAAAATTTATTTATGAAGGAGAATCAACGGTTGGGAGTTTTCACCTGCATTTAATTATAGGTCTGTGTTACCAATAGAACAGAATATTTGTAGCTCAGGGTTGATCTTGGGCTGCAGGGTAGAACACTAAAGAGGTGGCTTGTTTTGCCTGTAGCTTCAGCTGAAACATCCTCTTTTTCTTCTACATAACGTGGTGCTGTAAACGATTTCTTCCTAGTAGGCTTGTAGACAGAATTCTTTATTGGCCGAGTGTGATTGGACACACAAGGTTTAGATGTTCCGGGCATGAGCTGCACGTAAGCCTCAAACCCCACCCCACCCCACCCCTTGGAGATGTTCCTGCTTCAATGTTTCAGCACAAGAAAACTTTTTTTCCAATTCGATTTAGAGACAAGCCTATTGGGACTTTGGAGTTAGAGGGGCTGTGTCTTTGCTCTTCCCTTTGATTTTAACGAAAGAACATAGAACACTTGAGTTGGAAGGGACCTTGGAGGTCTTCTAGTCCAACCCTCTAGTCCCTTTCTGGATCGGGACTCCTTACACATGGTCACTCATGCCTTCGTCACCTCCCGTCTGGACTATTGTAATTCTCTCTACATGGGGCTCCCCTTGAGGAGCACGCGGAGGCTCCAACTGGCGCAGAGTGTGGCCGCGCGGGTGGTTATGGGAGCAACATGGCGCTCCCATGTAACACCTCTCCTGCGCGAGCTGCACTGGCTCCTGGTGGTCTTCCGTGTGCGCTTCAAGGTTTTGGTGACCACCTTTAAAGCGCTCCATGGCTTAGGACCTGGTTATTTACGGGACCGCCTGCTACCACAAATAGCCTCCCACCGGCCGGTACACTCTCATAGAGAGGGTCTCCTTCGGGTGCCATCAGCCAAGCAGTGTCGACTGGCGGGCCCCAGGGGGAGAGCCTTCTCTGTGGGGGCACCCACTATCTGGAACGAGCTCCCCCCGGAGATACGGAGGATCCCGGATCTGTGCACCTTCCGCTGTGCTCTTAAGACCCTTTTATTTCAGCAAGCCGGCCTGGCCTAATTTTTTTCTCCCCTTTCTTTTAAATTTTAAATTGAAATTTTAATTTGTTTTAAATTTATTGGGATTTTAATTGTCGTGGGCCAATATTATTTAATTTGGTTTTAAATTGTTTTTAACTTTTGTATTTCTGTATTTTATCTTGTGCCTGTTCACCGCCCTGAGTCCTTCGGGAGTAGGGCGGTATACAAATTTAATAAAACTCAAACTCAAAACTCTGCTTCAGCAGGAGACCCTATCTCATTTTGGACCAATGGCTCTCCAATCTTGGCTTGATGGCCTCCAGTGATGGAGCACCTAATCAGAGGAAAGCCCACTGATTAATTGTGGTGCTTTGGAGAATAGGTTTTCCCCTTTGTCTTTGTGATGACCTCTCAAATACACAGTCTATACCAGGGGTCAGCAACCTTAAACCCCCAAAGAGCCACAAAAGTCCTAACCAGAAGCCCCCCGTTCAATTCTGGAGCCGACCGGAAGTCCGGTTCCCCCACCATAGAGTCTCCTCCTAGTGTGGTGTCCTTTTTCCTCCTAACCAAAAGCCCTATTAATTGTGGAGCCGACTGGAAAACCTGCCCCTTGCCATAGAGTCTCCTCCTGGCACGCCATGCTTCACCCCATGACACACACACACCAACCAGAAGCTCCTCTCAAAATTGTGGCACCGACCAGCAACAGGGAGCCACAGCAGAGGGAGGAAAGAGCCACATGCGGCTCCAGAGCTGCGGGTTGCTGACTCCCAGTCTATACTGATAGAAGGGACTCTTGGCAGCTTCAGGGTTGAATTGTGTGGTCCTTGGTGCTCTCTGACCTTGGTGGTTTTCTTGAAGGTGTTTCATGACCCAGTTAGGTAACCTCCTCAGTGCTAAAAGGAATACTCCTCACCAACACTGAGAGGGCAAGCCATTTGTATATAAAGAGAGAACAAACCCGTCTACTACTGATGATATTACCTGGCTTGGTAATGAAACATCTCTCTTCTAGCACTAAGGATATTGCCCAGTTGGATCTTAAAATGTCTGCAAGGAAACCGCCAAGCTCAGAGAGGACCAAGGATTCCACTCTCCTCCGCTCCTCCTCCTCCTCCTCCTCCTCCTCCTCCTCCTCCTCCTCCTCCTCCTCCTCCTCCTCCTCCTCCTCCTCCTCCTCCTCCTCCTCTCCACACACCCCACTTCCCTCTAGCTCTGATGATGTTCCCTAGTTGGGTCATGAAATATCTGCAAGGAAACCACCAAGCTCAGAGAACACCAAGGACCCCCCCCACCTATGACTGTCTATGAATTGGAGTCCTGTGGAAAGAGAACCAAGGTCTAAGAAGAGACATCTGCAATAACTAAACGAGCAAAGTCACAACAAAAGAGAGAGAGAGAGAGAGAGAGAGAGAGAGAGAGAGAGAGAGAGAGGGAGGGAGGGAGGGAGGGAGAGAGAGAGAGAGAGAGAGAGATCCCTTTCTGTTGAGTTG
This sequence comes from Pituophis catenifer annectens, assembly GCF_029215685.1. NCBI lineage: Eukaryota > Metazoa > Chordata > Lepidosauria > Squamata > Colubridae > Pituophis > Pituophis catenifer. Next base: position 292,426,431 of record NW_027256882.1, on the reverse strand, counting down.
TTTTTATAGTATCAACTTCTGGCACACTGGGTTAGGCAGACACTGTGAGGAGGGATTATATCCTTTTCTTTTTTTGCAAGCCGAATTCAAGTGGTATCCACCCATCATATTTTACCTAGATCAAGATGCTAGATTTCCTCCCCAAAGATAAGGAAGGAAGGCGTTTTCAAAAAGTCGGGGAGAAAATTTCACCCCTAACCGTACCACTTTTCTTCTTCCAACCCCACTATCATAAATTCAAATAAAACAGACTAGATGCAAACCTCTAGCAGATATGGGACAACATTCAACACTCAGCTTGCCCCACCCCAAAAAATTTCTCTCATCAACACAGTTCTTGGGCCAGCTTATGCTGCCTCTCCTATTTTATACTGCATAAATGTTTTCTTTTAAACACCCGTTCAGCATTTTACCCCTTTGCAGAGCTCACTACACACATACACACACATACACACATAAATACCATAGTCGTATCAAAGCTGAACCTTAAAAGTGCAGCCTGAATGGACACCGATCTGACTTTGGCAAGAGAAATTTTCCAAAAAGCTAACAGAGCTTTCTGAAAGGTTTCATAAAACACCATTTTAGGAGGTAGACAGACACCTGCTATTTTGGAAATAGCTGAGATTATCTTCCTAGTATTAGTTAGCTAATTCATTAATTGTTAGTACCACTTTGTAAATGCCTTGGTAAGACCACACTTGGAATCCTGCATCCAGTTTTGGTCACCACGATATATAAAAAATGTTGAGACTCTGGAAAGAGTGCAGAGAAGAGCAACAAAGAGGATTAGGGGGCTGGAGGCTAAAACATATGAAGAACGATTGCAGGAACTGGGTATGTCTAGTTTAATGAAAAAAAGGATTAGGAGAGACGTGATAGCAGTGTTCCAATATCTCAGGGGCTGCCACAAAGAAGATGGGGTCAAAATATTCTCCAAAGCACCAGAAAGCAGGACAAGAAGCAACGGGTGGAAACTAATCAAGGAGAGAAGCAACTTAGAACTAAGGAGAAATTTCCTGACAGTGAGGACAATTAATCAGTGGAACAACTTGCCTCCAGAACTTGTGGGTGCTCCAACACTGGAGGTTTTCAAGGAGAGATTGGACAATGCTTTGTCCAGAATGGTAGACAATCTCCTGCTTTAGCAGGAGGTTGGACTAGAAGACCTTCAAGGTCCCTTCTAATTCTGTTATTCCATTATATGAAGGACAGTCACATGAATTTGGTATGTCTACCCTAATGAAAAGAAGGACTAGGGAGGGCTAGACATCATAGCAGTCTTCCAATATCTGAGGGGCTGCCATAAAGAAGAGGGGGTTAACTTATTAAGCATCTGAAGGCAGGACAAGAAGCAATGGATGGAAAATAACCAAGGAGAGAAGCAACCTAGAACTAAGGAGAAATTTCCTGTCGGTGAGAGCAATTATTCAGTGGAACAACTTGCCTCCAGAAGTTGTGAATACTCCCAACACTGGAGTTTTTCAAGAAGAGATTGGACAACCACTTGTCTGGCCTGGTATAGGGTCTTCTACTTGGCCAGGGGGTTGGACTAGAAGACCTCCAAAGGCCTGACTAGGTGGCTCAGTGGCTAAGACACTGAGCTTGTCGATCAGAAAGGTTGGCAGTTTGGTGGTTCGAATCCCTAGTACAGGTCTCCTGAGTGAGCAGGGCATTGGACTAGATGACCTCCAAGGTCCCTTCCAACTCTGTTATTCTGTTATTATTTTTATTTGCTGAATCGATCTGTAAATAAGGAGGGATTGGGGAAGGAAAGTGTTTTGAAAAGTTAGTTGACCTTTGCTACTGCTCAAGAAAATATAAGGGACAATCCTAAATAATTTGCTTTACTCAATGCGAGCTCCAAAACATTTCTCCTTTTTCTCTCTTACTATTCCCAGTTTGGTGGGGGGGGATTAGAGATGTATTTTGGGGTCCAAGATGTCAGCCTGGGAAGCTTTTTGTGGGTCTGCAGTCCATTCGCATCATTGTTCACTCCTGCATCCCGTGTCCTGCAGACTTTCTCACTGCTGTCATTTGAGTGGGTACTGCAATGCGATGGAAAATTTTGACGTCGGGGGCTACTTTTTATGGAAATCAGGTGAGGAGACAATGGGTGTAAAATAAATTTATCAAAACCCAAAATGGAAGAAGAAGAAGAAAAAGAAGAGAGCACCTTTTAACCATCTAATAATAATAATAATAAGACGGGCTAAAAAAAAAATACCAGCAAAAGCCATTCAGAAGCTCCTTGAGATCGAAGGAGGGGAAGGAAAAAAAAAAACCACTACAGGAGCCTCCTTTATTTATTTATTTATTGTGGGAGGGGGAGAATGACAGGGGAAAAAGGTAGGGTGTGATTTTGGAGGAGAGCAGATTTTGCCGCAGAATTAGCATGTAGGGTTAGAGCTAAAGACTTTGAAAAGAGGGAGGAGGGCTGGCCGATGGCAAACAGACAAACAGACAGAAAAGATTTGCCTTGCTTGTTTATGTCGGTGGGAAGAATTCTCTTTTTTCCCCCTTTCAGGAGCAAAAAAAAAAAGGGGGGGGAGGGGGGAAGATTTGATTGCAAGAGTCCTGTGCATTATTAGAAGTAAATAATTTGAAAAAATTAGTTCTGGTCGATTGCAAACAGACAAACAGATAAGAAAGATCACCTTACTTGTTTATGTCGGTGGGAAGAATTCTCTTTTTTTCCCTTTTGGGGAGGAAAAAAAAAGGGGGGGAGATTTGGTTGCAAGAGTCCTGTGCATCATTAGAACTAAATAATTTGAAAAATTTAGGGCTGGTTGATTGCAAATAGACAAACAGACAGAAAAGATAGCCTTGCTGTTTTATGTCAGTGGGAAGAATTCTCTTTTTTCCCCCCTTTTGGGGATCAAAAAAAAAGGGGGGGAGATTTGGTTGCAAGAGTCCTGTGCATCATGACAAGTAAATAATTTGAAAAATTTAGGGCTGGTCAATTGCAAACAGACAAACAGACAGAAAAGATCACCTTGCTGTTTTATGTCGGTGGGAAGAATTCTCTTTTTTGCCGCCCCACCCCCTTGGGGAGCCAACAAAAAGGGGGAGATTTGGTTACAAGAGTCCTGTGCATCATTAGAACTAAATAATTTGAAAAAAAAATAGGACTGGTCGATTGCAAACAGACAAACAGACAAGAAAGATCACCTTACTTATTTATGTCGGTGGGAAGAATTCTCTTTTTTCCTTTTTGGGGAGCAAAAAAAAAAAAGGGGGGGAGATTAGGTTGCAAGAGTCCTGTGCATCATTAGAAGTAAACAATTTGAAAAACTTAGGGCTGGTCAATTGCAAACAGACAAACAGACAGAAAAAATAGCCTTGCTGTTTTATGTCGGTGGGAAGAATTCTCTTTTTTTCCCTTTTGGGGAGGAAAAAAATGGGGGGAGATTTGGTTACAAGAGTCCTGTGCATCATTAGAAGTAAACAATTTGAAAAACTTAGGGCTGGTCGATTGCAAACAGACAAACAGACAGAAAAGATCACCTTGCTGTTTTATGTCGGTGGGAAAAAAAATCTCTTTTTTGCCCCCCCACCCCCTTGGGGAGCAAACAAAAAGGGGGAGATTTGGTTACAAGAGTCCTGTGCATCATTAGAACTAACTAATTGGAAAGACTTAGGGCTGGACGATTGCAAACAGACAAACAGACAGACAAAACAAACAACAATTGTTCTTACTGTTGATGTCAATGGGAAGGCTTTTTGTTCTATGGACTTGTTTTTCGGTGTCACGGCACCGTTAAGAAGGATCGGAATTACATTTTCGGGTTTCTCCCCGAGGCAGCAGCTGCCGTCGCTCTGTCTGTTTGTCTGTTTGTGTCTCTTGGTCTGTCTCTTTCCTTTCCCTTCCCAACATCTTTCCTCCACTTTTTTTCCCCCTCCCCACCTTCACCTTTGCAACAAGCTCTTCCAAGTCCCCATGAATGAGAGGCGGACTCCCTGATTGGCTCTGGCCAGGTAGCCAATGAGAGTCCTGGAGTCAGGAGCATCTTCCACCCTCTGTTGCTCAGCAGCCCGATTGGCTGCAGAAAAGCCGGACTTCGGCTCATTGGGGGAGCCGATCGGCTCCTTTTCCTGACAACGATTGGTTGCTGAGGATGGTGCTAGGGTTTCTGCAGAACTGAACAGATCAATAGTCCTTGTTTTCTTCTTTGGGAGATTGATCAGGCAGCCCCGCTTGCAGGGAGCAGGAGTGGTCGGTGGAGACAGGATGGCAACTTCAGGGCTGCAGGCTGAAAAGTCTCTGTTTGACTCAGGACTAGAAGTTTTAGCCTTTCCTCTTGCAACAAAACAAGAGGAAAGGCTCCCTTGAATTGTATTCTCTTCCCTTCCACTTTCTTCTCTTAGCATCATCTCTGCACATCCTTACCAAAGACTGTGTATCACTGCTCTGAAAATTTATGCCCCTTATGTATTTCAGGGATGTACATTTCTGCTCCTGCATTCACACAGAATCCAGTGGTGGGTTTCGACTTTTTTTATTAGCGATTCTGTGGGCGTGGCTTGGTGGGCGTAGCATGGCTTGATTGGCATGGCTTGGTGGGCGTGGCAGGGGAAGGTTACTGCAAAATCCCCATTTCCTCCTGATCACCTGGGATTTGGGAGGCAGAGAATAGATGGGGGCGGGGCCAGGCAGAATTTTTACTACCGGTTCTCCGAACTACTCAAAATTTCCACTACCAGTTCTCCAGAATTGGTCAGAACCTGCTGAAACCCACCTCTGGTAGAATCATAGAACTGGAAGTCCCAAAGGTGCTGTTTTCATGAGGCCACTGGACTTTCTTGGTTTTTTTTTATTTCTCTTTTGAAGACGTTTCGCTTCTCATCCAAGAAGCTTCTTCGGCTCTGACAGGATAGTGGGGAATGGAAGGATTTATATTCCTTGTAGACAGCTGGTCATTTGCATCCTTTTAGAGGGTCGTTGAGGCCACTTGGAGGTGTATCTGTGTTCTCAGGGTCACCCGAGTGGTGCAAATGGTTCCTGCAGTCTGCAATTTTTTTCCTCTGGAAATTCATTCCTACTCCCACACCATTCAAAGGGTGTTCATCCAGGGGTGGGTTTCGACTGGTTCGGACCGGTTCGTGCGAACTGGTAGCTCTGACGATCTGCTGGGAGCGAACCGGTTCTCTCCGACCATCAGTTGGGCCCATGGGCCTGTCCCTATGCTTTACTTACCTATATCTTCGCAGCTGTTTAGCACGGCAGAACAGATTGCTGCACCTCAGCTGTTTTAATTCCCTAGCACCGTGATGGCGAACCTATGGCACACGTGCCAAAGGTGGCACGCGGAGCCATATTAGTGGGCACGCCAGCTCAGCTCTGGGGCGCATGCGCGCGCCAGCCAGCTGATTTTCAGGTCTTCTGGGCCCACCAGAAGTAGGGAAACAGGCTGTTTCCTGCCTCTGGAGGGCCTGGGGGGGTGTGGGGAAGGCCCGTTTTTCTTTCTTACCTGGCTCCAGATCCTCTCTGTGTATCTGGGAATGGCGAAAACAGCCTTTCCCACTACCTTGGAGGCCCTACGGAGGCTGAAAGGGCCCATTTCCCCACTCCCGGTGGGACAGGAAGTGACGTTTTTTCCTGTCCCCAGCCTCCAGAGACTCCTAGAGAGGCTCCTACAGACTCCTAGAGAGGCTCCTACAGACTCCTAGAGAGGTTTCTCCTAGAGAGAAACCCAAATTGTATAGCTAAAAGAAATTCTCAGTCCTCCAGGTCAAGGTTGTCCCAAAGGTGCTTTTTCAATGACTTTCTGTTTTTTTTCTTTTGAAGACATTTCACTTCTCTATCCAAGAAGCTTCTTCAGCTCTGATAGAAGAGTGAGGAATGGAAGGATTTATATTCCTTGCAGACAGCTGGTCCTTTGCATCCTTTTAGAGGGTCATTTTGAAGCAGAAAAAAAAGGGCCTGGTGGCTTAGCAGACTGATAGCATTGTGATTAAGACCAGCTGCCTGCAATTACTGTAAGTTCGAATCTTCCCAGGCTCAAGGTTGATTCAGCCTTCCATCCTTTCTAAGGTAGGTAAAATGAGGACCCAGTTTGTGGGGGCAATAAGCTAAATTTGTATAAAATATACAAAAGGATGAAGGCTATTGCTTAACGCATTGTAAGCCGCCCTGAGTCTCCGGAGAAGGGCGGCATATAAATCAAATAAAAAAAAAAAAAATGTGAGTCAGTTGCCAAGCAGGCCTGGTGGCTCAGCAGACTAAAAGCATTGTGATTAACACCAGCTGTCTGCAATTACTGTAAGTTTGAATCTCACCAGGCTCAAGGTTGACTCAGCCTTCCATCCTTTCTAAGGTAGGTGAATTGAGGACCCGGTTTGTGGGGGCAATAAGCTGACTTTGTATAAAAATATACAAAAGGATGAAGGCTATTGCTTAACGCATTGTAAGCCGCCCTGAATCTCCGGAGAAGGGCGGCATATAAAAATAAATTAAAAAAAAAAAAGTATGAAGGCTATTGCTTAATGCATTGTAAGCTGCCCTGAGTCTCCGGAGAAGGGCGGCATATAAATCAAATTAAAAAAAAAAATCTTCAAAAGAAAAAAAAACCCAAGAAAGTCCAGTTGCCTCCTGAAAAAGCACCTTTGGGACAACCATGACCTGGAGGACTGAGAATCTCCACAGACAGAATTGAATTGGAAGGAACTTTGGAGGTCATCCAGTCTGACTCCCTGTACAAGCAGGGTAGTCTGTAGCGTTTCAGACAAGTGACCGTCTGGTTTCTTCTTGAAACCTCCAGGGATGGGGCACCCATAATTTCCGAAGGCAAGGCATTCCACGATTTGATTGTTCTCACCATTAGGAAATTTCTCCTTAGTTCTAGGTTGCTTCTCTCCTTGATTAGTTTCCATCCATTGCTTCTTGTTCTACCCTCAGGTGCTTTGGAGAATAGCTTGACCCCCTCTTCTTTGTGGCAGCCCCTCAGATACTGGAATACTGTTATCATGTCACCCCTAGTCCTTCTCTTCATTAGACTAGACCAGTGATGGCTAACCTTTTTGCCATCACGTGCCAGGAGGGGGGGAAGGGGGGGTCACGCATGTGCCTACACCCATAATTCTATGTGCCCCATCCCCACGCATGCACGCGCGATGCCCTCTCCCCGCGATGCCTGGCATGCAATGGCCCAGTAGGCCCATTTTTCTCTCTCATCTGGCTCCAGAGCTTCTCTAGGAGCCTGGGGAGGGCAAAAATGGCCTTCCCCACCACCTGGAGGCTCTCCAGAGTCCAGAAACGGCCCATTTTCCAACTTCCAGTGGAACTGGAGGGCTCATTTTTTGCTGTCCCCAGCCTCCAGAGCCTCTGTAGGAGTCTGGGGAGGGCAAAGACAGCCTTCCCCCCCGGAGGCCCGCCGGAGGCCAGAAACGGGTTGTTTCTGGCCTCCGGAGGACCTCCGGTGGGGGGGAGGCCATTTTCACCCTCCCCAGACTCCTAGAGAGGCTCTGGAGCCAGATGAGAGAGAAAAACGGGCCTTCCCCATCACCCCCAGAGGCCCTCCGGAGGCAGGAAACAATCTGATTCCCTATTTCTGGTGGGCCCAGAAGGCCAGAAAATTAGCTAGCTGAGCTCGCGTCCCCATTGCTATGGCTACACGTGCCACCTGTGGCACGTGTGCCATAGGTTCGCCATCACGGGACTAGACAAACCCAATTCCTGCAAATGTTCTTCATATGTTTTATTTATTTATTTGTTTGTTTGTTTGTTTGTTTGTTTATTTATTTATTTATTTATTTATTTATTTATTTATTTATTTATTTATTTATTTATTTATTTATTTATTTATAAATTTGTATACCGCCCTTCTCCCTGAGGACTCAGGGCGGTGAACAGCCAAGTAAAAACATCAACTACAAACATTAAAATGCAATTAAAAAGATATATATAAATTTGGCCCCATGATTAAAAACAAAAACAGACAATTAAAAACATTTTAAAAAGTGTTAGGCCAGCCCGGCTTGCTGGAAAAAGAAGGTTTTAAGCGCACGGCGGAAGGCACCGAGGTCTTGGATTCTCCTTATCTCAGGGGGCAGCTGGTTCCAGAGGGTGGGTGCCCCCACAGAGAAGGCCCTCCCCCTGGGGGTCACCAGCCTACATTGTTTGGCTAATGGCACTCCGAGGAGGCCCTCTCTGTGGGGGCGCACGGGTCGATGGGAGGCCGTCGGTAGCAGCAGGCAGTCTCGAAGATAACTAGGTCCTATGCCATGGAGCGCTTTAAAGGTGGTAACCAACACCTTAAAGCGCACGCGGAAGATCACTGGGAGCCAGTGCAGTTTTAGCCTCCAATCCTAATCATCTTTGTTTCTCTCTTCTTCACTCATTAATAAAGGTGCTCCTAAATAGAGAAGCTCTTTGCATGAAGAGTTTCCGGTCCTGGATAGAATATTTTGCAGTATTTGCAAAGCAAGGGAATAATCCTTAAAATAATTAAAAACAAACCCGGGAAAAAAAAAATTCTCTGGAATCAAAACACCCCAATTCTATCTAATTGTGAAGTCCTTGGTGCTCTCCCAGCTTGGTTGTTGTTTTTTTTTTCTTTTTTCCTTTCTTGCAGATGTTTCATTAACCCAACTAGGTGACATCATCTTTGCTGAAAGGGAGTGGAGTTTGCTCTCTTCTACACGACAGTATCATGACTGGAGCAATTACTATCTAGGATAAAACAGGCAGCACCGCAGCAGAGAGCAGCCAGGAACCAGCAGTCAGGAAACACGGCTTAATTTCACAACACGTGGACGGACTTCAACATTGTTTCAACTGGGAAAGTGTGAGCATTCTAAGCCAAGCCAAATCCCCCCCAAAAAAAACCCCACCACCCTGGAATTCCTGGCAGCCTGGCACTCAGACAAATCAACCATCAACAGGCACATAGAGATAAGCAACATTTGAGCGTGAAGGTTTCGTTTTCTGAGCTTGGGGTTTGGTTTCTGAATGTTTTGTTACCAGGCTAGGCAACACCTTCAGCAGAGCTTAGGGCAGTGATGGCTAACCTTTTTGCCATCGCGTGCCAAAAGCGGGGGCAGCACAGGGGGTTTGCACGTGTCTGTGCCCACACCCATAATTCAATGCAGCCCGCATATGTGCGTGTGACCCCCCCCCGGCGCTTCCCCCGCTTTTGGCATGTGATGGTATGGTGGGCCCGGTGGGCCCGTTTTTCGCCTTCCCCAGGCTCCAGAGGCTTTCTTGGAGCCTGGGGAGGGTGGAAACGGCTTTCCCCCCCCAGAGGCCCTCCAGAGGCTGGAAATGACCCGTTTCCTGATTTCTGGTGGCCCGGAAGGCCCGTTTTTCACCCTCTCGAGGCTCCAGAGGCTTTCTAGGAACCTGGGGAGGGTGAAAACTGCCTTCCCCACCTCCCTGGAGGTCCCCCAGAGGCTGGGAACAGCCTGATTCCTGACTTCTGGAGGGGCCAGAAGGGCAGAAAATCATGCTTGCTGGAGCTGAGCTAGGGCAATGCTCGTGTGCCCACAGATACGGCTCCGTGTGCCACCTGTGGCATGCGTGCCATAGGTTCGCCATCACGGGCTTAGGGGATGTCTGTGCCCACATTCTTCTCTTTATAAGGGCTTCAGGTGTGGGTCTGGTTGCTGTGACCCAGCTCCCCAAACACGACAAACCCTCTGTAGTTAACTCAATTATTCCTTTATTAGGAGTGCCAGCAGCTCCGGCAAAAAAGTTTCTCTCACTGCAGGCCAACAGGACTGTCCGGCATGGAGGTGAATAGTTGTCTGCCACACTTATTCATCTCCGTCCCCTGCCTTTTATCCCCAGAGCGAGGGTGCGGCTTCGCTAGCAGTGGTGGCTCTTCCATCCCAAGGACCAGCCCATAGATTTCCACTGCTCTCCTCTCCTCTGCCTTCTGCGCATCCGAGCTTCAGGCTCTGGACCCAGCTGTTCCTCCTCTTCCTCATCAGCCACCTCCAGACCTGGGGGCGGTTGACTCTCCATCTGAAGATTGACGGATGGCCCAGGCTCCTCCTCTGTCTCTCTCTCTCTCTGCCAGCTCCATTCCCTCTTCTCCCTTGAAGTTCTCAGGTTGCCTTGATGCTGACTCTGACTCCCATGCCTCCTCCTCCTCCTCCTCTGATTCGGCTGCTGGAGGGGCCGGCGGCCAACAGTCTACAACACTTGTGATGGGTCAGCTGTGAGTCATTAGTGAGTCTTGTGATGGGTCTTGAGATAAGGAGGTTACGTCAGATGAGGATCATTGGTCATCCAGGTCAAGGTTGTCCCAAAGCTACTTTTTCAAGAAGCAACTGGACTTCCTTGTTTTTTTTTTCTTTTGAAGATGTTTCACTTCTCACCCAAGAAGCTTCTTCAACCTCTTGAAAAAGCACCTTTGGGACAACCATGATCTGGATGACTGAGAATCTCTACAGACTTTTAGCTATACAATTTGGGTTTGAATAATATGGGAGTAGGAATGGATTTCCAGAGAGAAAAATTTCCTGTAGTCTGGGATTTCCAGACTAGAGGAACCATTTGCACCATTCAGGTGACCCTGAGGACACAGATCAACCTCCAAGTGGCCTCAACGACCCTCTAAAAAGAATGCAAAGGACCAGCTGTCTGCAAAGAATATAAATCCTTCCATTCCCCACCATCCACTCAGAGCTGAAGAAGCTCCTTGGATGAGAAGCAAAACATTTTCACAAGAAAAAACCAGAAAGTCTAGTTGCCTCTTGAAAAAAGCACCTTTGGGACAACCATGACCTGGATGACTGAGAATCTCTACAGAGTTTTAATCTAGGTTTATTGAGAAGGAAGCTCCCTTGATTTGGTGGGGTTTCTCACCAGAAAATATGCACAGAACTGGAACGTTAACAATAGAATTATATGGCTAGCAATACTATTAGACTTTGAAGTTGGCATGGCTGCACCATTTTGGGATGATGATATCACCTTTTCTGACCAGCACTATTTTTTTTCTTTAAAAAAAGAGGCATGATCTTTTGGTCTTCCAGGGGCGATTCAAGGTGATGGTTACCACCTTTAAAGCGCTCCATGGCATAGGACCCGGGTACCTTCGAGACCGACTTCTGCCACCAATAGCCTCCCACTGGCCAGTTCGCTCCCACAGAGAGGGTCTCCTCAGGGTGCCATCGGCCAAGTTATGTTGGCTGGCGACACCCAGGGGGAGGGCCTTCTCTGTGGGAGCCCCAGCCCTGTGGAATGAACTGCCCCCAGAAATTCGTAAAATCTCCGATCTCCGTGTATTTCGCTGTGCCCTCAAAACCTTGTTGTTCCGCCAGGCCGGGCTATCAATGTAAAGATTTTAATTGGTTTTAAATGTGGGATTTTAAATTTGGGGGTTTTGTAATTGAGCCAATTATTTAATAATTTTAATTATTTTTAAATTTTGTCTGTCTTTGTGCTTTTAATTAGGCTGTACACCGCCCTGAGTCCTTCGGGAGAAAGGCGGTATAGAAATAAAATTATTATTATTATTATTATTATTATTATTATTATTATTATTATTATTATTATTATTATTATTTAATCTTTAGTGAGATTCACAGCCTTTGAGGCTGGTTAATAGCTCAGCAGCTCGAGTCCTAACCAAGGACCTAGGAACTGTTAAGGTATCGTCGGAGGATGTAAGCTGTTCCGAGTAAGGTGGTTTTTTGTAGAGTCAAAATGTTCAAGTCCGGCAAATTTAGAATTTCTAAATAGCGGGGTAGCCCTTTGGGTATTGCTCCGAGGGCTCCAATTACAATTGGGACAACACACGATTTCTTTTTCCACAGTCGCTCAACTTCAATTTGTAAGTCCCGGTACTTTGTGATTTTTTCTTGCTGCTTATCTTCAATCCGTGCATCACCAGGTATTGCAATGTCAATGAACCATACTTTTTCAACTATTGTTATGTTGTTGTTGTTGTTGTTGTTGTTGTTGTTGTTGTTGTTGTTGTTGTTGTTATTATTATTATTATTTTTGCAATACTTTAAAAATAATATGTTACAAACGAGGTCCTTGGTGCTCTCTAAGCTTAGTTGCTTTCTTGCTAGCACCAGTGATGTTCCTTAGCTGGGTAATGAAATATCTGCAAGAAAATCACCACGCTCAGAGAGCAACAAGGACTCCACAGTTCAACCTGGAGGTACCAATATTCTCTTCTAACCAAACCGGTTGTATCTAAACAGAGAGCAAACCCCCACTCTCTTCTAGCACTGATGATGTTCCCTAGTTGGGTCATAAAATATCTGCAAACCATCAAACAAACAAACAAAAAAACAAGCCACAGAGAGCATCAAGGACTCCATAATTCAACCCAGAGCTACAAATATTCTTTCCTAAGCAAACCAGTAGTATCTAAACAGAGATATGCTCTTCTCCACTCTCTTCTAGCACTGATTATGTTACCTAGTTGGGTAATAAAACATCTGCAAGAAAACAACTAAGCTCATAGAGAAACCAAGGACCCCACAGTTCATCCCAGATTTATAAATCATCTCTTCTAGTAGCCTGTTATAAATAATGCTACACGATCTCTCCTGGTTTGAGGCTCTCAGAGGTTAGCAAGAAGGTCCTCCTACAGTGTCTACTTCATCACAGGCATTTTTTTTCCCCTTTGGAGGTCTGTCCATATGCCGAAACACATAGAACAGTCATCAGTGGCCTCTTTTTTCCAAAATCATAGAATAATAGAGTTGGAGGGGACCTTGGAGGTCTTCTAGTCCAAAACCCTGTTCATGCAGGAGACCCTATACATTTCAGATAAATGATTGTCCAGTCTCCTTTTGAAAGCCTCCAGTGATGGAGCACCAGAGGTGGAAATCAGCCGGCTCGGAACAGTCAATCAATCAATCAATTGGCCCAGCCCTCCCCACCCCCACCCTATCCTGTTCTTTATTTCCTGCTTTCTAGCTCATCTCAATCACGTGGCACAGCTGATTCCCCCCCCCTCGCTGTTCTACTTACCGTTGCTGACTTGGAAGGTAAGCAGCTTCTAAAAGCTCCATTTTCAGTGCTGGTGTAAGCGCCTTAGGTGCGGGCACGCTCACCGAACCGATTGTTAATCCGGCAGCATCCCACCACGGTGGAGCACCCACAACTTCTGGTGGCAAGCAGTTCCACTGGTTAATTGTCCTCACTGTTAGGAAGTTTCTCCTTAATCCCAGGTTGCTTCTCTCCTCGATTAGTTTCCATCCATGCTTTCTTGTCCTGCCTTCAGGTGCTTTGGAAAATAGTTTGACTCCTTCAGTCTTTGTAGGAGCCCCTCAAATATTGGAACACTGCTATCAAATATTAGGGTTCAAAGTGTGGTGTTCTGCATTTTTGTTCTCTGTCTTTCTAGTGGTCCATGTTGAAGAACGTGCTACCGTGTTTCCCCGAAAATAAGACCCTGTCTTATATTTTTTTTAACCCCGAAATAAGCGCTTGGCCTTATTTTCGGGGAAGTTTTATTATTTTGGGGCGTGTGGAGGAAACCAGAAGAAATGGCGGGGACCAGCTGCGCATGTGTTTAAATATTTTTGGGGAGGGCTTATTTTCGGGGGGAGGTGGCTTATTTTAGTGCATGCACTCAAAAACCCGATTGGGCTTATTATCAGGGGATGTCTTATTTACGTTCAATTAGAAAGTAGCCATTTTGTTTTATAGATGGCACTTAGATCCTAAAAAATTATCATGTATGTATCCGAATTTGCAAGCTAAATGTTGGAGATGTGAATGTAATGATGCAACCTATTATCATATATGGTGGACTTGTAAGAAAATCAAGGCATTTTGGATAAAAATTTGGTGGGTGATGCAGAACATTTTGAAAAGAAGGCTGAAATTTACTCCTCAATTGTTTCTATTGGGCATAACTACGGACTGTACAGTATCAGAGACTAAATTGATTTTGAACTTAATATAGCAGCTAGGCTGTTGGTAGCTCAGTATTGGAAGAAGGACTCTTTGCCTACTATTGAAGAGTGGATATTGAAAGTAACAAACCTAGCAGAAATGGCAAAAATCTCAGCGTATTTGAAGGACTACACGCAAGAAAGATACGTATCGGAATGGAGAAGATGGATTGATTACATTCAAAATAAGTATCAGACAAGAAAATATCAAATAGCTTATGAATGAATGTTAGTATTAGATTAGGTTATCTATAGTGGAGTTAAGGTTTCAGGGGGGGGGAGTTAGTACTTTGAGGATAAGTAGATTAATCTAGTTTATGATTGATTAAATGAAATACCTTGTATTTTGCTCTGGGAAGTCTGGGGGGGGAGGGGGGATGAGGGGAAGGGTGGGTGGTGGGGGGGAAATTTCTGTAATTTTTTTTTTTGTAAAACTTTTCAATAAAAAAAAAAGAAAGTAGCCATTTTGACTGAGACTAAAGAGTAGGAGTTACACGTACAAATATTCCTCTTTTAAAGAAAAATATCTTTAGGGGAACTGATCCCTGTAATAACAGGTATTTACAGAGCATAATTGTATGCTTACTCACTAGAAAGTAAGACCCACCGTAGTCTGTAAGGCTTACTCTGGATAGGGCGCCTTACAGCTTTAATGCCGTTCTTTTTTCTACTGACACCTGGTTTTATCTCCTTCCAGGATAAAAATTCCGTGTTTGATTCTACCCACCGACACAACATCGTGGGTTAGTTTCCTTTATGTAAGGATAAGGCAGAGGGCAGGTGAGGCTAAGTCTCTGTATTTCTAATGTTCAGGTTGTAGACACTGCTAGTTCACAGAGCCATAACTGATGCAGTCATAGAAAGGGCCATAAGCAGAGGTGCTACTCAGCAGGTTCTAACAGATTCTGGAGAACCAGTAGCGGAAAATTTGCACAGTTCGGAGAACTGGCAAATACAACCTCTGGCTGGCCCCAGAGTAGGGTGGGAATGGGGATTTTGCAATATCCTTCCCCTGGAGTGGGGAGGGAATGGAGATTTTGCAGTATCCTTCCCCTGCCACGTCAACCAAGCCACACCCACCAAGCAACACCACGCCCACCAAGCCACGCCCATAGAACCGGTGGTAAAAAAAAAATTGGATTTCACCACTGGTTGAATCTCTCCTTGATCAGTTTTCATCCATTATTCCTTGTCTGGCCTTTGGGGGCTTTGGAAAATAGCTTGACCCCCTCTTCTCTGTGGTTGAGTGGGACTGGAGATTTTGCAATATCCTTGCCCCAGGAGTGGGGTGAGAATGGAGATTTTGCAATATCCTTCCCCCAGGAGTGGGGAGGGAATGGGGATTTTGCAATATCCTTCCCCCAGGAGTGGGGAGGGAATGGGGATTTTTCAGCATCCTTCCCCTGGAGTGGGGAGGGAATGGAGATTTTGCAGTATCCTTCCCCTACCACGCCCACCAAACCATGCCCACCAAGCCACGCCTACAGAACCGGTAATAAAAAACATTGGATTTCACCACTGGCCACAACAGACCAATAATTTAAGGGTCTGGCAAAACGAAAATGGCAAATACATCTTACACCATCTGTGTAAATAAATAAGCACTTGCACCTATTCCTTCATTTACTGATTTCCGAGACAGGTAAATTGAAAGCAATGGTATTTTTAAATTATTATTTTTTTGGATCTTTCTGAAATTCAGTGGTATGCAACTGCTTTGAAACTCATCAAACTTTGTACTCAACGCATTTTGATGTGAGAATCCCACCTCTGCTTCTGGTGCTTTGGAGAATCTGATGCACTGGCGAATGCATGGCATTCCCCCTGCCCACCCCCCCCACCCCCATTTTTTTTTCTAAGGCAGGATTAAAAAGGAGATGCTTGTCTGTTTTTAATGAGTTGGTGGATATTGTTCCTTTGGCTCAGTATCTTCAAAAAGACACCGGTCATTTCCTATTCCACTTCCTGGGAAAGCTATACAACATTCATGCAACTGTCACAAAGATTCATACATGCTCATTTCCGTTCTCCAAAGCTTTGTAGTCATAAAATATTCATCTGTATCAACAGATGGGGAGGCTTAGAACGATTGCCCTAATGATAGCTCTGACGCCCAAAAGTGAGAAATTGGAAAAGGAAGTTCTGAAGTCCAGCTTTCTTTCATCACAGGTGGAGAGCACAAAGCTCAGCACCATCGCGTGCCAAAAGTGGGGGGAACGTGGGGGAGGAGTCGCGTGGGCACGTGCCTACACCCATAATTCAATGCGCCCCACCCCTCCACGCACGCGCACATACTCTCCCCGCTTTTGGTATGCGATGGGACGGTGGGCCTGTTAGGCCTATTTTTCGCCCTCCCCAGGCTCCAGAGTTTTGCTTGCGTCTTGCGCGGAACTACTGAGAGAGGCTTTCTTTGTCGAAGCGCGAATCAGCTTCATTCCCCCCCCGCTCTGGGGAAACGGTAATTAATTAGAGGTGACTGGACCTTGTTTTCCATGGTGCATACTCCCAAACAAAGAAAACCCGAAGTATATATTTTAAGAAACATTTTATTATAAAAGTAAAACAAACTAGCTAACTACATTGTTACCAGCAGTCTTATCACACAGACGGACAAAAAAAGTTAGAAAAGAAAGAATGTAGACATGTGCAGTAGTCCAATGTCTCACAAGACCAGCCTTATCTCTATTACTACAGATAAGGTTCTCAGCCAGGCTACCATAAATCTTAGAACGGGAGCTCAGCTGGCAAACACTTATTTATTTATTTTATTATATTTCTATACCGCCCTTCTCCTGTGGGACTCAGGGCGGTGTACAGCCAAGATAAAACATAGCAAATAAAATTTAAAAAACAATTTAAAAAACAATTAAATAATTTTGGCCCAAGTTTAAAACAACCCAATTAAAAGTGAATTCAATTAAAAACTGAGAGGATGGGATCAAGCCAGCCCAGCTAGATGGAACAAGTGTGTCTTCAGGGCCCGATGAAAAGTCCGGAGGTCTGATATCGTGCGTATCTCAGGGGGCAGGTCATTCCAGAGGGCAGGTGCTGCCACAGAGAAGGCTCTCCCCCTGGGGGTTGCCAGCCGGCACTATCTGGCCGACGGCACCCTGAGGAGGCCCTCTCTGTGCGAGTGAACTGGTCGCAGTGACATTCTTGGAGCCTGGGGAGGGTAAAAACAGCCTTCCCCACTCCCCCGGAGGCCCATTTCCCAACTTCTGGTGGGCTCAGAAGGCCCAAAAATCAGTTGCACGTGCTGGAGCTGAGCTAGGGCAATGCTCTCATGCCCACAGATATGGCTCTACGTGCCATCTGTGGCATGTGTGCCATAGGTTCACCATCAAGGACATAGAATAACAGAGTTGGAAGGGACCTTAGAGATCTTCTAGTTCAACCCCCTGCTTGAGCAGCAGAGCCTTGTACTATTTCAAGCAAATGGTCTGTCCAGTCTGCTTTTGAATGTTTCTCCTCAAAATCTGGAGAATCTTGAATAATCCCTTATTCACAATTATTGGAAAATAATGTGTGTGTGTGTGTGTGTGTGTGTGTGTGTGTGAGAGAGAGAGAGAGAGAGAGAGAGAGAGAGAGAGAGAGAGAGAGAGAGAGAGAGAGAGAGAGAAAGAGGGAGGGAGAGAGAGAGAGCATCTCTTTCACAACATTTATTTTGATGTTTGATGCCTGCGGTGACTTTTAAGAACTATGAATGAATGAATGAATGAATGAATGAATGAATGAATGAATGAATCAATCAATCAATCAATCAATCAATCAATCAATCAATTGACCAAACAGACAGACAGACAGACAGACAGACAGACAGACAGACAGACAAACAAACAAACAAACAAACAATACTCAAGTCAAGAAACTACCAACTCAGACAAACAAGGTAACAGTAAACAACAGTCCAATCAAGGAACCATCATCCACTCCCACCAACATTGAGAGGGCAAGCCACAAGTATATAAAATGAGACTAATGCCCCTCCCCTTTCTAGCACTGATGATGTTACCTAGTTTGGTAATGAAATGTCTTCAAGAAAACAACCAGGCTGAGAGAGCACCAAGGGCTCCTCAGTCCTCCTTCTCCTCCACTCTACAAACTCCACTCCCTTCTAGCATTGATGATGTTACCTAGGTGGGTCATGAAACGCCTGCAAGAAACCAACCAAGCTCAGCGGGCATCAAGGATCCCACAATTCAACCTTGAACGACAAATATTCTCTTCTTTCAGTACCACACTTTTGTTTCAGTGCATTCTGGGAAACCCAGAACATAATTCGAACCATGTACCCGACTTGGCTAGACTTACGAGACACAACGATGATCGGGATCACTCGTGATTTTAAAGAGGGAGACAAAACAACGACCATCCTCTGATAAATGCCAGCCTCTCGGAGAGTCTTGGCTCCTTTCGTTCATGTCACATTTTCAATAATATCCGAAGAAGGATAGGGTGTAAAGGTTTCCCTGATTAGGTATGGATCTGGCTTAAAAGACAATTAATTTTGGACTTTGAACAGACATGCTCCAAATTAATTGGATGTAAATGGATGCATTTTAAAATGGACATAGGAGGGCAGAGAAAGAGACGGGGCCTCCTGGAGCAAACACCCCTTGGGTTAAATCTATTAGTTTTGACTAATAAGAAAAAAAACGGAAAAAAAAAAGACTTCCCAGCATTGCAAACCAAAGAGACTCTTTAAATAAACAGGTAGACAGGAACCGAATTGGCAGGGAAGATGGACACGCCGTTACAAAGATGGAAGAGCGGAGAACCAGGAATTATGGTGGATTTCTCAGGAGTTACTGACGCAATTAAGCAAAGTTGGCATGAGTATCTAGACAAGGGTAAACTGGCTGGATACTTCGTGAAGATCTTCTGTGTCAGCAAAGGCTGATCAGTGGACTGATGGCTGGGAGGCCCATCAGATCTGAAGTTCAGATTTCCAGAGTGATGGATTTGGAGAAAGCTACATTTCTTTGGTGTTGGGATTCTTTGATCCGGCTCCTTGCGTTTGTCTTGTTTTTAATCGACTTTCGAGATAAAGATGGTGGAAGTTATCTTGAGGTCACACTGATAGAAATTACAGCCATCCATCAGAAAAACAGAGTTGGAAGGGACCTTGGAGGTTTTCTAGTCCAACCCTCTGCTCAGGCAGGAAACCCTATACGAGAGGTCTTCCAACTTGGCAGCTTTAAGACTTGTGGACTTCAACTCCCAGAATTCTCCAGCTGGCTGGAGGATTCTGGGAGTTGAAGTCCACAAGTCTTAAAGCTGCCAAGTTTGAAGACCTCTGTCCTATACCATTTCAGACAAATGGTTGTCCAATCATTGTCCAATCAAAGCCTCCAGTGATGGAGCACCCACAACTTCTGGAGGCAAGTTGTTCACTGATTAATTTTCCTTTTTTTTTTAAGTTTTTATTGAACAAACAAGATTATAACAATTCAACTTTTTCGGTTTGGCTACGTGCAATTATGCTATGTACAATATGTAAATAGTATCAAATAAAATTTATATAATTTAAAATTTAAATATTTAGTAATTTATGTGTTATTACATTGTCAATTATAATAGATCTTATTACTTTACCTATGTAAGTTGCATAAATAGTTTGATACCGTTTCTCCTAATTCAAGTTAACATTTACATTTATTTCCCAGCCACTTATACCACCTTTCCCATACCGTGTAAAATTCCGAATCCTCGTTCTCATTTAATATATAAGTTAGCCTGCACATTTCAGTGCGTTCTAATATTTTACTAATTATCTGTTCTTCTGTTGGGCCTCCTTTCTCTTTCCATTGTTTCGCATACACTAATCTGGCGGCAGTAATGAGGTGTATTATTAAGTATTTCTTCTTCTTCCCATATGCCCTTCTTAGTACTCCCAGGAGATAGATTTCTGGCTCCCAATTGTTAGTCTCCTCTATTACTTCTAGGATCCATTTCTGTATTGTTCTCCAAAATTTCGTCACTTCCGGGCACGTCCACCACATATGGTAGAAGGTACCTTGGGAATAACCACATTTCCAGCACATTGGGTTAGCATTCGGGTATATTTTCGCTATCCTAGCTGGCACTAGGTGCCACCTATACAGCATTTTGTACTGGTTCTCCTTGTATGTTACTGCTCTAGTCAATTTAAGGTTATTATTCCAGATTTCTTCCCAATTGTCTAGATTTATATTGTGTCCGATATTTTTCCCCCAAGCAATCATCTGATCTTTAACTATTTCTCCTTCCCTATCATATTCAAGCATGTATGAGTATAATTTGGCTAATAATTTATTTTCTACCCCCATCCATATCCATAATCATCTTCAATCAGAATAGATCTGGAATATCTTCTAGTCCAACCCCCTGCTTAAGGAGACCCTATACGATCTCAGCAGTGGTGGGATTCAAATAATTTAACAACCGGTTCTCTGCCTTAATGACAGGCTGGGTGGGTGTGGCCATGGTGGGCATGGCCAGGGGGTGTGACATGGCCATAGGGTGTGCCCCTGGGAGCAAAAATGGGCCGTGGGGGGCTGTGCTGCCCCCCCAACCCTCCCCCCCCCATTTTGGGCCTAGGAGGCCTAACTGCAACCTCCTGGGAGCAAAAACAGGCCATAGGGGGGCCATGCCCTCCTCCACACCCCAATTTGGGCCTAGGAGGCCTCCCTGCTCTTATCTGGGAGCCAAAATGTGGCACTTGGGAACTCCTGGAAAGGATGGGGAGGGGAGGAGCAAGGCCAGCCAGCAGATTAACTACTGGCTCGCCCAAACCGGTCTGAACCACCACCGGATTTCAGACAAGTGAATGTCCAGTCTCTTAAAAACCTCCATTGTTGAAGCACCCACAACTTCTGGTGGCAAGCTGTTCCACTGGTTAATTGTCCCCACTGTTAAGAAGTTTCTCCTTAATTCCAGGTTGCTTCTGTCCTTCCTTAGTTTCCATCTGTTGTTTCTTGTCCTGCCCCCTGGTGCTTTGGAAAATAGATGGACATGTTTAGAAAGCTGATTAACAATGAATTGATTTAAGGTACGAATGCCATATTTATTTTTTTTGTCTACAAACTGCAAAATAAATAAATAAAATAAAATAAATGGTGCCCCGAAGTTATTAACGGTTGAATTGTCCCATAATACTGAGACTTCTCATCAACAGTCAAGCTCAAATTTACATCTTTGCAACATAAACCAAATATATTTCACAAGTTTTTAATGCAGGGAAATAAACCCTGAATTATGGCTGGAAAAAAGAGCTGAGATTCCACCAGGATATTAAAGGGGCAAGATAGTAACTTTCTAATGGTGCCCTTAATGGATCTGGAAATAAATCACAAATTCCAAGAAACAATAGAGGTCAAAAGAAAGGCTAAGTTGTATAATTGAAAATTGGGGAAATTAAATCTACTGTCGATAAGGAAGTCATAATTTTTTTATTAAAAAAAAAAATCTAGCAATCTGAGCATCCCATAAAACTTTCGAAGTATCTTATATATCTGTTTTAAAACACCTTTCAGATATGATGACCTAACCGTAACCCAGAGGTCAGCAACCTGCGGCTCTGGAGCCGCATGTGGCTCTTTCACCCCTCTGTTGCGGCTCCCTGTCACTCAAAATATGATTCCCAACCTCCAATGTGTGACACCTGCTGGCACATGATTTATTGAGCTTTTCAACCCCGGTAGGCCAACCATGGATAAATCCAAGAAAAGAAAAGTTTCAGAAGAAAACAGAACGTTTAATTCAACTACATATTTTTTAAGTGTTTTGTTTATTGTTTTTAATTAATGGGGCCAAATTTATATATGTATATTTTAACTGTATTTTAATATTTGTACTTGATGTTTTTACTTGGCTGTTCACCACCCTGAGTCCTCAGGGAGAAGGGCGGTATACAAATTCAAAATAAAATAAAATAAAATAAAATAAATATGCTAGTTTTGTGGCTGCTCAAGAAATAGTCAGGCACAGGAAGGGTTTTTGTGGCTCCCGGTGTTTTCTTTTCTGTGGGAAATGTGTCCAAATGGCTCTTTGAGTGTTGAAGGTTGCAGACTCCTGCCCTAACCCTATCCTATCATTATTCCCATAATGAAGGTAATGGTTCCCATTTCATTGTTGTTATTTTTCCTATTGCTGCTGTATTTGTCCCCTTCTCCATCTTCCTTCTCTTCTCCTCTTCTGCTCCCTCTCCCTATTCCTTCTCCCTTCTTTTTCTCTCTCTCTTCTTCTTTTGTCTCCTCCTTTCTTTCTTCTCCTCTTCTTCTCTTTTTCTCTCCAGTCCTTCCTCCCACTCCCCCTCCTCTTTCTTCTCTTTCTTCTCCTTCTCTTTTTCCTCTCCCTCCCATCCTCCTCCGCCTCTTTCTTATCTTTCTTTCTTCTCCTCTTCCTTCTCCTCCTTCCATCTTCCTCCTCACATCTTTCTGTTTTTCTCTTTTCTTTTTCTTTGTTCTCCTTTCTTTTCTTTTTTTTAAATTTGATTTATATGCCACCCTTCTCTGGAGACTCAGGGCGGCTTACAATGCGTTAAGCAATAGCCTTCATACTTTTGTATATTTATACAAAGTCAGCTTATTGCCCCCACAAACTGGGTCTTCAATTTACCTACCTTAGAAAGGATGGAAGGCTGAGTCAACCTTGAGCCTGGCGAGATTCGATCTTACTTTAATTGCAGACAGCTGGTGTTAAATTGCAATACTGGAAGAAGGACTCTTTGCCTACTATTGAAGAGTGGACACTGAAAGTAATGAACTTAGCAGAAATGGTGAAAATCTCAGCGTACCTGAAGGACTATACACAAGAAAGATACGTATCGGAATGGAGAAGATGGATTGATTATATTCAAAATAAGTATCAGACAAGAAAATATCAAATAGCTTATGAATGAATGTTAGTATTAGAAGTATTAGGTTATCTATAGTGGAGTTAAGGTTTCGGGGGGGATTTAGTACTCTGAGGATAAGTAGCTTAATCTAGTTTATGATTGATTAAATGAAATACCTTGTATTTTGCTCTGGGAAGTCTGGGGGGGAGGGGGGGATGAGGGGGGGAAAGGGTGGGGGGAACATGGGGGGAAGAAAATTCTTGTGTTTTTTTTTTTGTAAAACTTTTCAATAATAAACCTAACTGTCAATTAACCCTAAACCTAGTCCAAAAACTAACATTAAACCTAGCTCTAACCCTAACCTGACCCTGACCCTGACCCCCAATTTAGACTTAACCATTGCCATGACCTTTAACCCTAACCCTCACCCCAATTTAGCCGTAACTTAACCATTGCTATGATCCTAACTCTAACCCTGACACTGACCCCCAATTTAGCCTTAGACTTAACCATTGCCATGACCCTAACCCAGTGTTGTGGCCCATCAGCGGCCTGTGCATCTAATAGCTGATTCAGACAGCGAGGAGTCTGGTGTGGTGCTGCGCCAGCAGCCTGGGCAGCTGGCACTCGAGTCAGACAATGAGGAGGCTGGAGAAGATGTGGTGCCAGAGGCGGGGATTTAGCCAGGGCCTTCAGAACCTCCAGAAGCTCCCATAAGTGAAGAGGAAGAAGAGGAGGAGCT